>NW_027288814.1:0-329830 GCF_037038585.1 Patagioenas fasciata | reverse complement strand
GGACCCCCTTTGTCACTGGGGCCCTTTCTGACATCCCAGGACCCCACATTGACCCCAGGACCTATTGTGACATCCTGGGGACCCCACTTGTCCCCAGGACCCATTGTCAGACTATGGGGACCCCCCCTTGTACCCAGGGCCCATTGTGACACCGTGGGTACCACCCTTGTCCGCAGGGCTCATTGTGACATCCCAGGACCCCCTATTGTCCCCAGGGCCCATTGTGACATCCTGGGGACGCCCTTTGTCCCCAGGGCCCATTTTGACACCGTTGACACCCCCCTTTGTCCCCAGATCCCATTGTGACATCCAGGGGACCCCCTTTGTCCCCAGGGCCCATTGTGGCACCATGAGGACCCTCTTTGTCACTGGGGCCCATTGTGACATCCCAGGACGCCCCCTGGTCCCCAGGGCGCATTGTGACATCCAGGGGACCCCGCTTGTCCTCATGGTCCATTGTGACAGCCCAGGACCTTACTTTGTCCCCAGGGCCCATTGCGATATCTGGGGGACCCCGTTGTCCCCAGGGCCCATTGTGACTCGATGGGGACCCCTCTTTTCCCCAGTGCCCATCGTGACATCCTGGGCACCCCCTTTGTCCCCAAGGCCCATTGTGACATCCCAGGACCCCCCATTGTTTCCAGGGCCCATTGTGACATCCTGCGGACCCCCCTTTGTCCCCAGGGCCCATTGTGACATCCTGGGGTTCCCCCTTTGTCCCCAGGGCCCATTGAAATGTCCCAGGACCAACCTTTGTCACCAGGGTTCATTGTGATATCCTGGGAACCCCATTTGTCCCCACGGCCTATTGGGGTACCATGAGGACCCCGTTTGTCACTGGGGCCCATTGTGACATCCCAGGACCCCACTTTGTCCCCAGGGCTTATTGTGACACCATGGGGATCTCCCTTGTCCCCAGGGCCCATTGTGACATCCCAAGACCCCCCTTTGTCCCCAGTGCTATTGTGAAATCCTGGGGACCCCTTTTGTCCCCAGGGCCCATTGTGACACCATGGGGAACCCCTTTGTCACTGGGGGCCATTGTGACGTTCCAGGATTCCACTTTGTCCCCAGGGCTCGTTCTGAACACCTTGGGGACTCCCATTCTCCCCAGGGCCCATTGTGACATCCTGGGGATCCCCCCTTTATCCCCAGTGCCCATTGTGACATTCAGGGCACCCACCATTGTCCTCATGGCCCATTGTGACGTCCCAGGACCCCCCCTTGTCCCCAGGGCCCATTGTGACATCCTCGGCACCCCCTTGTTCCCAGGGCCCATTGTGACATTCAGGGGACCCCTCTTTGTCCCCAGGGCCCATTGTGACATCCTGGGGACCCCTCCTTGTCCCCAGGGCCCATTGTGACGTCCCAGGACCCCCCATTGTCCCCAAGGCCCATTGTGACATTCAGGGGCCCCCGTTTGTCACTGGGGCCCATTGTGACATCCCAGGACCCCACATTGTCCCCAGGGCCCATTGTGACTTTCAGGGGACCCCACTTGTCCCCAGGACCCATTGTGACACTATAGGGACCCCCCTTGTGCCCAGTGACCATTGTGACACCGTGGGTACCACCCTTGTCCGCAGGGCCCATTGTGACATCCTGGGGACCCCCCCTTGTCCCCAGGGCCCATTGTGACATCCTGGGAATCACTCCTTGTCCCCAGGGCCCATTGTGACGTCCCAGGACCCCCATTTTCTCCAGGGCACATTGTGACATCCTTGGCACCCCCTTGTCCCCAGGGCCCATTGTGACATTCAGGGGACCCCTCTTTGTCCCATGGGCCCATTGTGACATCCTGGGCACCCCCCCTTGTCCCCAGGGCCCATTGTGACGCCCCAGGACCCGCCATTGTCCCCAGGGCCCTGTGTGACATCCTGGGGTGCCCTCCTTGTCCCCAGGGCCCATTGTGACGTCCCAGGACCCCCCATTGTCCCCGGGGCCCATTGTGACATTCAGGGAACCCCTTTGTCACTGGGGCCCTTTCTGACATCCCAGGACCCCACATTGTCCCCAGGACCTATTGTGACATCCTGGGGACCCCACTTGTCCCCAGGACCCATTGTCAGACTATGGGGACCCCCCCTTGTACCCAGGGCCCATTGTGACACTGTGGGTACCACCCTTGTCCGCAGGGCTCATTGTGACATCCCAGGACCCCCTATTGTCCCCAGGGCCCATTGTGACATCCTGGGGACGCCCTTTGTCCCCAGGGCCCATTTTGACACCGTTGACACCCCCCTTTGTCCCCAGATCCCATTGTGACATCCAGGGGACCCCCTTTGTCCCCAAGGCCCATTGTGGCACCATGAGGACCCTCTTTGTCACTGGGGCCCATTGTGACATCCCAGGACCCCCCCTGGTCCCCAGGGCCCATTGTGACATCCCGGGGACCCCGCTTGTCCTCATGGTCCATTGTGACAGCCCAGGACCTTACTTTGTCCCCAGGGCCCATTGCGATATCTGGGGGACCCCGTTGTCCCCAGGGCCCATTGTGACATCCTGGGCACCCCCTTTGTCCCCAAGGCCCATTGTGACATCCCAGGACCCCCCATTGTTTCCAGGGCCCATTGTGACATCCTGCGGACCCCCCTTTGTCCCCAGGGCCCATTGTGACATCCTGGGGTCCCCCCTTTGTCCCCAGGGCCCATTGAAATGTCCCAGGACAACCCTTTGTCACCAGGGTTCATTGTGACATCCTGGGAACCCCATTTGTCCCCACGGCCAATTGGGGTACCATGAGGACCCCGTTTGTCACTGGGGCCCATTGTGACATCCCAGGACCCCACTTTGTCCCCAGGGCTTATTGTGACACCATGGGGATCTCCCTTGTCCCCAGGGCCCATTGTGACATCCCAAGACCCCCCTTTGTCCCCAGTGCTATTGTGAAATCCTGGGGACCCCTTTTGTCCCCAGGGCCAATTGTGACACCATGGGGAACCCCTTTGTCACTGGGGGCCATTGTGACGTTCCAGGATTCCACTTTGTCCCCAGGGCTCGTTCTGAACACCTTGGGGACTCCCATTGTCCCCAGGGCCCGTTGTGACATCCTGGGGATCCCCCCTTTATCCCCAGTGCCCATTGTGACATCCTGCAGACCCCCCTTTGTCCCCAGGGCCCATTGTGACATTCAGGGCACCCACCATTGTCCTCATGGCCCATTGTGACGTCCCAGGACCCCCCGTTGTCCCCAGGGCCCATTGTGACATCCTCGGCACCCCCTTGTTCCCAGGGCCCATTGTGACATTCAGGGGACCCCTCTTTGTCCCCAGGGCCCATTGTGACATCCTGGGGACCCCTCCTTGTCCCCAGGGCCCATTGTGACGTCCCAGGACCCGCCATTGTTTCCAGGGCCCATTGTGACATCCTGGGGATCCCTCCTTGTCCCCAGGGCCCATTGTGACGTCCCAGGACCCCCCATTGTCCCCAGGGCCCATTGTGACATTCAGGGGCCCCCGTTTGTCATTGGGGCCCATTCTGAGATCCCAGGACCCCACATTGTCCCCAGGGCCTATTGTGACTTTCAGGGGACCCCACTTGTCCCCAGGAGCCATTGTGACACTATAGGGACCCCCCTTGTGCCCAGGGCCCATTGTGACACCGTGGGTACCACCCTTGTCCGCAGGGCCCATTGTGACATTTTGGGAATCCCTCCTTGACCCAGGGCCCATTGTGACGTCGCAGGACCCCCATTGTCCCCAGGACCCATTGTGACATTCAGGGGACCCCCTTTGTCACTGGGGCCCACTGTGAAATCCCAGGACCCCACATTGTCCCCAGGGCCCATTGTGACATCCTGGGGACCCCCCCTTTGTCCCCAGTGCCCATTGTGACATCCTGCGGACCCCCCTTTGTCCCCAGGGCCCATTTTGACATTCAGGGGACCCACCATTGTCCTCAGGGCCCATTGTGAGATCCCAGGACCCCCCATTGTCCCCAGGGCCCATTGTGACATCCTCGGCACCCCCTTGTCCCCAGGGTCCATTGTGACACTATGGGGACCCCCCCTTGTGCCCAGGGCCCATTGTGACACCGTGGGTACCACCCTTGTCTGCAGGGCTCATTGTGACATCCCAGGACCCCCCATTGTCCCCAGGGCCCATTGTGACATTCAGGGGACCCCCCTTGTCCCCAGGGCCCATTCTGATACCGTGGGGACTCCCTTTGTCCCCAGGGCCCATTGTGACATGCTGGGGACGCTCTTTGTCCCCAGGGCCCATTGTGACATCCTGGGGACCCTCCTTGTCCCCAGAGCCCATTGTGACATCCAAGGGACCCCCTTTGTCCCCAGGGCCCATTGTGGCACCATAGGGACCCCCTTTGTCACTGGGGCCCATTGTGACATCCCAGGACCCCCCCTGGTCCCCAGGTCCCATTGTGACATCCTGGGGACCCCCTTTGTCCCAAGACTTCATTGTGACATCCTGGGGACCCCCCTTGTCCTCTGGGTCCATTGTGACAGCCCAGGACGTTACATTGTCCCCAGGGCCCATTGTGATATCTGGGGGACCCCCTTGTTCCCAAGGCCCATTGTGACATCCTGGGGACCCCCCCTTGTCCCCAGGGCCCATTGTGACATCCCAGGACCCCCCATTGTCCCCAGGGCCCATTGTGACATCCTCGGTACCCCCTTCTCCACAGGGCCCATTGTGACATCCTGGGGACACCCCTTGTCCCCAGGGTCCATTGTGACGTCCCAGGACCCCCCATTGTCCCCAGGGTCCATTGTGACATCCTGGGGATCCCTCCTTGTCCCCAGGGCCCATTGTGACGTCCCAGGACCCCCCATTGTCCCCAGGGCCCATTGTGACATCCTCTGCACCCCCTTGTCCCCAGGGCCCATTGTGACATTCCCAGGACCCCTCTTTGTCCCCAGGGCTCATTGTGACATCCTGGGGACCCCCCCTTGTCCCCAGGACCCATTGTGACGTCCCAGGAACCCCCATTGTCCGCAGGGCCCATTGTGACATCCTGGGGATCCCTCCTTGTCCCCAGGGCCCATTGTGACGTCCCAGGACCCCCCATTGTCCCCAGGACCTATTGTGACATTCAGGGTACCCCCTTTGTCACTGAGGCCCATTGTGACACCATGGAGACCCCCGCTTGTCCTCAGGGTCCATTGTGACATCCTGGGCGCCCCCCATTTTCCCCAGGACCCATTGTGACATCCTGGCCACCCCCTTGCTCCCAGGGCCCGTTGTGGCACCACGGGGACACCCTCTTTGTCCCCAGGGCCCATTTTGACATCCCAGGACCCCCCTTTGTCCTCAGGGCCCATTGTAGCACCATGGGGACCCCCTTTGACCCCAGGACCCATTGTGGCACCATGGCAACCCCTTTTGTCCCCAGGGCCCATTGTGACATTCTTGGACCCCACTTTGTCCCCAGGGCCTATTGTGACACCATGGGGACCCCTCCTTGTCACTGGGGACCCATTGTGACACCATGGGGACCCCCCCTTGTCCTCAGGACTCATTCTGACATCCTGGACACCCCCCATTGTCCCCAGGGCCCATTGTGACGTCCCAGGAGCCCCCCCTTGTGCCCAGGGCCCATTGTGACACCGTGGGTACCACCCTTGTCTGCAGGGCTCATTGAGACATCCCAGGATCCCCCATTGTCCCCAGGGCCCATTGTAACATCCTGGGGACCCCCCCTTGTCCCCAGGGCCCATTGTGACATCCTGGGAATCCCTCCTTGTCCCCAGGGCCCATTTTGACATCCTGGGTACCCCCCCTTGTCCCCAGGGCCCATTGTGACGTCCCAGGACCCCCCATTGTCCCCAGGGCCCATTGTTATATGCTGGGGAGCCCTCTTTGTCCCCAGTGCCCATTGTGAAATTCAGGGGACCCCAACTTGCCCCCAGGGCCCATTCTGACATCCTGGGGACACTCTTTGTCCCCAGGGCCCATTGTGACATCCCAGGACCGCCTGTTGTCCCCAGGGCCCATTGTGACATCCTGGGGACCCCATTGTCACCAGAGCCCATTGTGATATCCTGGCGATCACCCTTTGTCCCCAGGGCCCATTGTGACATCCCAGGACCCTTTTTGTCCCTGTCGAGGTTTAAGATTGCGGGGTGACAATCAAACCCTGCCAGATGTGTTGTCAACCTCCTCTCCCCCCCCAATTCCCCCTTTTTCCCCTCCCTCTCCCCCTTCCCACTCAGCACAGGCGATTGGGAGGGGAAGAAGCACAGAGGGAAGAGAGTTGGAAAAGTTAAAGATGTTTTACTGATGCTACTGATAAGAATAGAGAAAATAATACAAATATACAAAACCAATCTTGTAAGTCTGAGCAACTGCAGGGCAGGCACCCAAAGTCCTGGATTAGACTCTGTAGCCAACCGGAGCTGGATTCAGTCTGTCACTGGCCTCAGTTCGCAGGGACGACCAGCAAGGTCCTCTCCTAATGTCGGCCATGAGGAAAAAAGGGCCGAGATCCTCGTGATCTCCTGCTTTTATATGAAGTATTCACGTGAACGGAATGTTATACACAGTTGTCACCGGTTTCTTATTGCCCCTCTCGCGAGATGTGCATCCGTGCTTATCAATAAGTTTTCATTCCATTGCTGGGTTTGCCAAAACATGTGTCCGGTTCTCCAGGAAAATCCAGCTGATATGAAGCTTGAGCTGACAGGCAAATTCACTAAAAGAGAAACTTGTTTTTTAACAAAACCAGGACATTCCACCCCTTATAATATGACATTCACTGAATACTTAAACCTTATCAATACAATCTATCAATACAATCTAATTAATCACTACTATATATATATATATATATACATATGTACATATATACACAGGAGTAATTAATCAGTGGACCATCCTTTGAAAAGTTCATTAAGTTCATTTTGTCACCACAGTCTCCCAGGGCAGGAAAACTGGTCCAAGTGCATCTCATGACCCCTGTTGGTGGGTTAAGGACACCAACTTCCAAGAAGGTGTCGGGCGCCACTCGAAGAAGCCAGCGCTGGTTTCATCACCATTGTCTTGATCTGAAAGACACTTATTAAACATTGTTAGTGCGGCAATTCACATCATACAGTTCAGCATTGCATATTTTCACCTAAAATCAAATCCACTTGAGGTACACACCGAACTTCTCCATCCTTAAGCATCAATCACCAGGTGCTGCCAGGTCCCTGGGCAAAAACAATCCCACGAATAGGTTTGCCTGTGCCTGAGGCAGGAGTAACCCAGACTGCCTTTCCTATGATATTTTTCATGTGTACTACAGGACTTTATCTCCTTCTACAGTCCGTAGAATTTCTGATTGGGCAGGCCCGGCTCGATTGGTTGATCCCCTGGTGTTGACCAACCAAGTGGCTTTTGCTAAATGTGAATCCCAGTTTTTAAAGGTTCCACCACCAAGTGCCTTTAGTGTAGTTTTTAACAAACCATTGTACCTTTCAATTTTCCCAGAGGCTGGTGCATGATATGGAATATGATATACCCACTCAATACCATGTTCTTTGGCCCAATTGTCTATAATACTGTTTTTGAAATGAGTACCATTGTCTGATTCAATTCTTTTTGGCGTACCATGCCGCCAAAGGACTTGCTTCTCAAGGCCCAAGATGGTATTTCAGGCTGTAGCATGAGGTACGGCAGATGTTTCCAACCATCCAATGGTTGCTTCCACCATTGTAAGTACATAACGCTTACCTTGACGTGTTTGTGGAAGTGTAGTATAATCAATCTGCCAAGCTTCTCCATACTTACACTTTAACCATCGCCCCCCATACCATACAGGTTTTAACCATTTTGCTTGTTTGATTTTGGCGCAAGTTTCACATTCATGAATAACCTGTGAAACAGTGTTCATAGTTAAATCCACCCCTCGATCACGAGCCCATTTGTATGTTGCATCTCTACCTTGATGCCCTGAAGCATCATGGGCCCACCGAGCTAGGAAAAGTTCACCTTTATGTTGCCAGTCCAAGTCCACCTCAGCTACTTGAATCTTAGCAGCTTGATCTGCTTGTTGGTTGTTTAGATGTTCCTCGGTGGCTCGACTTTTAGGCACATGAGCATCTACATGACGAACTTTCACAGGCAGGCTCTCTAGCCGAGCAGCAATGTCTTGCCACAGTGTGGCAGCCCAAATGGTTTCACCTCTGCGCTGCCAGTTGCTTTTCTTCCATTGCTGTAGCCACCCCCACAAGGCATTTGCTACCATCCATGAGTCAGTATAGAGATAAAGTATTGGCCACTTCTCTCGTTCAGCAATGTCCAAAGCCAGCTGGATGGCTTTCACTTCTGCAAACTGACTGGATTCACCTTGTCCTTCAGTGGCTTCTGTAACTTGTCGTGTGGGACTCCACACAGCAGCTTTCACCTTCGATGTTTTCCTACAGACGACAGGATCCACCTGTGAACAGTGCACACTGCTTATCAGTCTCTGAAAGCGTATTATATGGTGGTGATTCTTCAGCACGTTTTACTTCCTCCTCGTCTGGAGACATCCCAAAGTCTTTGCTTTCTGGCCAGTCTGTAATCACTTCTAATATCCCTGGACGGTTGGGACTTCCAATTCGAGCTCATTGTGTGATCAGTGCAATCCATTTACTCCATGTAACTTCGGTTGCATGATGTGGAGAGGGAACCGTCCCGTTGAACACCCAGCTCAGCACCGGCAGTCGAGGTGCAGGAGGAGCTGTGCTTCAGTGCCCATCACTTCTGAAGCAGCTCGAACTCCTTCATATGCTGCCAGTATCTCCTTTTCAGTTGGAGTACAGTTGGCCTCAGATCCTTTGTATCCTCGACTCCAAAAACCTAGGGGTCGACCTCGGGTTTCTCCTGGTGCTTTCTGCCAGAGGCTCCAGGTAAGTCCATTATCTCCGGCTGCGATGTAGAGCACATTTTTAACATCTAGTCCAGTTTGGACTGGTCCAAGGGCCACCGCATGAGTTATCTCACGCTTAATTTGTTCAAAGGCTTGTCGTTGTTCAGGGCCCCACTCAAATTGGTTCTTTTTACGAGTCACTCGATAGAGAGGCTCACAATGTGGCTGTAGTCAGGAATATGCATTCTCCAAAAACCTACAACGCCCAAGAAAGTCTGTGTCTCCTTTTTATTAGTAGGTGGAGACATTGCTGCAATTTTGTTGATCACATCCATTGGGATCTGACGACGGCCATCTTGCCATTTTATTCCTAAAAACTGGATCTCTCATGCAGGTCCCTTGACCTTGCTTTGTTTTATGGCAAAACCAGCATCCAAAAGAATATTAATTATTCTCTCACCTTTCTCGAAGACTTCTTCCGCTGTGTCGCCCCATACGATGATGTCATCAATATATTGCAAGTGTTCTGGAGCTTCACCTTGCTCCAGCGTGGTCTGGATCAGTCCATGGCAGATGATAGGACTGTGTTTCCACCCCTGGGGCAAGCGATTCCATGTATACTGGATGCCCCTCCAGGTGAAAGCAAACTGCGGCCTGCACTCTGCTGCTACAGGAATAGAGAAAAATGCATGAGCAATGTCAATTGTAGCATCGCACTTCACTGCCTTTGACTGCAGTTCAAATTGCAGTTCTAGCA
The DNA here is from genome assembly GCF_037038585.1 of Patagioenas fasciata. NCBI lineage: Eukaryota > Metazoa > Chordata > Aves > Columbiformes > Columbidae > Patagioenas > Patagioenas fasciata. The sequence continues at coordinate 320,283 of NW_027288814.1, read as the reverse complement.
TGTCAGGCACAGCAGCACTCAGTGGTGGTGTAACTTCATTCAGGCCACGATAGCCTACAGTTAGTCTCCACTCGTTATTAGACTTACACACTGGCCAGACTGGGCTGTTAAAAGGTGAGCGAGTCTTACTGATCACACCCTGGCTTTCCAATTGACGGATCGGCTTCTGGATAGGAATCAAAGAGTCTCGATTGGTGCGATATTGCCGGCGATGCACCGTCGTGGTAGCAATTGGCACCTGCTGATCGTCAACCATCAGCAGTCCTACAACAGAGGGGTCATCTGAAAGACCAGGCAAATCAGACAGCTGTTCAATTTTCTCAGTGTCCACAGCTGCTATACCAAATGCCCACCTATACCCTTTTGCGTCCTTAAAATACCCTCTCCTGAGGTGGTCTATACCAAGGATGCACGGAGCATCTGGACCAGTCACAATGGGATGCTTTTGCCAGTTTTTTCTAGTTAGGCTCATTTCAGCCTCTACAACAGTCAGCTCCTGGGATCCCCCAGGAGCTGCAACAATATTGATGGATTGCGTTCCTTTATAGTTAGAAGGAATTATTGTGCACTGAGCACCAGTGTCCACTAAAGCTTTGTACTCCTGGGGTTGTGTTGTACCAGGTCATAGTATTTGTACAGTCCAATAAACTCTGTTATCCCTTTCCTCCACCTGGTTGGAGGCAGGGCACCTCTAATTCCTGTTTTGCACAGTCTCTGAGTGTGAATTAGAGGTTCCTTCAAGAGCATCAGAATCTCTTCTGCTCCTTTTGTAAACTGGAGCAGCCACCTTCCTAGGAGTTTTTCCTTTTATCTCACGTACTCGTTCTTGAAGTTCTGAGGTAGGCCTTCCATGCCACTTATTCATGTTTTCTCCCTGCTCATGTAGGAAGAACCACAGTGAACCTCTTTTTGTGGGCTGTCTCTGCCCTCTCTCTCGAGATTGGAAACGCCTTCTCCTAACAGCTGAAACATAGGTTTGTGCAGGTCGTGAACGGTACGAGTGTGCTCTGAGCTCTTTGATTTCTTGTAACAGCTTTTCAAACTGGTCATCAGATTTTTCACACAGTTTCTCCACAGTGGAGACACAAGCCCGTAGAGAACCAGCAAGGCTGTCCTCAAAGTACCGGAGCTGCTCAATCACTTCATTAATTTCTTGTACACCTCTAGCTGACCAGACCATTCCTGCCAATGACTTAGCATATGCAGGTGGTGCACTTTGTACAAATCTGCACCACATAGATTTTGTACAATTGATTCTATCTGGGTCTGTCCCCTCTTGGCTGTTTGGTCCTAGATAGATGATCTCTCACACAGCTAATTCTCTCAGGAACTGGATACCTCTCTCCATAGTATTCCATTTCCCTAACTTGGATATACAATCTTCCTTGTAGGGAAATCTGACTTTCATAGCTGCAGGAGTCGGGTCCAGAGAGTAGTGGCATTAGACTCTCTTGAAATTACCCTATCAATGGTGGAATCTTTTGACAGAGATCCCAGCTGCCTGGATTCACCACCTTCTAATTCAATTGTTTCTGCCCCATTGTCCCAGCATCGCAGCAGCCAGGTTAAAATATTCTCGCCTTCACGACGACTGAAGTCTTTTCGCAGATCTCTCAGCTCACCTGGAGAAAAGGACCGAGTGGTGGTCACTTCATCTCCACCCTGTCCTGATGATGCCTCTTGGGTTGATGTTGGCCCTGTGCCATCACCTGCTGCACAGGTAGTCTTTCTAGTGACTTTCTTACAACCAGCAACTGATGCTGATATGGGTTCACCATCATTTGATTCATTTTCAGAGTCTGAATGACTGTCACAGTGATTGCTGTGGTTACAGCAGCAACAGTGCCCAGTGTGTGAAAACGGGGGGGCTGCCTTGTTAGCCTTTGAGGCTGGAGAGGTAACGTTATCTGCAGCGACCTTGGCAGAGGAGCAATGCGGAGGAGCTGTAGCTTCAGCCTGTGAAGCCGCGGTTGTGGGGGCAGTGGCTGCAGCAGCAGCTTTGGCTGTTTTGCCTTTTCTCGAGCGGCCAGGAGTGCTTTTTGCTAAAGCTTCCGAAGACGCACCGCAAATCTCAGGACTAAAAAGAGACACAAACCTCCTATTGAACCTCATTTCTCTTAACAGTAACACAAACTGACACACATTCAGCAAACCAGATAACACCATCACAGTTCTATCAAAGCTCCAAGGATATTCAAAGTTCTCTAAAACATTTGCAAACTGTCCTAGCGAAAACACAAAAGTATTGTTAGTCAGCCTTTCTAAAGATTCGCTTGACCAATTAGCAAATATAGAGCCATTCTGCTCTTTAATCTCTCCTGGAGGTTTTTCAAGGTAAAGCAGAAGCGAGTAGAAATTCATTAGCGGCTGCAGTATAATGAAATAAACCAGTGCCATACCACACAGTATCATCATGACCACTGTCCAGTTTCTTGTTATATAATGAATACTTCGATTCAGAAAGAAACACCAACACAGATATGGGATCAGCGAGCACAATGTAGAAAATAACTGATACAACTCATGCCACAACATCTTTAAGTCAATGTAATTCATTTTGCCTTAATAACACTAAATAATATCCGAAGCAAACAGACGCACGAGTATCACAACTCTATGAGTTGGCATGGTGCCAAGAAAATTGAAAGGTACGTCAGAGCAGTAGAAAAGTCAAAAATCTCCAAATTTACCCCTTTCTCTTGCCCCACGTTGGGCGCCAATTATCTGTCGAGGGTTAGGATTGCGGGGTGACAATCAAACCCTGGCAGATGTATTGTTAACCTCCTCTCCCCCCCACTTCCCGATTTTGCCCCTCCCTCTCCCCCCTTCCCACTCAGGACAGGCAATTGGGAGGGAAAGAAGGACAGAGAGAAGAGAGTTGGAAAAGTTAAAGATGTTTTACTGATGCTACTAATACGAATAGAGAAAATAATACAAAATATACAAAACCAATCTTGTAAGTCTCAGCAACTGCAGAGCCAGCACCCAAAGTCCTGTATTAGGCTCTGTAGCCAACCGGATCTGGATTCAGTCTGTCACTGGCCTCAGTTCGCAGGGACGACCAGCAAGGTCCTCTCCTAATGTCATCCATGAGGAAAAAGGAAAAAAGGAATGAGATCCTCGTGATCTCCCACTTTTATATGAAGTATTCACGTGAATGGAATGTTATACACCGTTGGTCAGTCTCTCGATCATCAGTTTTCTCGTTGCCCCTCTCGCGAGATGTCCATCCGTGCTTATCAATAAGTTTGCATTCCATTGCTAGGTTTAACCAAAACATGTGTTGGGTTCTCCAGGAAAATGCAGCTAACATGAAGGCTTTAGCTGACAGGCAAATTCACTAAAAGAGAAACTTGTTTTTAACAAAACCAGGACACAGCCTCTCTCACTAACCCCTCGTCTGGCTGCATGTCTCTTCTTTCCTCTCTCCTTTTCTCAAACTCTCCTGCTTCCTGGCTCTTGTCTTTCAATTCCTCCATTTCAGTCCTGCAACCCAGCACTAGCTTTTCCTCTTCCCAACCTTTGTCCTGCTCCCTTAAACAGATATCCACAAAGAAAACAGGTTAATGAGGAAAGCATCTTGTGGACTTCAGCAAGTTTTCTGACCTGTGTGTTATCAGGTAACTCTCTCAGCCTGTTGAAGTTCAAACTGTTCACCTGTAGAACTGTCTGAAATGATCTAATGATCTCTTGTTGAGATTTATTTTTGTCCTTTTCTTCTGGCCTTAAAACCAACATTAGTTGCAACAAGGTGTTATATTTCAAGATTCTATTCTCCAAACACTTTTCCCAGTCATTTAACTTATACAGCAGCCAACACTAATTTCAGTATTTAACGAGATCATATTTTCTCCTATTTCCAAGTGCTTTCCTATGTTCTAAAACACCTCCCAGTACCGATGACTTAGGAACACGACTGGAAACAGTCATTTCTGACCCCATCTCGTAAGTAAACCCCTTGAGAAGAGGGAGCGGGGAGGGGAAGCACAGGGCTGCTGGCAGCGCGAGCGGGAAAAGTGGGGAGAAGGTTTTACGGCGCACTTAAAAACAACCAGTAAAACAATTAACTCACATTCCTGACAAGCTGCTGGATTTGCAGAGAAGCAACACACAGAAGCACATAATATGTACTGTAAAACTCGCAGATAACACGTTGATAGCAAGCATTAGCATTCTCTACTGCAAATTTCAACACCAGTGCTTCCTTATCTTCTAAGTTTTCAACCTGCTTATTGATGGCCTCTTGAAGATGGTCAGTCAATTGCATGTAATTCTCACTGGGACCCTGATAATAGTTGTAAATAATTTGGCTGCTTTGTTGGTTTCAGATACCTCTACTATAGCTTGATAGGCAAGGTCTGCTGACTGCCTCAAGATTTCAGAAGCTCATAGCGCCTGTAATTGTGGTGTGTCAATTAGTGTCTGTTCTAGGAGCTGGGGGATACCTGCCCCTTTCAACGAGTCCTCGTCATTCTGTCCTAAATGATCTAGAGCTGTTACATTGCACAGGTCTAATTTTGCTTGAGTCTTTCATGGTCTTACCTGATCTCGGGCAACCCGTACACATACTCTTTTTCCTGTTAACTTTTGAAGAAAATGCTGCAAACCCCCATCCCCATCCGAGTCATCAGATAACACGGACTTGAACGGTGCTGGAGAATCACTGGTAACAAGGGGTTCGGAACAGTGCACATTCTCGCCAATACTTTCTAGCATCATAATTATTCGTATAACCTGAGTCCCCAGGTGCACTCCCCTTCCCATCACGATCAGCGGGTATGTTCAGCCAGAGGCCGACAGAAGGGAGCATCAGAGGGTGAAATGTCCTGTGGAAGGAGCAGAAAGTTACCATCCTCTGTAGGTTTCTCCCCACCTGGCCCATGAATACCTCTGCTTTATTTTGGGCAATGGACCTTGTTCAAATGCCTTGTTCTGGGGAAAAAATAAAATGAGTGTTTTTAAAAAGAGCTATTTTTTTTAGCGAATGACAGACTTCAGTGCCACACAGGGAACCATGGGCAGTGCAGTGATCAAACATCCCTGAGGATGTACCTCAGCTTCAGTGTCTTTGCATCTGGTGTTTGGGGAGAGAAGGAGCAAACTCAGGTCCTGAGCTCTGAGACCATGGGACGTGGATGGGGGGGAGTGCAGAAATACCTGCCCAAGACAGCAGAGAGCACAGGGCACTGGGGCTGGATTTTAGCAGAGGAAAAATGGGGAAAAACCAGAGGAAGGGAAAGAAATCTGCATTTGTTCAGATTTCCTTCAGTGCTGAAGGGTCCTGGTGCTGGACACAGTGGTCAGTCCCCCTCGCCGGTGAGCGGGCATCACCCGCTTCGGTTGCCAAGGAACCACCGGAGCATAATGCAGCTGCTCCTGGCAACCATTCCACACCAGCTGGGCACCAGCAGCTGGTGGCTACAGGCAGGACCGAGGCGAGGAAGGTCCTGGGAAAGCAGAGGGAAGAGGCACCCAGGGGCTCATCCCCTGCCTGGCTGTCTCTCCCAGGCTTGCAGAGCAGTTCCTGGGTGACCCGGTAGAGCAGCAGTGCCAGGAGGACCTGGGCTTTCTGGGCCCTGCTGGTGGCTGAAGCGATGACCGCCAAAGATGAGGAGGACCTGCCGGCCTATTTCCTCAAGCAGTACAGGCAGAACCTCCTGCCCTTGCTCAGGTGAGGGGACTCCTCCACCCACCTCCATGCCCTCCATCCTCTTCTCCTGTTTCCTCCATCCCTCCTTCCCCCACGATGGCAAACTCCCCGATCTCCACCGCTTCAGTCTCCTCTCCTCCCTCCCTTGCCCAGCCCTGTTCCTCCCTGTGACCCCCCTTGCTTTGTCAGAGGGTTCCGTGCTGGGGATGCCGTGCTGCCAGACGGGATCTGAGATGGTGCTGGGTTGCTCTGGCCTGTCATCCCACTCTGGACACAGTCCAGCACCCTGCCCAGGCACCAGACCCAGCGTGTAACCTTGATGGAAACTTGTGTGGCAGGAAACACAGGCTGACAGAGGAGGGCTCCCTGTCTCCATTTGTTCACCTCCAGGAGAAGAGGAAAGAAGCCAAACAGGTGCAAAAGGCTCTGGAAGAGAAGCGAGAGGTGAGAAAGATGGGAGGGTGCTGGGGCATGGTAGGGGTGTTGTGTTTTGTTGGAGGGCAGCAACGGGCAGGTGAGTGGCTCCGGGTGCGGGCGGCCACGTCACGCTCACTCTGGTGCTGCCAGGCCTTCAAGGAGAAGATGGCTGACATAGCCCGCCGGTGGAGGGAACTCCATGCCAAGAAGGACCAGCTGAAAAGCTACATGGAGAAATCTATGAGGAGGTTAAAGGTACGCCTGCTCCTGATCAGCTCCGCGGACGTGACCCTGAGCCACAGCGCCACCTTCTCACCTCCCCTGGGGAGACAGTCTTGGGCCAGCACTTCTGTCCAAGCCTCCCTTGAGCCTGGCGGGGTGAGGAACAGGACTGGCAGGGCATGGGGGTTTGTACTGCAGATGGGGAAAGCCCTGATAGCGCTTGGGCAGCAGGGAGCTTGTCCAGGACCAGTGTGATCTCCTGAGGGCCCCAAACATCCCCCAAGAAGGATCTCAGCCTGTCCCCACTGTTGACACCCAGGTGACTCCCAAGGGCAGATCCCAGTAGGTCTGAAAAGCAGAGTTCTGTCCCAGGTGCCTGTCTCCAAGAGCCAAGGGTCAGTGCAAGAGGGGTGGCCATGTGTTGTGGGAGCGAAATTTAGGGTTCTGCTTACTGCAGAACAATGCTTAGATGTCTCAAAGAGAAGTGCGACGTGGAAGAGTTCGGTGGCAGGTTCACTCTGTTATTCACTGCGTGGGGGAAATATGTCAAGCCGAACACTGCTGACCTTCTCTCCAGGAGCCTGCACCCTGATAACCGTTCACTCTGGAGTCTGTGTCTCGAGCTCCAGAGGTGAACTTTCAGGCGAGGCCGTATCCGTCACAGTGCGAACTCTCAGGATTCTTCTCTCCCTGAGAACAGTTTGCTGCAGAGTCTGTATTTTGGAGCTCTGGAAGCAAACTCCCAGGGCAGGCCTGTACCACGCCATGTTGAACAGGGAGGGAAGATGTTCCCCAGGGTGCTGCAGCACTGCTCTGTCCCCTGTGAGTGTATCTCCTCCCAGTGCTGCTGGGTGACCCAGCTCCATCTGCCCTTGCCTTCCTTTCCTTCTGTGTGTGTGTGTATTGGTGGGGGAAACATCACTAGGAAGATGATCAGCTGCGAGTCCAAGCTCTGAAGAAAGCCGTGAGAGAAAGAGAGGAGAAAACACAAAAGGAGATGGAGCTTTTGAGGGCTAAGAAGAAACTCAAAGCCCTGAAAAAGGAACACCAGAAGCTCAGCAGCCAAGTGCAGAAGCACTCCATCTTCAAAAACTACCTGGAGGATGTGGTGAAGATCTCCCCACAGGTGAGTTTGGACATGAGAGACAGATCATGGCCTCAGGGAGGGCTGTATGTGGATGTTAAACCTGGAGGAGATAAGGCAAGTCCAGGGAAATCATGACACTTGGTCAAACCCAGAGACCTCAGGTGGGATGGGAGGAGGTTCCCTGCAAGCCAGGTGAGCCAAGGGGACCAGAGTGAGGGGAGGAAAAGCAGAAAAGGAGATGAAGGCTTGAGAAAACCCAAGAAAAAGTGTTAGAAGGGGGAACAGCACAGAGCTGAGGGGCATGGGGACCCCTTTGTGTCACTGTTTCACGTGACATGGATGGTTTGGGAGAAGGGCCAAGCTGCCCAAGAATGGGAGCCCAGGCAGCTGTCGGGAAAGCTGAGCCTTCTCTCAAGGGTGTGCGGGCGTCCCTCCCTGCATCGCTTGCACTCCTGCGGCCCGGCTGCCCCACTCCCATGGCTGGGTGACTTGGCCCTGGCAGCTGCACTTGTGCTTTGTTTCCTATCAGAGCACTGGGGGGTGGTACAACATCTCCCCTTGCTGCTGGCAGTGGCAGCTCTGGGACCAGCACAATGGGGCCATCAAACAGGGAATGTGGCGACGCTCACAAACCAACTGGGGCAGCAGGATCGCCAAGAGGGGAAATCTTTCAGCTGGGGGAGGTGTTGTCCCTGGTCAGGACAGGGTGCCAAACAGCACGAGACTTGCAGTCATGAGGGGAGGGCAGGGGCATTACTAAACCCAGGATCCTTGTGCTGCAGTTTGAGGACATCCAGGACGTCATTTCCCGCTACAAGCTGCTGGTGAGGACGCGCAAGGACCTGCAGCAGTCCCAAGAGAAGGACAGGGAAATGATGGAGCAAGCCAAGGTGCTCCTGGATCAGTACGAGGCAGAGAAAGCAGCTGAGATCCTGCAGTGCCGAAATGAGCTGGAGCAGCTCCAGCGACGTTTTGTGCAGGCTCAAAGTGATGTCCGCTTCTGGGTGAGGAACTGCGGGATGGGCAGGGGAAGATCTCCAAGGCCTGGCTGGGTGAAGCCACAGGGTCATGGCAAGGCACAGTGGCAGACTTTGTAATTAGAGGAGATGCCTCATTTCATCCCTGCAGCAGGGGGTGCAGAATGACAAATGACAGACCAGGTCTGGAGCAGGTTATGTCAGGGCTTAAAACAAGGCCCTCACAAAACCGCCAGGATCTTTCCCTTCTTGTTTGAACTCACAGTCAAAAGAGATCTGCTACCCAGTCCTTGGGGAGGTTTGCCTCGGCACAGACCCCAAGCTTGCTCCATCACACGCCTGTTGGGTTTGTGTAGCCTGGTCAGACTCATTTCCATTCACCATTCCTTGCAGTATCATCCCTGTCATCGGGCTTCAGTGTGGACCATCTCGTGGTCTCCACTGTTCATGGCTCGGGCCTCAGAGTGAAGCTGGTGTTGCTGATTTTTTTATTTGTTTTCATCCTTTGCACAGCATCTGCACACCAGGGCTCACCCCTTCTCCTCCCTCCTTCCCAGTCCAACAATGACCCAACTGGTGGTCATCTGGGCTGTACCAAGGCACATGAATGTGTAGAAACGCGCGCAGCTCTGCTGGCCTCTGTTCCCTTTGCATCACTCTGAGGGGGCCTTGCCAAATTCCCTTCCTGGATACTCCAGGCTGCAGGAGTTGAGTCCCACCAGGCAAAGCTGGAAAGCGCGTGGTCTGGGCAGGTGGTGGTGGGATGCGCTGCCCCCAGGGTGTCAACTATTGGGGTATCTGGAGGACCCACTAGAAGGAGGGGTGCAGGAGCTGGCAGAGAGATGGGGCTGCTCAAGGAGCAGCTGTGGTAGTTCCTGGATCTGCTTCCACCACACCAAGCTGAACCAGCTCCAGCATAGCCCTGGGTGAGGACAGGTTCTTCCTAGCAAAACAAAGGAGTGCGGAAGCCAGGCTCTCCAGCACTGAAGCAGCATCTTTGCTGGGACATATCACCATGCTGTGTGTCTCTCCTTCTCCTCCCCTCCTCAGACTGCTCGCTGGGCCGACATCCAGAACAGGAATGCCAAGAATGCCCTGATGCTGACGACTATGAAGATGGCCGTCCATAACCTCTTCCAGTGCGTGAACACGCAGCTGAAAGCCAAAGTGCATGTGCCGGAGGATGACAGCCTCAGACAGCTGGACATGGTAGAACCAAGCCAGACCCCCTCCCTGCCCAGAAAGAGGAGCAGTAATGACCCTCAGCTGCCCAAAGGGAGGGGAAAGCCCAGAGAAATCAAGGTGCCCAACAGACACTTCCCTTTCCCCCTGGGCTGTCTCTTGGGCATGGGGAATGGGCGGAGGACACCAGGCAAACCTGTCTCGTCCCAGGAGGCAGAGCAGGGGGTGGATGCCTGTTGGGAGCTGGGCAGGCTGGGGCAGGGGGTGCAGATCCACCCATGGCTATAGTCTGGCTTCATTCACCCCTCTGAGTCACCTGTAAAAGCCCATTGTGGTGGTGCAGATCCAGCAGGGCAATTGCCTTCATCCTTTGGTTGGTGAAATTTGCACTCCAAAAGGGCCAATGGGCTCCTCTCTGCCTCCTGTTCCCACCCCTGCTGTGACCTCTACCATCTCTCTTCCCTACCTTAGATTCAGCAGTCTATCCTGGACCTCAAAGGCATCGTTACGGAGGTGAAACGGAAGGGCATGGAGAGCCACCGGCGAGCAGCTAAGCGCGAGCATTAAGGGCAAGAGGAGGACAGAGAGCCCTAGGGATGTTGTGTTACGTCAGTGAAGTTTCAAAACCTTTCTAGCTGTTTTGTCCTGCCCAGTTGTTGAGTCCCTTTCATACTATTAAAATAACCGAAGATTTTGAAGTGTCTCTCCGTTTCCTGGGAGGGTTGGAAGCATCAGAGCATCTTCACCCCAGAGGCCGTGGGGTGCCTTTTCTGGCAGGTGGGATTCTGGTTGCAGGAGACGGTGTCCCAGCAAAGCAGGCAAAATAGGGAGAGCAGGCCGGGACAGGAGTGGAGCTTCAAATAAGGATTAGTACTGGTGTTCACACTGGGACCTTCCAGCCAGACTAAGCTCTGAGATGTTGAAGAGGGACGTCACAGCAGGGGGGCCGGTGCTTTGGAAGAGCTTCAGAGATTTTCCACCACCCCACCCAGCACATCTACAGATGTGGGTTTTGCTGCACAGCCATGTGCTGCGTACTAAAACTCACCTTCCCCCTCAAGATGTTGGGAAGGTGTGGAGAATGGATATAGGTGAAGGATGAACCAGCCAGGGCGGTTGCACCAAGCATTTGGCTGTTCATGGCGAGGGCTGACATGATGAATGCAAAACAAGAGGCCTAAAAATGGCTCTGGAGTCCCACTGTGGAGTTCAGGCTGGGCTCAGAGTCTGTTAGGGAGGACATTTGAATGCACCAAAGACCCAATGACATAAGCTTACAGATTTGTGCATCAAAGAGACCATTGATCACATACTTGCTCCCTTCTCTCCAGTGGTTTTTCCTGTCCTGAGCCCAGAGCAGTGGATTCGGCTAATGCATCCTCCAGGAAAGTCTGAGAACAGAAGGCTGCTATCAGTGAACAAATATATCAAGATTTCAGGGCTTTGAGCATTAAAGGAGATTAACCTAGGGAGGCAGTTTCTTGCCTTTCCAAAGATTTCTCAGCCTGGCCCAAAAGAGAAACATTAGGTCAAAAGCCAGAAATGGAAGGGCTGGATGTCTCGCTGCTCTGTACTCTTGCAATACCAGAGAACTCCAAAGGATCATGTTTCTGTTCCACTTCAACCACCCTGCTGTGACACAGCCTGAGACATCTCTCTGCAAAGGTCAGAGGTGCAGAAATCATCCAGGAGCCAAGCTTCCAACAGACATTTGTAGTGGCAGAGCCGCCCCCCTGCCCCGGGGGATGGGGTTGTCCCCAGCCTGGCTGAGAGGTGAAGCCAGAGGCAAAAGAAACTGAAGGAGCACCATTAGAAGGTAATAATGAGTGAGCAATCGCTGAACACATGCGTGCAGAGCGCTGGCCAGTACATGCAGCCTATCATGTTATTGTATAGCACGAGTTACAACCAATCACGTTATTGTAAGGCGCGTGGACAGAGCAGCTTTGCTATAAAGCCAGCCCGGTCCGACAATAAAGCGAACTCTGTGAACATCCCATTGGTGTGTCAGGTTCCGTGTCTCGCATGGAAAAAGCAACATCTCTGCTTTGCTGTAACGTGGGGGAGCCCCTCGCTGCCCCCCTAATTGGCTTGTGGGAGTCAGCAGCGTGGAAGGGAACTAAATCCTTGGAGCAAATGTCCTGCTTGCACTGAGAGCCCGCGGCCACCAGCCAAAATACCCTGGGTCTGTCCCCGCAGGGCAGCCACCCCCTGGCTCAGCACCGCCTTGTCCTCTTAGTCCCTGCAGCAGGACGAGCAGCTCAAGTGCCTCCAGGCCAGCATCATGCAGCTCCAAGAGGACTACGAGAAGTTCAGCTCAGCCCTTGCAAACCTCCAGCAGGATGGCCAGCAGGAGCAGAAGGACATCAAGGTGGGTGGCTGTAACCCGCAGGCAGAGCCCAGGCTGGGACCCCAAGGGATCTGTCCCCCTGCCACCCTGCTCGCAGCCCTGCACAGCTTCCCGATGCCTTTCCTGGAGGTTTCTGATGGGGTGGGGAGGGGAGGCAGGGGGTGCTCGGCTGGCCGGGGGGCAGCTCTGACCCTGCCGTGGTGTTACGGGCTGCTGTCTGCCTTGGGAGGCTCTGTCCCAGGCCCTGGAGAGGCTCAAGAAGCAGAAAGCAGACAAGGAGCAGCTGCTGGTGCTGAGAATCGATGAGGTAGGGGCTCGAGGGGCCCTGGTGCCAGCCAAGGGTGTCCCGGGCAGGGTGACAAACGCCCCTTGTCCCTTGGGTGCCGGCTGGCAGAACCAGCCAGGGGGAGGGAGGATTTCCAGCCCGGCTGCGGGTCCCTTGCCACGTCCCTCTGTGACCCCGAGTGCCTTTGGCTGGTGGGAGCAACCCCACGGGGGTGATAGGGTGAACAGGGCCACGTAGCCACTTCTCCCTCTCGCGTTGTCCCTGGATCCTGTCCCCACTGCTCTCACGCCTTTCCCCGCTACTAGAAAGCAGACAAAGCCGCCCTGGCTGACAAAGTCAGTCGCAGCCAGTTTGAGGCGTGCGAGGAGCGGCTGAACAAGGTGGTGGAGGAGGTGACGAGCCGGGTGACGGGCCAGGAGGAGGGCTGGCACCGGTTCCAGAAAGAGCTGCAGAGACAGATGGACTGCAAGGTGAGGGCTCGTCCCCTCCACGCAGAACTGGCACCTTGGGGGCCTGGCAGCCTGAGGCAGCATCCTTGCGAGGGTGCCCCCTCCCGGCTGTCCCCCTGGGGACCGCCATGTCCCATCCTGGGGTAGATGGCTGAGGGTGTCACCCGTCCACAGCTGGACCGCTGGGAGGGACCCCGGGAGCAGCAGGAGGAGCGGTGGAAGAGTCTCAGCGGGCAGCTCCAGAAGGCGCTGCAGCCAGAGCGTGACGATGCCGCTGGGATTAGGAAGTGAGTGCGATGAGGACAGCGGTGCCTTTGGCAGTGCCGGCCCTGTTCCTGCTGGCTTCCCAGCTCGTGCCGCTGTGGTACCCTGGCGTGGGAGCCATGTGGGCAGCGCCCCTGGGGATGCTGAGCAAGTGGCTGTGCCTTGTGCTCCTGCCAGCTGCAGCTTCCCAGTGATGGAGGGGGCACAATGAGGGGGCACGTGTGGGAGGAGCCCTCCCGAACCAATCTTGGGGGGTGGGTGCAGAGGCTTTTTGTGGCAGGGGACGGTGTGCAGGTGGGGCTGTGCCCCCCAGGAGCTCCCCAGCCCTTTTCTCCCCTCTCCAGGCAGCTGCTGCCTGGTTTCCACTGCCTGTCCTGCGACCGGCCCCTCCACATGCTGGCGCCTGTATTAGCAATCAGGACACATAACCACGGGCGTAGTTACATGCGATGCTTTATTTCAGCGCTGGGAAACCAGGGGTTCGCACCCAAAACTGGCTTCCATCGTCAGTTTAGGTTACACAGTATTTATGCAGTCCATTTACATACATATTCATATATTCATTAGGATCATTAGAATATGTAACAGTTGCTCAACATTTATTGCAACATCGATTGCAACACCTTGGAACTACTTTGATCATGCGCAGTGTCCTCTGATGGTCTTTCAGGGGGTCTTCAGGATGAAGTAAGTAGTCTTCATCGCCTCTGTCCTTTTCACCTTTTGATGCGGCACATGCACACTACTCTATAATTGCACAACTGCTGACTAGCTTAATTTCCAGAGGTACTGTATATATTTCTGCTCATTCTAAGCATATTTGGGCTAAGATAAACGCTAGCTTGATAAGATAAAGGTATGCTCAATTCCCTTATTAGGTAACACACGGTATGCAAAGGTTGAATCAGCCTGGTACCCATCCCAGAAAAGAACATCTTGTAAAATTGATCCTGTTAGTCTCCTATTAAGATTGACTGTGTTGACTGTATTAGTATAATCCCCTATAAAATTGATTCTATCTCTAACATGTCCCCCCTTTGAGAATGCTTTTCTATTCTTAGACAATGCATTCTCACCTTAATCAACTATTTTGATTATTCTTCATAAGCTGGAGGGTTTTCGAATACAGGATTATCATAATTCCTGCTCGAGACACTAAAAATGCGATCACTTGTTTGACTAAGTACACGCCTAATACCTACATACAATAAGCAAAGAAGCACAATCACAATTTCAAGTACCACTACACTTTCTAGTAGTGAATGTACCCATCCTCCCAAATTTAAGCCAAATGTATTCAACAGAGCGCCTATCCAGCTCTGTTCTGCATCCTGCTTTTCTTCTTGCAGCCTCATCTCTGTTTGGGTCAGTTGGGAAATGTCCTTCTCAACTTCTGAAGTTACGTTTGGAATATGGATGCAGCAATGATCAATTCTGTCTTTCAAATAACCACAGACACCATTTTCTTTCAGTAACATTATGTCGAGTGCCATTCTATTCTGCAAGGTCATTTTAGTCGTAGCCTGTAATTGTATATTAAGTTCCCGAAAACCCTTTTTAGTTATTCTAGCCAATCGATCCATTTGCCCAATCAATTTATCAATCATTTCTCTATTTCTGTAGGCCGCAATTGGTGCAAAGAAAGATTCTAGTGCCCAGCCAAATTTGACACTGCTTGATGGTTCGTGCCACACATCTTCATCTACCTCTCGTTTGTGCCTAACCTGTAGAAGTTCTTGCCTATTTTTCAAGGGTGACTTTTTCCAAATAGGACATAGGGTCGGCAGTCCCAGAGTAATTTCCCTTACTGGTCCTCCTATTGGTAGGTGAGTTGTCCAGGTCCCATCACTTAAGGCCCAAACCAGATGTCCCACACTACCTATAACGCCTCTACAATCAATTCTATCTCCATCAATGCCTATTTTGGTTGCTTCCTTTGGATCCAATTGTTTCTGACAAACGCAACCTGCAATTGTTGCAACTTTAATGATGGACAGAGGTATTTCTTTTACATCTGTCTGGCAGGTTATTACTTGTGAACAATTCCACCATGGTACTGTTGTTCCTCCTGTTACATTGGACCACCGTACACACCATGGAAATGCTTCACTATATTGGTATTGTTGTACAATACTCAGTGTCCACATGTTATTCCATGATTCAGTTCTATTTTTGCTATTTTGATCTTTGCATTCCCAGTAAGTCCGTTCAACCTTTTCATTTACCGTCTCTTTGGTCCAGCTTTCATAGGTGCACTTGGTTTTCCACCCAGCACCTGGACCAAGTTTTCCTCTGAGTCTCATACAATCTTCTACTGTCATTACTTCTGTCTGGGGTCCGCTTTTTACCCATTGCTCAGTTGGGACTTCTTCTATTCTAGTGTGAGATTCACATGCTATTTTACTAGTTTTATTTACTTCTGGTAAGGTGGTAGATATTATTCCCCACTGTATTGGATCTTCAGCCGATTTTGGAATTGGAAGGCAAGCAGTGATGCTACTGGTATTCTGGGTCAATGCAAAATCTCGAATTAGCCCTATCATCAGATTCTCTGCCTGATTCTGTACGCTTTGTACTACCTGTGGCACCTGGGTACTTTCATTATTGTTTACTGCTCTTCGTGGCCTAATTTGCAATCCCATTTGAATTGTCCCATTTTCCCACCGTTTATCAGAGGCCTTGTGGAATAGAGTGGCACTTCCCCCTCCAATTTTCAAAAGTACAAACACTCTAACCAAAATCACAATTCGGTAATGAAAACCAGACATTATTGCGATGTAATCTTGAGCGTGGTAGGACCCACTATCTGCGATTTCCACAGTCTTGGAACTCTTTTCACTCGGGTATAATGTATCCAGGAGTCTACTCCAGCAACTTTGACTGCGGTGAATGTAGTCAGGAGTACTTGATAGGGTCCATCCCAGCGCTCTTTTAAGGGTTCTTCATTCCAGGTTCTTATATACACCGTGTCTCCAGGCTCTATATCATGTACCGGATTCTCGAGCGCTAGTGGGCGATTCCACACTAGTGCGGATCTGAGTCGATTCAATGTCCTGCCAAGAGACAACACGTAATTGTGCAAGTCCTGATTACCTTTCACATGTACCTCTGGGTTTGGGTCTGGTGCTTCATATGGTTTGCCATACAAAATCTCGTATGAACTTACTGACATCCCACTCCTAGGTTTAATCCTAATGCGCAGCAATGCTATTGGCAAGGCCTGAGGCCATTGAATTTTTGCTTCCTGACAGATCTTGCTAAGTTGCCTTTTTAGAGTTTGATTCATTTTCTCCACTTGCCCACTAGACTGGGGTCTCCATGGGGTATGTAACTCCCATTTAATTCCCAAACATCTGCTGGTTTCTTTTACTAATTGTGCCACAAAGTGTGGTCCCCTATCGGAAGATATCCCCAGTGGTACCCCAAATCTAGGGATTATTTCCTTTAGTAACCATTTTACAGTTTCTTTTGCTTGGTTGGTGCGACAAGGGAAAGCTTCTGGCCATCCTGAAAAGGTATCTACCCCAACTAGTATATACCTGAATCCTCGGGTTCTGGGGAGCTCTACATAATCTATTTGCCAATAATCCCCAGGTTGTACACCCCTCTTAATTTTCCCCATTTCTATTTTTCTTCTTACTAAAGGATTATTTTTCAAGCAAATTTCACACTTAGCTGTAATAGACTTTGCCATTGTTAACATCTGGACCGAGATAATTTGTTTTCTTAGGTAAGCTACCAATGCTTCTGCACGCCAGTGACACTTCTGTTGTTCCGTCTGAAGTATTCCTCTCATAATAGTGGTTGGTACCACAACTTGTCCGTTGGTGGTTACATACCACCCAGAATTATTTTTGCTGGCTCTTACTAGACTTGCCAATTTTTCATCTTCTGTAGAATATTTAGGTGGTTCTGAAGGTAATAAATCAATTGCTCTTACCTTCTGGGAGACAAGGCCCACCATTGTTCTTACTTGCCGTGCTACTGACCGAGCTGTTTGATCAGCAAGCCGATTTCCCTCGATGAGTTTTGATGTTCCACCTTGATGAGCTTTACAGTGCATTACAGCAACTTGTGATGGCTTTTGAATGGTCTTAAGCAGGTTCAGTATCTCCTCCTGGTACTTCATGTTTGTTCCTTGTGAAGAGAGCAGTCCCCGCTCTTTCCAAAGGGCTCCATGCACATGAACAACTCCAAAAGCATATTTTGAATCAGTCCATATATTAACTTTCTTGTTTTCGCTGAGTTCCAATGCTCTGGTTAAGGTGATTAACTCCGCTTTTTGTGCTGAGGTGTTTGATGGTAAGGGCTTAGCCTCAATTACTGTCTTGGCAGTAGTGATGGCATATCGTGCATACCACATTCCGTTCTCCACAAAGCTACTGCCATCAGTAAAGAGTTCCCAGTCAGTTTCTGCCAGCGGAGTGTCTTTCAAATCAGGGCGACTTGCGTGGGTATATTCGATGACTTCCACGCAATCATGTTCCAGGTCTCCTTCTTCAGTACCTGCACCCAAAAACTCAGCAGGGTTCATTAGGTTAGTAGTTTTTAGAATAACATCATCTTGTTCTGTCAGAATTACCTGGTATTTCATCATTCTGCTTGCGGAAAGCCAATGGCCCCCCTTTTGTTCCAGTACTGTTGTCACCATATGGGATACAAACACTTCTATCCTTTTTCCCATAGTTAGTTTTCGGACCTCCTGGATCAGTATTACTGTAGCAGCTACCGCCCGCAAGCACGCCGGCCACCCAGCACTTACCGGATCTAGCTGTTTAGAAAAATAGCCGACAGGTCTTTTCCAAGATCCCAGTCGTTGGGTTAATACCCCCAAGGCAAGTCTTTGTCGCTCATGTACAAACAACTGAAAATCTTTGCTCAAGTCTGGCAGACCCAAGGCAGGTGCCTGCATCAAAGCTGGTTTCAATTTCTGGAAAGCCTCTCGTTGTGGCTTTCCCCACACTAAGGTCTTATTCTTCTGTGCCTCATATAAAGGTTTGGCAATAAGTCCATAGTCCATGATCCAGAGCCTGCACCATCCTGTCATTCCTAAAAAGGATCTTAATTCATGTAAGTTTCGTGGTTCTGAAATAGCACAGATAGCATGCACACGGTTTGTGTTTTCTGCTGTCCTTGAGAAAGCTCGCATCCTAAATAAATCACAGTCTCGGATACAATTTGAGCTTTATTTTTCGATACTTTGTACCCATTCATTCCCAATTGGTTCAGTATTTCAATCGTTACCTGGATGCAGAGTTCTCACGTCTCAGTCGCGATCAAAATGTCGTCTACGTATTGTAGCAACAGGTACCGTTGTCGAGGGATTATGATGTGGCCTTTCGTAGTCCATTCCTCGAGCTCCTTAGCCAACTGATTTCCAAAAATAGTTGGGCTATCCTTGAATCCTTGCGGAAGACGTGTCCAGGTTAACGGAGTTTTCCTTCCATTGTGTGGATTTTCCCATTCAAAGGCAAACAATTTTTTGCTTTCCTGGTCGAGGGGTATGCAGAAGAAGGCATCTTTTAAATCAAGTACAGTAAACCATTTCTATTTCTCCTTCACAGATGTTAACAAGGTATATGGGTTTACAAATACCGGATAAATGTCCTTAGTGATCTGGTTTACAGCCCGCAAATCTTGGACTAATCGGTAACTACCATCAGGCTTCTTTACTGGAAAAATTGGAGTATTATATTCTGATTCACATTCCTCTAGAATTCCATACCTCAAAAATTTTTCAATTAGAGGCACTATTCCTAACCTAGCTTCTAGTTTCAGTGGGTACTGCCTCAACTGTACTGGCTTGGCATCTTCCTTCAGTTCCACTTTAACGGGCTGGGCCGTTTTCGATTTCCCAGGTATGTCAGTCGCCCATACCGTGGGGATCACTGCCTCCTCCACAGCTTGTGGTACCTCTGCTACTGGGTTTTCTTTTAACAGCAAAACTTGTCCTACCTTAGATTCTGGAATTTTCATTACCAGGTTTCCATTCTCGAATGTTATTACAGCATCCAATTTGGTCAATAAGTCCCGTCCTAAAAGGGAAACTGGACAATCTGGAACATATAAGAACTCATGGGTTAACTTTTTTTCTCCAAAACACAGATCTAAGGGTTGTAGGAATGGCTGTACTTCTTCCTTCCCTGTGGCACCAACAATCGTTGTCTTTTTATTACTTACTGTTCCCTGTAAAGAATTTAGCACAGAATAAGTAGCCCCTGTGTCCACCAAAAAATCTCACATCCTGATCCCCCACTTGTATCGTCACCAGGGGTTCCTTACTCTGGGTATCTGTTTCTGTGCTGCCATATAGTCAGCTGTTGTTATTACACTCCCCCAACACCAGAGTTTGTATTGCATTCCCTGCTGCGCTTGGTACCCGACCCGTAGGGCCCGGACGATTCGGGCATTCATTTTTCCAGTGTCCTCCCTCCTTGCAATAAGCACATTGATTTATACCAAGCTTTACAACAGGCCTCAGAGGAGTTCCCTGAACATTCCGAAAACCGCGCCCTCGGCCGCCTCTAGCTCCCCTGCCGCGGGCTTCCATTCCTATTCCCCTGCCTTGCCCTTGGACCAGAGCCAACAAGTCTTGCTGAGAACACCTCGACTGCTCCTTTTCTCTATTATTATAAACTTTCCAGGCTGTTTCTAACATAACATCCAGATCTCGCAATTGTGCCCCCTCCAGTTTCTGTAATTTCTCCCGAATATCATCCTGAGACTCCCCCAAAAAGATCAAAGCCAACTGGACCCTTGCTTGTTCCGTTTCAATATCTAAATCCATATATCTTTTTGCAGTTTCCTTCAATCTTTCTAAAAAGGCTGAAGGGGATTCATTCTTTTCCTGCCTAACATTATACAATTTTGACCAATTCATTTGTTTTGGCATAGCAGTCTGAACGCCAATTAATAACCAGTCCTGATACCTCCGGAGGCGAAGCTGACCAGCCCCAGTATTATAATCCCACCGGGGTTCCTCTTTTGGGAAATTCTCATCAACATTACCGCCCACAGCCCCATTCCGAATATCCTCTCTTACTTTATCTCTTGCTACCCGTATAACCATATCTTTTTCTGTAGAATCCATTAATGTGTCAAGAATCACCTGCAAATCATCCCAATCGGGATTCTGCGTTTTAATTATCATCTTAATTATCCTTGCAACCTTGTCTGGGTTTTCCCGGTAAGGACCAGCTGATTGTTTCCAAATCATTAGATCTCCTGGTGAAAATGGGACTTTTACATAAACTGGTTCTCCCCCCACTCCTACCGCCTGTCTCAAGGGTGCTATTACATTTGACGGTTCACCCCCCTTTTGGGCTTCCTTTTCTCTGTTCCTAGTTCTGTGGGATATTGGTGTAGTTGTTACTCCTTTTACTCCGGTTGCTGCCCCCTCATCCCCACTGGAATCGATATCACTTTCAGTAAGACGCACAGGTGCCGAGGGTTTAAGGGGTTTAGGTGCAGAGGGTTCAATTTCTGAAGGCGCAACGTCTAAACACGGCAGATCTGAAGCGTTGCCGCGGCTGCTCTCTACTGCCAAACACATTATGCATTTCTTTTCCACCGTACAGCCCGTACATTTATCATTAATACCGTTCCTCTGGACTAACATTAACCCACATTCCTTCGTCCAGTCCTGTTTTTGTTCAAGATAGAAAAAGAGATCCACATACTGTACTTCATCCCATTTACCTTCCCTTTGACAAAACCTCATTAATTCAACAATAGTTCCATGTTCTAAAGTACCCTCCGGTGGCCAACGTACTTCATTAGGCAAGTCATATTCAGGCCACCAGTGAGTACAATATTCAATTAATTTCTTTTTACTCATAGATTGTCCAAATCCAGCCTCCTTCCAATGTTTCAACAAACAGTCTAATGGTGACATCTTTGTACCACACATACCAACACAAAAGAGTAACGCAGAGACGGGTTAATACAGAAAGATAACACACGGATAACTTTGAAATCACCAGTCTCAACAGCGAACACAGGTCAAATTACCAGAACGATGATCTGTATTCACTGTTGAAACCGGCGACCCCAGACAACCAGATAAATAACCAGACCAAATGGTGAGCCTGAATATCACAAATAACAGACCAGGTGTGTGCACAAATAACCAGACCCTAGGTGCACGCAGATAACCAGACAGGCAAAACCAGAACCAGATAACCAGATACCAGATGCCGAACCTGCAGAGGTTTCCCTCTGTCTAACGGACGGCTGCCTAGGCAATACCTCGGGAGCTCCCTGCCCAACCGAGCGTGGCTTTCGCCGCATCTGACTGGCAGGCTACCGGATGCCTGACCAGCAGGCTACAGGACCAGAACAGAACCAGACCAGATGGGTACCCAATAATACAGGTAAAACAACAGATAAAGCACCTTCTTACCAATCAGAGGTCCGTCGTGAGCAGCAGAGAGCCGGTCGCGTCCGACGCACTCCCCAAGAATACCTCGGTGCTAGCCAGAGCAGGATCGAGACGCGAGCCGTCTCAGCAATTCCCGCGAGGTCCCATCTGGGTTGCCAAAATGTTAGCAATCAGGACACATAACCACGGGCGTAGTTATATGCGGTGCTTTATTTCAGCGCGGGGAAACCAGGGGTTCGCACCCAAAACTGGCTTCCATCGTCAGTTTAGGTTACACAGTATTTATGCAGTCCATTCACATACATATTCATATATTCATTAGGATCATTAGAATATGTAACAGTTGCTCAACATTTATTGCAACATCGATTGCAACACCTTGGAACTACTTTGATCATGCGCAGTGTCCTCTGGTGGTCTTTCAGGGGGTCTTCAGGATGAAGTAAGTAGTCTTCATCGCCTCTGTCCTTTCCACCTTTTGATGCGGCACATGTGCACTACTCTATAATTGCACAACTGCTGACTAGCTTAATTTCCAGAGGTACTGTATATATTTCTCCTCATTCTAAGCATATTTGGGCTAAGATAAACGCTAGCTTGATAAGATAAAGGTATGCTCAATTCCCTTATTAGGTAAAACACGGTATGCAAAGGTTGAATCAGCCTGGTACCCATCCCAGAAAAGAACATCTTGTAAAATTGATCCTGTTAGTCTCCTATTAAGATTGACTGTATTGATTGTATTAGTATAATCCCCTATAAAATTGATTCTATCTCTAACACCTGGACCGTGAGTAACTGCCCCCTGACCCCTCCCTGGCGTCGAGTGACACATGGGGTACCACCTGCCAGGCACTGAGCACCCCATGTCCTGTCCCACAGGGAGCGGACGGGCGAGTGCAGGTACCCCACTGTTCCGCGGAGCTGCGGGGGCCCACACAGCCTCACGCCCCCGCTCTTCCAGCCCCAGCTGCCCAGCACCCCACGACCGTCCCCATCCGGCGCCCGCAGCCCCAGCAAGGTAGGGATGACGGAGGTGGGGAGGGGGATGCTGAGCCTGCGGGGGGATCTATCCGTGCCTCAGTTTCTCCAGGGAGAGCTGGCTGGGGGAGGGTTGCTGGGGGATGCGGAGTGGGGCCCCGTGTTTGGGTCACATGCTCTCCCCTTCCCAGAAGGACTCGATGCAGCTTTCGGGCCAGGACGGCACTGATGGGAACCGGCAGGACGAGCAGCTCTCCATGATGGGGGGCTCTCAGCTGCCCACAATGCCAAGGGCCACCCCAGACACCACGACCTCGAAGAGCCGGCCAGGTATGGCCCTGTCAGGGCACCAGGGGGCAGAGGACACCCTGCTGTCTGTGGGGACGGGTCTGTGCCCGCAGCTGGGCAGGGCGGGACGGGAGTCTGGGGTCTGGACTGGGATGTGGGGGCAGCACGGGCTGCTGGGGCAGCCGCTCCTCGTGGTGGAGCTGGAGGGAGCTGGGGGGACATTGGGGGTGGTGCTGGCAGTGTGGGACAACAGCCTGCGTGCTTCAGGGTGGGGGAAGGACCCTGTTTGTGGGTGTCTGTGGCTGACCCTGCCCCTCGCCCCCAGGCACCCCCTCCTCGCTGCTCTCAGCCATGCTGCTGCACCAACCAGTCCCGTCTCCCAGGCGCTTCACCCTGGCACCGAGTCTGCTGCCGCCCATCCAGCCCCCCCGCAGTGAATCACTCCCTGACAGCCGGGCAGGACAGGGGTCCCGGCCCCGGTCCCAACGGCCCGGGCGCTGAGCAGGCAGCGGCTCCAATAAATGGCGATGGGCAACCAAGCGCTGGTGTGATCTGAGTGGGGGTCCCTGGGGCAGGATGGCAGAAAGCCCCGCTGTGTTTGCTTTTCAGGAGAAAAATAAGCGCTAAAAAGGCACTTTGGGGGTGCCCAGGTGGATCCGGTGGTACCCAGGGCCCCCCCAGAGGGAGCACTGGCAGCAAACCGGTGGGCACCAGGGCAGAGCCAGCAAAGGCCCATCCTGCACCCCGGGGTGGGGCTGAGGTGTCCACGGGCTTCAGAAACACCCCCTGGGACTAACTGGGGGGATGGGGTGAGGGGGTAACCAGGGGGCTGTGCAAGAAGCCGGGCTGACTGTCGGCAGCCGGAGGAGGGGAGCGCTTTGCTCTGGGTCGGGGGACCCAGAACTGGGGGGACGCAGCAGCTCCGCGCCCCGCCCCGGGGGGCCCACAGCCCCATGTCGCAGCACTTTGCAGCCGCAGGAAAGCGCCCGGCACTTCCGGCTGATGGGCGCTCTGGTCACGCCCACAGCCCTCGGCTGACAGACGGGGCCCTCGTTTAGTGAAACGCCTGGGAGCAGAGAAGCTTCTGGAGCACTGACCGTATACGGGCCCAGCTCGGATTCCCTTGGGCTTGACAAGGAGGCTGTGGGACCTTCCAGCGGTTTCGGTGCGGGGCTGTGGGCGGAGCGTTGTCCTTAGACTGCGGACCCTGCGGGAGCTCCCCGGGCAGAGCCCCCCCCGCCCCGCCGGCCGGTGGTTGTGTCTGCTGGGGACCCTGCGGAGCCGCCAGCTTTCGTGAGTGGGGATGTGCCTTTGGAATTGTCATTCAAAGGGTAGATGAGCACAGCTCGGCTTCAGCCAGGACGCCTCTGTGCCTTTAGTTTTTGTTTTTCCCTCACCTTCCCTTTCGTGCGGAGCAGCCCGGCCCGGGACGGGGGGTGTGGGTGTGTGTACTGAGGGAACACCTCGTACCCAGCAGCCTGCTCCGTGCCGCTGCTCCTTGTCCCTGCATTTATATACGATACACAAATGTAAAGCAAACGGGGGGGGTGCGTGGGAGCAGGAGCGGCTGGGGGCTCCTGGGCCGGGCCTGACGCCTGCAGTGCCTCACACTTTCCCACTCCCGTCGCGCCGCCATCTTCGGCGTGGGCAGTGAAGCCGCTGCACTGAGGCCGTGCCTCGTGCCGCCGGGGAGGAGGGGAGCTGGTCGCTCTGGGAGCCGCTCTTGGGAAGCGGGCGGCGCACCCCGCCGAGGAGGGGGAGTTAACGTCCTTCAAGTCCTCCTCCTCGGGTACCGGTGCCGTTCGGGCGGTGGCTGATGAGGTGTCTGTCGCGGGGCGGGGAGAGCGCGGCCGCTGTGCCCTCACTAGAGATGGCGGCGGGGCGGCCTCTCACGCAGACAGGACGGCGGCTGCGTGGAGCGGCGCTCCAGCCCCTGGCGGAGCTCGCGTGGCTGGGTGAGGGGACGGGATCCCCCCTCCAGCCTCGCTGCCTGCCAGGGAAACCCCTTCCCCTTTTCCAAACCTCCTGTTCCCCCTCAGCTCAATCCACCTTTCCCAGCCAGAGGGAACCCGTTCTCTGCCCAGCCACCCCCATCTTGGGGTCACTTGTCCCTGGTTCCTGAGGTTCCGCCGAGTGGGCGTGGGGCGAGTTTGGGTCGGGCTGAGCCGAGGCCCAGCTCCCGGGGGGATGCTCTGCAAGGAACACCCCCCGCCCCAGGAGCACTGCTGCTCCGGTTTATTTTCATATTTCCCGCGCCTAGCACTGCGCCCCAGCAGTGAACCAGCAGACTGCAGGTACCGAAGGGATCTCCTCCTCCTCCCCACCCCTTAAGGGGCGGTGATCCCTGCAGGAGTAAGAAAAGGATGCTGCAGGAGCTGAGGTTGCCTTCTACATCTGTTGTTTCTCGCTTCAGAGCTGCGCCGGGGCTGCAGGACTCTCTGGCTGTGATGGTGAGCGGAAACAACTTTACAACCTGTAAAGTCATAAAACTTCCCAACTCACAAGGTTATAAAGCAGGTATGTTCATTTCGACGTCGGGCGCAAGGGGGATCGTTCCACCGTTCATGCGCAACTTCTAACAATATGAGGTGTGTTTAAATACAGTAAGGTGTTACATATTCATAATGACCCCAGGAACACCTCTACATATTCATAACCTTTCCCGCTTCTTATTAAAATGAGTCCCAGGTGATCATTTCCATAGTCTCCTCCTTGACCCCTCCCTGTTGCACCTGCGCAGTGCCATCTGGTGGTCTTGAGGAGGGGTCTTTGGATGAAGGCTCCTTCAGCCTCGTCACAGTGACCTCTTTACCTTTGGCTCATTATGTTGAATGGACTGGAACCCAAGCTGCCAAGTCGATTGAAATCAGACCGGTTCCCCCCTTTTGCTGTAAATCTTCGTTATCTCGTCTTCTCAAGTTTACATCTAGGTGCTGTAAAACCTCTTACCTTGGCATTCGACGAGGTTCTGTTTTTTCTTAACATAATGGGTTAGTTAGTTAGTTAGTTCCCTCTGTCAGTTCCCCCCTTTTCGGGAAGGTTAGTAAATTCTTGTACTAACATGATGATTTCCTATTTAACCTTTTCTCGGACCACAAGTAAGAAGGCTGTTTCGACAGGAGAAGACTTATCTTTCTCCCTCAAAGAACAAACAAATTCTCATGTTGAACAAAACATTTGTGTTGCTCTTCTGGGGCAGCTGATGACCGGGTGGCTGGTGCCCCAGCAGCAATGGCATCTGTCGCGCTGCAGCGGGAGCTCGCACTCTTTGGCGTGGTGACCCCGCTCACTGCAGTTCCTAGCGCTTTCCTTTTGGGTTTCTTCTTCCCAGTGCGATCGCCAGGTCCAGTTTGGTTTTATCTTTTAAAATCATTTAAAATCATTCTGCAAGTTTTCTACGATTCATTTGTTATCAACTAATTCTCTCTCTGCTTGCTGAAGTTTACTCCATTGTGCTTGTAAATCTGTGTAAGGTGATTTAATGACCTCTTGCTCAGTTTGCTTGTCGTTCGTGGCAGCTATCAATGCTGCTTCCAAAACAGCAGAGATCTCAAATCTGCTTTCTTTTGCCAAGTCCCTTATTTGCTCAGTTACAATATCTGGAGCCGACCAACGTCCAGAAGCCCTCCTAAGACCCTCAGGAGTCCGGCAAGCCTTATAATCTTTCAGGAAACTCAACATCAGGGAGCAGTCCAGGCCTGGCTTGACCCGGGATGCCATGACCCACTGCCGGAGAACGCGGCACAGACCGATCAGTCCTCCTTTAGAGCCTCTGGCTCCTATCCCGCCCGAACCGCTTCTCACAGAATATCCCACTTCTGACACCCAATAAACTGTCCCGTCCCAACAGGTGGGATGAGGGATGAGTTAACTCTTGGTTTCTCCTTAGCTCTTTGAGTTTTTCTAGTTTCTTTCTTATATCTCCCCAGGACTTTGTTACAAACTGGGGGGTCCACTCCAGGAGCCTGTTTATCCTTTGCTTTTTCCTTGGGTGAACTTCTCTTCATCCCAGAATTGTAGCATGATCCTCCCCAAGAGACTGTTGGGGGGTCCAAAATTCTCACGTGACCCCCCCACCAAGGGACTGTCAGGGGGTACCTCTGGCAGGTCACTCGCCTTCGACCTCTTGTGAGGATCAAACCCACAAAACCTGGCTCACAACGTGGGGCTCAAACCCACGACACAAAGTTCTTCACTCACTTTGTCCCTTCAGTGGCCAAGGCCCTCGCGGGGTGTTGGAAGCGCACTTAGAAGGACTCCACGCTCCCTTCGCAACCAGGTTGCGTCTCAGCCAACACCAGTCACACAGTCAAACTGCCCGACCCGGCGGTACTTACAGTCCACTTTTCCTGTCGGGACCGTCGTGCACTCTGGATTACGGGTAAACTGCAGTATTCAGGGGGAGTGAGCTTCTTTCTTTTGCTTCTGCTTTAATTTTGAATAACGTTGGTAGCTCTCCGCACACCCGAGTGCAAGGGCCACTGTTAAAGTGGGGCGCCTCCCTTGAACCTGAGGTAACACAGAGCCATCCAAGGTTGTCACGTCGGGGTCACCAATTGAAATAAATAGCTTACACTTTTTCTATGGATAAACAACGTTTAATCCAATTCCTTAGTTGTATTCCTTAAATACGTGTTCATTAGAGCATAAGCAAAACAGCGCTGGGTGCGCGGGGATTCGCTCTGCCCAACACATACATCTTTTAACAATGGGAAGTGTGCTTAAATATAGTAAGGTGTTACATATTCATAATGACCCCAGAAACCCCTCTACATATTCATAACCTTTCCCTGCTTCTTATTAAAATGAGTCTCAGATAACCATTTCCATAGTCTCCTCGTTGACCCTCCCCAGTTACACCTGCGCAGTGCCATGAAGATTGGAGAGCCGCGGGTCAAAGATGAGTCCTCATGGAGGGATGATTAATGCTCGTTTTATTACAATTCTGATTCTATTCTATAGGGTTAATCTAAGGTTCACGTGGTATATGACACAAGGTAATTAGTTACAACGTAATGTTCACCCGTTACAGCAATAGCACGTCTTTGTTCTACAAGACAGCATACCTTTGTTCTACATCCTCTTTTCGTGTTTTACTTCTTAATAAGTTTCTTTCTATTGATTACCCAAGGACAAATCCTTGCTGTCCGACACGTACGCTGGGTTGTGCAAGTGGGACTGGAAAAGTACCGAGTGCCCTGTTTCTTCAAGCATATTCTCTACAGTGTCACTTGGTGATTTTGAGGAGGGGTCTTTGGATGAAGGCTCCTTCAGCTTCGTCACAGTGAACTTTTTACCTGTGGCTCGTTATGATGAATTGGCTGGAACCCAAGCTGCCAAGTCGACTGAAATCAGACTGGCGCCCCCTTTTGCTGTAAATCTCGTCTGTCTTGTCTCCTGAAGGTTACAGCTGTCTTCCCAAACCCTGTCTTCCCAAACCCTGCACCCCAAATCCTGCACCCCCAAATTCGGCCCTACCAAACTCTGCACCCCTAAACCCTACAACTGAAACCTTGCACCCCCTAATCCTGCCCTCCCTACCTTCCTGAACCCTGAAACCTGCACCCCAAATCCTGCATTCCCAAATCCTTCCTATACACTACACCCCTAAACCTGCCCCCAAACCCTGTACCCCAAAGAATTCCCTCCTAAACCTTGCACCTCCAAATCCTGCACCTCAAAGGCCTGGAAACCCAAGCCCTTCAACCCCATCCCTGCACCCCCAAATCCTGCACCCAAATCTCTCACCCCCACCACCCTGCACTCCCAACCCCTGCACCCTAAAACTCCACACCTCCAAATCCTGAACCCTGAAACCCCACACCCCCAAATCCTGTGCCCCAGTCCTGTGCACCCCACACTCTGCAACCTTAAATTTCCCACCAAGCCCCTGCACCCCAAACGCTGCACTCTTAGACCTGACTTCTAAACCCTGCACCCCCAAACAGTGCACCCCCAAATCCTGACGCCCCAGATCCTTCCCTCCCATGCCCTGCAGCCCCAAATCCTGAACCCCCAGATCCTGAATTCCAGGATCTTGCACCCCCAGACCCTGCACCCCCAAATCTTGCACCTCTAAACCTCCACCCCTTAACACTCCACCCCCAAATCTTTCACCCCAAAACCTCAACCCAGAACCCTGTACCCCAAAACCCTACACCTCCAAATCCTGAACCCTTAAACCCTGCACCCCCAGATCCTCCCCCCAAATGAATGAACCCCCAAAACCTGCACCCCCAGATCCTGCTGCCCCATACCCAGCACCCCAAACTCTGCACCCAGAAATCCTGCACTCTCATAACCCTGAACCTCAAACAATTCCCTCGACCCTGCACCCCCAAACCTGTAACCCCAAACGCTGCACCCCCAGGTCCTGTCCCCAAACTCTGCACTGCCAGATCCTGCCCCCCTAGACCCTTAAAGCCCAAATATTGCACCCCCAGATCCTTCCTCAACACCCTGCACCCCCAAATTCCCCACCGAAAACCTGCACCCCCAGATCCTGCACCACCAAGTTCTGTGCCCTGAAACCCTGCACTGAAAATCCTGCCCCCTAACTCTGCACTTCCAAATCCTGCACCCCCAAATCGTTCCCCCAAACCATTCGCCCCCGAATCTTTTATGTCCAAACCTGTCCCCCAAACCTTGCACCCCTGAACTCTGCTCCCCCAAAGCCGGCCTGCGAAACCTGGTCAACCAATTCCATCACCCCCAGATCCTGCTCCCCAAACCCTGCACCCAAAATCCTGCCCCACAAACCCTGCGCCCTCAAATTCTGACCCCCAATCAATGCACTGACAAACCCTGCACCCGCAGATCCTTCCCCCCCAAACCTGGCACCCTGAAATCGCTCACCCCAAATCCCTGCACTCTCAAATCTTGCACACCCCAAAAATGTGCACCCCCAAATCGTTCACCCCATATCCTGCCCCTTTAAACCCTGCACTTCAAAACCCTGCACCCCCAAATCCTTTCCCCAAACACCCTGCACCCATTAATCCTGTAGCCCCAAATCCTGCACCCCAAGTCCTGAAACTTCAAACCCTGCGCCCTCAGATCCTTCCTTACCCAACCCTGCACCCCCAAATCCTCCAACCCCCAAATCCTCCAACCCCCAAGTCCTGAACACCTGAACCCTGCACCCCCAACTCCTCACCCCAAAGCCCTGCACCCCTAAATCCTGCCTCTAAACCCTGAACAACAAGGTTCTGCACCCCATATCCTGCTCCCCAGATCCTGCACCCCAGAATCCTGCACCCCCATGCTGTGATCCCTGCACCCTGCACCCCCAGATCCTTCTCTCCCCAAACCCATAGCCCCATAACGCTGCACCCCAAAACGGTGCACCTCCAGATCGTGAACCTTTAAACCCTGCACCCCAAATCCTTCCTCCCCAAAACCTGCACCCCAATACCCTACAATCCCAGATCTTGCACCTGCAAATCTCTGCACTCCACAACCCTGCACCCCAAATTCTGCCCCCCAAAGCCTGATCCCTGAAACACTGCACCTCCAAACCCTGTACCCCCAAATCCTTCCCCAACACCCTGCTCCCCCAAACCCTGCACCCCAAGATCCTGCTCCCCTAAATCTTGAACACCCAAACCTTGCACCCTCAAACCCTGCACCCCCAAACCCTGCATCCCAAACCCTACACCCCTAAATTCAGCCCTACCAAACTTTGCACCCCTAAACCCTGAAATCTTACACCCCTAATCCTGCCCTCCCAAATCCTGAGCCCTGCACCCCCAAAGCCTGCATTCCCAAACGCAGCACCCCCGGTCCTGAACACCCAAATACTGCACCCCCAAATTAGGCAGTCCCAAAACCAGCACCCCAAAATCCTCCATTCACAAACTCTGCACCCCTCAAACACTGCACCCCCACATGTGCACCCCCAAAATCATGCTCCCCTGAAACGCTGCACTTCAAAACCCTGCACCCCCAAATCTTTCCCCCAAAACCCTGCCCCCCCAAACCCTACACCCCAAGGTCCTTCCCCCACCTCCTGGAACCCCAAACCCTGCACCCCAAAGAATTCCCTCCCAAACCTTGCACCTCCAAATCCTGCACCTCAAAGGCCTGGAAACCCAAGCCCTTCAACCCCATCCCTGAACACCAAATCCTGTACCCCAAAACCAGCACCCCAGAATCCTGCACCCCAAATCTGTCACCCCCAAATCCTTCCCCCACCACCCTACACCCTCAGATCCTTCACCCCCATCCCCTGCACCCCAAAACCCCACACCTCCAAATCCTGAACCCTGAAATCCCGCACCCCCAAATCCTGTGCCCCAGTCCTATGCATCCCACACTCTGCACCCCAAACCCTGCACTCTTAGACCTGACTTCTAAACCCTGCACCCCCAAACAGTGCACCCCCAAATCCTGAAGCCCCAGATCCTTCCCTCCCATACCCTGCAGCCCCAAATCCTGAACCCCCAAATCCTGCACCCCTAATCCTCCACCCTCTTAACACTGCACCCCCAAAACCTGCACCACCAAATCCTTCACCCCCAAAACCTCCCTCCTCCAAACCCTGCACTTCAAAATGCTGCACCCCCAGATCCTGACCCCAAAACCCTGCACCCCAAATCCTGTACCCCAAAGCCCTGCACTCTCAAATCATACATGCCCAGAACGTGCACCCTAAACTGTGCACTCCAAAATCCTAAACCCCTTAACCCTGCACCCCCAAATCCTCCAGACCCATGTCCCGAACCCAGCACCCCAAAATCTACCCCCCAAAACCTGCATCCCCAAATCCTGCACCCCCAGGTCCTGAATACCCAAAATCTGCACCCTCAATTCTGCCTCCACAAGACCTTCACCCCCAGTCCCTGCTCCACTAAATCCTACACCCCAAACCCTGCACCCCCAACCTCCTGTACCCCAAATCCTGCCCCCACAAGTTGCACCCTAAAATCCTGCACCCCAAATCCTGTCCTACCCACCCTTCACCCCAAACCCCTTCACCCCAAGATCCTCCTGCCCTAAACCCTGCACCCCCAAATCATCCCTCCCTATCCTGCCCCCCAAACCCTGTCCCCCTAAAGCCTGACCCCGAAACCCTGCTCCCCAAAACCCTGCTACCCCAAACCTTGTACCCCCAGATCCTTCCCCCAACACCCTGCAATCCCACACCCTGCACCCCCAATTCTGGCGCTAAACCCTGCACCCCCAGAACGCTGCACCACTGAACCTTGCACCCCAAAACCGTGCTCCCCCAATCCTCCCCCCCCAAAACTCTGCACCCCAAAACCCTATACCCAAAACCCTGCACCCCACAAGTTGCACCCCATATCCCTGCACCCCCAAATCCTCCAGCCATCAGGTCCTGCACCCCCAGGTGCTGAACACCTGAACCCCTCACCCCAGACCCCTCACCCCAAAGCCCTGCACCCCCAAATCCTGCCTCTAAACGCTGAAATACAAGGTTCTGTACCCCAACAGCCTGCTCACCCAGATCTGCACCCCAGAACCCTGCACCCCCATATTCTGATCCCTACAGCCTGCACCCCCAGCTCCTGCACCCCCAAAACCTGTACCCCTAAATCCTGCACCCTTCAACCCTGCAGCCCACAGCGCTGCACCCCCAACCTCTGCAGCCCCAGTTCCTTAACATGTGAAACATGCGCCCCCAAGTCCTGCACCTCAAAACCTTACACCCGGAATCCTGCCCCCCAAACCATGCACCCCAAAATCAAGGCCCCTCAAACTTGCACTCAAAAGTCCGCACCAAGAAACCCTCCCCGCCCAGTTCCTAAAGACAGGGAACCTGCACCCCCAAATCCCGCACCCCAAACCCCTGCACCCCAGTACCCCAGACCACCAAATCTTGCACCTCCAAATCCTGCCCCTATTAGCCCTGCACTTCAAACCCTGCACCCCAAATCCTGCAACCAAACCCTGTACCCCAAATCCTGCAGCCAGCCCTTGTACCCCTAAATCCTTGACCTCCACATCCCGAATCTCCAAACGCAGCAACCCCAAAACCCTACACCCCCAATCCCTGCACCCCCAAATCATTGTCCTTCAAATCCCACACCCAAAGCTCGTACACCCCAAGATCTTGCACCCCCACACACTGCACCCCAAATCCTGCACCCCCAAATCCTCCAGCCCCATGTCCCAAACCCCCAAACCCTGCACCCTCAAGTCTTGCACCCCAATTCTGCCTCCCCAAGACCTGCACCCCCAAACCCTGCACCACTAAACCCTGCACCCCCAAACCCTGTACCCCAAATCCTGACCCCCACAAGTTGCACCCTAAAAACCTGCACCCCAAACCCTGTCCTACCCAACCCTTCTCCCCAAACCCCTTCACCCCAAGATCCTGCTGCCCTAAACCCTGCACCCCAAAATCATCCATCCCAACCCTGCCCCCAAACCCTGTCCCCCTAAAGCCTGACCCTTAACCCTGCTCCCCAAAACCCTGCTACCCCCAATCTTGCACCCCCCAACTCTGCACCCTCAGATCCTGCTGCTCCAAACCCTGCACCCCCAAATCCTCCAGCCCCACGTACCGATCTCCCAAACCCTGCACCCCAGAACCCTGCACCGCACAACCCCTTCACCCCCAAACCCTGCACCCCCAGCCCTACCCAATAAACTTTCCACCCCCAAATCCTGCCCTACCAAGCCCTCCACCCCAAACCCCTGCACCCCAAGATCCTGCACCCTAAACCCTGCACCCCCATATCCTCCTTCCCCAAACCCTGCACCCCAAAACACTTCACTCCAAACCACTGCACCCCTAAATCCTGCAACCCCAAATCCTGGCCCCCAAACCCGGCACCCCAAACTCCTGCACCCAAAGATCCTACTGCCCTAACCCTGAACCCCCAAATCCTGCACCCCTGGAACCTGCAACCCCAGACCCTGTAGCCCCAAATCAGGCCCCGCAAAATCCTGCTCCCCCAGCCTTGCACCCCCAAATCCTGCACCACCTAATCCTACAACCCCCTAACACAACCCCATAACCCCTTGTCCCCAGGGCCCATTGTGACATCCCAGGACCCCCCTTTGTCCCCAGGGCCCATTGTGAAGTTCCAGGACCCCCTTTGTCCCCAGGGCCCATTGTTGCATCCTGGGGTCCCCCGTCATCCCCAGGGCCCATTGTGACATCCTGGGGACGCCCTTGTCCCCAGTGCCTATTGTGACATCCTGGGGACCCCCTTTGTCCCCAGTGCCCATTGTGACGTTCCAGGAACCCCCTTTGTCCCCAGGGCCCATCGTGACACCATGTGGACCCCCCTTGTCACTGGTAAGCCATTTTGACAGCATGGGGACCCCCCCTTGTCCTCAGGGCCCATTGTGACATCCTGGGCACACCTCATTGTCCCCAGGGCCCATTGTGACATCTTGGGGACCGCCTTGGACCTCTGGCCCATTGTGGCACTGTGGGGACCCCCCTTATCACTCGGGACCCATTGTGACACCATGGGGACCCCCTTTTTCTCCCCAGGGGCCATTGTGACATCCTGGGGACCCTCTTTGTCCCCAGGGCCCATTGTGGCACCATGGGGACCCCCTTTGTCACTGTGGCCCAATGTGACATCCCAGCACCCCACTTTGTACCCAAGACCCATTGTGACACCATGGGGACCCCCTATGTCACTGGGGCGCATTGTGACTTCCCAGGACCTCACTTTGTCCCCAGGGCCCATTGTGACATCCTGGGCACCCCCCATAGTCCCCAGGGCCCATTGTGACTTCCGGGGGACACCCTTTGTCCCCAGGGTCCATTGTGACATCCCAGGACCTCCCCTTGTCCCCAGGGCCCATTGTGACATTCAGGGGACCCCTCTTTGTCCCCAGGGCCTGTTGTGAGATCCTGGGGACCCCCTTTGTCCCCAGCGCCCATTGTGACACCATGGGGACCCCCTTTGTCCCTAGGGCCCATTGTGACATCCCAGGACCCCCCCTTGTCTCCAGGGCGCATTGTGACATTCAGGGGACCCCTCTTTGTCCCCAGAGTCCATTGTGACATCCTGGGGAGCTCCCTTTGTCTCCAGGGCCCATTGTGACATCCCAGGACCCCCATTTTTCCCCAGGGCCCATTGTGACATCCTGGCGACCTCCCTTTGTCCCCAGGGGCCATTGTGACATCCCAGGACCCCCAATTGTCCCCAGGGCCCATTGTGACACCATGGGGAACGCCCTTGTTACTGGGGACGCATTGTGACACAATGGGGACCCCCCCTTTGTCTCAGGTGTCCATTGTGACATCCTGGGGACCCCCCTTGTCCCCAGGGCCTATTGTGACATCCTGGGGACCCCCTTTATGCCCAGGACCCATTGTGACGTCCCAGGACCCCCCATAGTCCCCAGAGCCCATTGTGACATCCTGGGGACTCCCCTTTCCCCCAGGGCCTAATGTGACATCCTGGGGACTCCTCTTTGTCCCCTGGGCCCATTATGACATCCCAGGACCCCACTTTGTCCCCAGGGCCCATTGTGACATCCTGGTGACTCCCTTTGTTCCCAGGGCCCATTGTGGCACCATGGGGACCCTCTTTGTCCCCAGGGCCCATTGTGACATCCCAGGACCCCACTTTGCCTTAGAAGGTCACTGATCGGACTACTGGTACATCCTGACTCTGCTTTCTCAATAAACATTGAAGAACACCTGGGGTTTGTTTGCTCCAAGGGAAAACTTCCCTCCCACGGTTCCTGGTTCCCGGTCCTGTTTCCCGGTCCGGTTTGGCTTCGCTATCAGAACAGCTGCTGCCTCCACAGCCGCGCTCGAAGTCCCCGTTGTGACACCGGGATGGCAGGAGAACGGGGGTGGCTGCTGCGGCAGCGGCGGCGATTGGGGGGGGGCAGTCGGGGCTGGGCGGACAAGCGGCGGCTGCTGCGGCTCCTCAGGCAGCGACAGCAGCAGCGATCGGGGGGACGTGGGGGGGCGGAAAAGCGGCGGCTCCTGCGGCTCCTCAGGCAGCGACAGCAGCAGCGATCGGGGGGACGTGGGGGGGCGGACAAGCGGCGGCTGCTGCGGCTCCTCAGGCAGCGACAGCAGCAGCGATCGGGGGGACGTGGGGGGCGGACAAGCGGCGGCTGCTGCGGCTCCTCAGGCAGCGACAGCAGCAGCGATCGGGGGGACGTGGAGGGGCGGACAAGCGGCGGCTCCTGCGGCTCCTCAGGCAGCGACAGCAGCAGCGATCGGGGGGACGTGGCGGGGCGGAAAAGCGGCGGCTCCTGCGGCTCCTCAGGCAGCGACAGCAGCAGCGATCGGGGGGACGTGGGGGGCGGACAAGCGGCGGCTGCTGTGGCTCCTCAGGCAGCGACAGCAGC
This sequence comes from Patagioenas fasciata, assembly GCF_037038585.1. Classification (NCBI taxonomy): domain Eukaryota; kingdom Metazoa; phylum Chordata; class Aves; order Columbiformes; family Columbidae; genus Patagioenas; species Patagioenas fasciata. Next base: position 284,454 of record NW_027288814.1, on the reverse strand, counting down.
AGCGATCGGGGGGACGTGGGGGGGCGGACAAGCGGCGGCTCCTGCGGCTCCTCAGGCAGCGACAGCAGCAGCGATCGGGGGGACGTGGGGGGCGGACAAGCGGCGGCTGCTGCGGCTCCTCAGGCAGCGACAGCAGCAGCGATCGGGGGGACGTGGGGGGGCGGACAAGCGGCGGCTCCTCCGGCCACGGCCAGGACGTGGCTTCGCCGGCACCGGGGCCCGAGACCGCGCGCTGTGGGGCTGCGGGGCGGGTGTGGGGCCGGGGGGCTCCGGGGGTCCCGCAGCGGCCGCTGTGGGGCGGGATGGGGCGGCTGTGGAATTACCTGTGGGGCACTCATGGGGCTGCTGTAGGGGTCTTAAGAGGCATGTCTGGAGCACTTATGGGGCGACTATGGGGCAGGTGCTGGGCTGCTACAGCGGGACCTGTGGGGCACCCAGGTATGTGCACCCAGCACCGCGTGCACGCACACGCAGCTACACACTGATGTGTAAGCAAACACGTGGCCACACACACGCACACTTCCACAAGCGTGCCCAGTCCCATCTATTGACAGAAAGACGTACGTGAAATGTACTGACATGCTTGAGGGTAAACACGTGCGTGGATGTTTGGCATACTGCACACACGCACACGTCTGAACGATAATGCTCCAGCTTTAGCATAAATGGAGCTGACATCAAGGCACTCACATGTGGACAGACCAACGTTTATAGGCACTAAGGCTTTCGCGCACAGGTTCGTCCAAGAACAGGCACATACCTGCAGGCACCCTCCGAATGTGTGTTCTGTGCATTCTCTTAAGGGACGCTAGATGGCAGCAAAGACCATGAAATTATTAACCTCAGTCTAACCCTAGGTTTATGACATTTTTTCTTACTATAGATGCGTTTGATGCTAAAAATTCCCCCAAATTGTAATGAATATGCGATAATTGTGTGAATACAAGCATCGCAAGAGCATCCAGTTTTTGGAGCACTTATGGAACATGATAAAGCCAGGCAGAGCCTGACAAAGCGCAACAGAGCCCAACAGGGCTTGACAGAGCCTGATAGAACTCAACAGGGGCCGACAAATCCCGACAGCGCCTGACAGCGAACAGTGGAGTCTGGCAGGGCCTGACAGAGGCTGTCAAAGCACGACAGAGCCAGAGGAGCCTGACAGAGCCCAGCAAACCCGACAGGAATAGACAAGGCCTGGGTGCACAGACCTGGGTGCATGTGGAAAGGTTTCTGCCTGTTTTCCAGTGAGGAATGGTGTGTGTGCACGTGGACAAACAGAAGGCGAAGCAACTCGGTTCCAACACTGAAGAAGGCTGTACAGTCACGTAGACACGGGGGCTGCTCCACTCCTGCTCTCCTGCTCTCTTGCAGGACACAGAGGCCTCAGAGCCCTGTTCAGTTCAGTTCAGTTCCATACAATGTTCACTGACTGCAAGAAAATCCCTCAAATCCCCCACAATGTGGGGCTCAAAAGGGAGTCCCCCTGAAAAGAGGGGGTCACAGTCCAAAAATGCCTGAAAATTCCTGGGGGAGGATAAAACTTATTAAACCCTGTAAATATGAGCGTGAGAATTTCAAACAGAGAGAAGTCTGTCGTTTGTATTTATATATTGCAGAATGGTATTCATGTAGACATAAAATGATTTTAAAATAAAACCCCTTTTCTACTCTGTTATATAAAGGATTTTAGAATGTAAAAAATTTCTGTTGATGGTTTTAAGAATACAAACATCTTATCTATTTGTAGATTAAAAAGTGAAGGACTTGAAAAAGAAAAAAATATCTAGATAGGAACTTAAAATAGAAAAAAGTGTGAGTAGGCAGAGCTATGTATAATTACTACGTGTTACATAGTCTAAATAGGTAATAAATATCATCTATATATATCCACTCACACCCGTATACATACGTTTAATTTATTAATAAATGTAAATCGATATCCCAGTCTAAATATATATAATTGTAAATATGTCAAAATCTGTAAATTTGAAAAGATACCTGAGTGTTAAAATGGAAGTTTAAATGTATTTAAGTGTAAATAGACACTGGATCAGAGCGCAGCGCGGGGCAAACGGGGACGGGTGATGATAGGCAGAGAGAATGGAAATTGACGTGCTTAGCTGGCCAATCAGATTGCGGAGAGGGAAGAGAAGGGGCGGGCCGCGGGGGAAGGGTTGTCTCGAGGGCTTCCCAATGCGCATGCGCTAAAAATGGGCGCTGCGAGGTGCACAGGGCGCTCTCGGCGGCCCCGTGCGCGCACCGTTGGAGCCCGGAGCGGACTCGCTGCGCCGCTGTTTCTGCGAGGCCCCGGGGAGTGCCCGGCCCGGCCCCGCCCGGCCCGCTCCGCTCCGTCTCAGAGCCGCCTGGAGAGCCGGGTCGGGCAGCCCCTTCTCGGCTCCACCTCTTCCCGAGCTAAGCCACGCCCCCTTGGGGCCGTGCCATGTTGACCGCACCCTCTCCCTACCCCAAGAGGCTCCTCCCATGGGGGCGTGCCCCAGAGAATGCCCGCCCCCAGACCACCTCCCATGGGGCGTGACACAGAGGCTCCGCCCCCCCGAGGGGCTCCCCGTGGGCGTGCCCTCTCAGTACCCGCCCCTCGGCACTGACCCCACCCCATGTAGGCGGGGCCACACCCAGCTGCCCCCTCCCATCTGTGACCCATAACCAACCCCATAGCAGCCCTATGGCTGCCCCACAGGTCCCGCTGTAGCAGACCAGCACCTGCCACATAGTCGCCCCATAAGTGCTCCAGACATGCCTCTTAAGAGCCCCTACAGCAGCCCCATGAGTGCCCCACAGGTAATTCCACAGCCGCCCCATCCCGCCCCACAGAGGCCGCTGCGGGACCCCCGGAGACCCCCGGCCCCACACCCGCCCCGCAGCCCCACAGCGCGCGGTCTCGGGCCCCGGTGCCGGCGAAGCCACGACCTGGCCGCGGCCGGAGGAGCCGCCGCTTGTCCGCCCCCCACGTCCCCCCGATCGCTGCTGCTGTCGCTGCCTGAGGAGCCGCAGCAGCCGCCGCTTGTCCGCCCCCCACGTCCCCCCGATCGCTGCTGCTGTCGCTGCCTGAGGAGCCGCAGCAGCCGCCGCTTGTCCGCCCCCCACGTCCCCCCGATCGCTGCTGCTGTCGCTGCCTGAGGAGCCGCAGCAGCCGCCGCTTGTCCGCCCAGCCCCGACTGCCCCCCCCCAATGGCCGCCGCTGCCGCCCCCGCCACCCCCCTTCTCCCGCCATCCCGGTGTCACAACGGGGACTTTGAGCGCGGCTGTGGAGGCAGCAGCTGTTCTGATAGCGAAGCCAAACCGGACCAGGAAACAGGACCGGGAACCAGGAACCGTGGGAGGGAAGTTTTCCCTTGGAGCAAACAAACCCCAGGTGTTCTTCAATGTTTATTGAGAAAGCAGAGTCAGGATGTACAAGTAGTCCGATCAGTGACCTTCTAAGACAAAGTGGGGTCCTGGGATGTCACAAAGGGCCCCAGTGACGAAGAGGGTCCCCATGGTGCCACAATGGGCCCTGGGGACAAAAGGAGTCACCAGGATGTCACAATGGGCCCTGGGGACAAACGGGGTGCCCAGGATGTCATAATGGGCCCAGGGGACACAGAGGAGTCCCCAGGATGTCACAATGGGCCCTGGGGGAAAGGGGGGACCCCAGGATGTCACAATGGGCTCTGGGGACTATGGAGGGTCCTGGGACGTCACAATGGGTCCTGGGGATAAAGGGGGTCCCCAGGATGTCACAATGGGCACCTGAGACAAAGGGGGGGTCCCCATTGTGTCACAATGCGTCCCCAGTGACAAGGGGGTTCCCCATGGTGTCACAATGGGCCCTGGGGAAAAAGGGGGCTCCCCAGGATGTCACAATGGGCCCTGAGGACAAGGGGGGGTCCTGGGATGTCACAATGCGCCCTGAGGACAATGGGGGGTCCTGGGACGTCACAATGGGCCCTGGGGACATAGGGGTACCCAGGATGTCACAATGGGCACTGGGGACAAAGGGGGTTCCCCATGGTGTCACAATGGGCGCTGGGGACAAAGGGGGCTCCCCAGGATGTCACAATAGGCCCTGGGGACAAATGGGGGTCCCCTGAATGTCACAATGCACCCTGAGGACAATGGGGGTTCCTGGGACGTCACAATGGGCCCTGGGGACACAGGGGTCCCCAGGATGTGATAATGGGTTCTGGGGACAAGTGGGGTCCCCAGGATGTCACAATGGGCACTGGGGAGAAAGGGGTGGTCCCCATGGTGTCACAATGGGCCCAAGTGACAAGGAGGGTCCCCACGGTTCCACGATGGGCCCTGGGGACAACGGGGTCCACCGGATGTCACAATGGGCCCTGGGGACAAAGTGGGGTCCCCTGAATGTCACAATGGGACCTGGGGACAAAGGGGGTCCTGGGATGTCACAATGGGCCCTGGGGACAAAGGGGGTCCCCATGGTGTCACAATGGCCCTGGGGACAACGGGGGTTCCCCAAGATGTCTCAATGGACCCCGGAGACAATGGGGGGTCCTGGAACATCACAATGGGCCCTGGGGACAAAGGGGGGTTCTGGGACTTCACAATGGGCCCTGGGGAAAAGGGAGGGTCCCCAGGATGCAACAATGGGCCCTGGGGACAAAGAGGGGTCCCCTGAATGTCACAATGGGCCCTGGGAACAAGGGGGGTCCTGGGATGTCACAATGGGCTCCAGTGACAAAGGGGGTCCCCATGGTGCCAAAATGGGCGCTCAGGACAAAGTGGGTCCCGAGGATGTCACAATGGGCCCTGGGGACAAAGGGGGTCCTGGGACGTCACAATAGGCCCTGGGGACAAAGGGGGTCCCCATGGTGTCACAATGGGCCCTGGGGACAAGGGGTTAGGGGGTTGTGTTAGGGGGTTGGAGGATCAGGTGTTGCAAGGCCGGGGGAGCAGGAGTTTGGGGGGCCTGATTTGGGCCTACAGGGTCTGGGGTTGCAGGTTCCAGGGGTGCAGGATTTGCGGGTTCAGGGTTTAGGGGTGCAGTGGTTTGGAGTGCAGTGTTTTGGGGTGCACGGTTTAGGGGAGCAGGATCTTGGGGTGCAGGGGTTCGGGGTGGAGGGCTTGGTAGGGCAGGATTTGGGGATGGAAAGTTTAGGGGGTAGGGCTGGGGGTGCAGGATTTGGGGGTGAAGGGGTTGTGGGGTGCAGGGTTCTGGGGTGCAGGGTTTGGGAGATCGGTACGTGGGGCTGGAGGATTTGGGGGTGCAGGGTTTGGAGCAGAAGGATCTGGGGGTGCAAGATTGGGGGTAGCAGGGTTTTGGGGAGCAGAGTTTCGGGGTCAGGCTTTAGGGGGACAGGGTTTGGGGGGCAGGGCTGGGAGGGATGATTTTGGGGTGCAGGGTTTAGGTCAGCAGGATCTTGGGGTGAAGGGGTTTGGGGTGAAGGGTTGGGTAGGACAGGATTTGGGGTGCAGGTTTTTAGGGTGCAACTTGTGGGGGTCAGGATTTGGGGTACAGGGTTTGGGGGTGCAGGGTTTAGTGGTGCAGGGTTTGGGGGTGCAGGTCTTGGGGAGGCAGAATTGGGGGTGCAGGTTTTTGGAGTTCAGGGATTTGGGGGTGCAGATTTTGGGTGTTCAGGACCTGGGGGTGCAGGATTTGGGGATGTAGGTTTGGGGGGGCAGGGCTTAGGGTTTCAGTACCTTGGGTTGAAGAGGTTTGGGGGGAAGGGTTGTGTACGGCAGGATTTGGGGGTGCAGGGCTTTGGGCTGAATGTTTGGGGGTGCAGGGTTCGCATGTTCAGGAAGTGGGGGTGCAGGATTTGGGTTTGCAGGTTTGGGAATTTTGGGGTAAAGGATTTGGGGTGCAGGGTTGGGGACGCAGGATCTGAGGGTGCAGCGTTTGGGGTGCAGAGTTAGGGGCTGCAGGATCTGGGGTGCAGGGTTTGGGGGGCACTGTTTTGGGGGGAAGGATTTGCGAGATGCAGGGTTTAAGGGTTTAGAATTGGAGGTGTCGAATTTTGGGGTGCAGGAGGTGTGGGGTTTGGGGTTGCAGGATTTGGGGGAGAATGGTTTGGGGGTGCAAGACTTGAGGGTGCAGGGTTTGGGGTTTTGGGACATGGGGCTGGAGGATTTGGGGGTGCAGGATTTGGGGTGCAGTGTGTGGGGGTGCAAGATCTTGGGGTGTACGAGCGTTGGGTGTGGGATTTGAAGGACAATGATTTGGGGGTGCAGGGATTGGGGGTGTAGGGTTTTGGGGTTGCTGCGTTTGGAGATTCGGGATGTGGAGGTCAAGGATTTAGGGGTACAAGGGCTGGTTGCAGGATTTGGGGTACAGGGTTTGGTTGCAGGATTTGGGGTGCAGGGTTTGAAGTGCAGGGCTAATAGGGGCAGGATTTGGAGGTGCAAGATTTGGTGGTCTGGGGTACTGGGGTGCAGGGTTTTGGGGTGCGGGATTTGGGGGTGCAGGTTCCATGTCTTTAGGAACTGGGCGGGGAGGGTTTCTTGGTGCGGACTTTTGAGTGCAAGTTTGAGGGGCCTTGATTTTGGGGTGCATGGTTTGGGGGGCAGGATTCCGGGTGTAAGGTTTTGGGGTGCAGGACTTGGGGTGCAGGTTTCACACGTTAAGGAACTGGGGCTGCAGAGGTTGGGGGTGCAGCGTTGTGGGCTGCAGGGTTGAAGGGTGCAGGATTTAGGGGTACAGGTTTTGGGGGTGCAGGAGCTGGGGGTGCAGGCTGTAGGGATCAGAATATGGGGGTGCAGGGTTCTGGGGTGCAGGATCTGGGTGAGCAGGCTGTTGGGGTACAGAACCTTGTAGGTCAGCGTTTAGAGGCAGGATTTGGGGGTGCAGGGCTTTGGGGTGAGGGGTCTGGGGTGAGGGGTTCAGGTGTTCAGCACCTGGGGGTGCAGGACTTAGGGGGTTGGAGGATTTGGGGGTTGGAGGATTTGGGGGTGCAGGGATATGGGGTGCAACTTGTGGGGTGCAGAGTTTTGGGTATAGGGTTTTGGGGTGCAGAGTTTTGTGGGGGAGGATTGGGGAAGCAGGGTTTTGGGGTGCAAGGCTCAGTGGTGCAGCGTTCTGGGGGTGCAGGGTTTAGCGCCAGAATTGGGGGTGCAGGGTTTGGGATTGCAGGGTGTTGGGGGAAGGATCTGGGGATACAAGATTTGGGGTAGCAGGGTTTTGGGGAGCAGGGTTTCGGGGTCAGGCTTTAGGGGGACAGGGTTTGGGGGGCAGGGCTGGGAGGGATGATTTGGGGGTGCAGGGTTTAGGGCAGCACGATCTTGGGGTGAAGGGGTTTGGGGTGAAGGGTTGGGTAGGACAGGACTTGGGGTGCACGATTTTAGGGTGCAACTTGTGGGGGCAGGATTTGGAGTCCAGGAGGTTGGGGGTACAGGGTTTGGGGGTGTAGGATTTAGTGGAGCAGGGACTGGGGGTGAAGGTCTTGTGGAGGCAGAATTGGGGGTGCAGGTCTTGGGGAGGCAGAATTGGGGGTGCAGATTTTGGCTGTTCAGGACCTGGGGGTGCAGGATTTGGGGATGTAGGTTTTGGGGGGTAGATTTTGGGGTGCTGGGTTTGGGACATGGGTCTGGAGGATTTGGGGGTGCAGGGTTAAGGGGTTTAGGATTTTGGGGTGCACAGTTTAGGGTGCACGTTCTGGGCATGTATGATTTGAGAGTGCAGGGCTTTGGGGTACAGGATTTGGGGTGCAGGGTTTTGGGGTCAGGATCTGGGGGTGCAGCATTTTGAAGTGCAGGGTTTGGAGGAGGGAGGTTTTGGGGGTGAAAGATTTGGTGGTTCAGGTTTTGGGGGTGCAGTTTTAAGAGGGTGGAGGATTAGGGGTGCAGGATTTGGGGGTTCAGGATTTGGGGCTGCAGAGTATGGGAGGGAAGGATCTGGGGCTTCAGGATTTGGGGGTGCACCGTTTGGGGTTGCAGGGTTTAGAAGTCAGGTCTCAGAGTGCAGCGTTTGGGGTGCAGGGGCTTGGGGGGAAATTTAAGGTTGCAGAGTGTGGGGTGCACAGGACTGGGGCTCAGGATTTGGGGGTGCGGGGTTTCAGGGTTCAGGATTTGGAGGTGTGGAGGTTTGGGGTGCAGGGGATGGGGGTGAAGGATCTGAGGCTGCAGGGCGGTGGGGGAAGGATTTGGGGGTGAGAGATTTGGGGTGCAGGATGTGGGGGTGCAGAGTTTTGGGAGGCAAGGACCTGGGGGTGCAGGATTTGGGGATGTAGGTTTTGGGGGGTAGATTTTGGGGTGCTGGGTTCGGCACATGGGTCTGGAGGATTTGGGGGTGCAGGGTTAAGGGGTTTAGGATTTTGGGGTGCACAGTTTAGGGTGCACGTTCTGGGCATGTATGATTTGAGAGTGCAGGGCTTTGGGGTACAGGATTTGGGGTGCAGGGTTTTGGGGTCAGGATCTGGGGGTGCAGCATTTTGAAGTGCAGGGTTTGGAGGAGGGAGGTTTTGGGGGTGAAAGATTTGGTGGTTCAGGTTTTGGGGGTGCAGTTTTAAGAGGGTGGAGGATTAGGGGTGCAGGATTTGGGGGTTCAGGATTTGGGGCTGCAGAGTATGGGAGGGAAGGATCTGGGGCTTCAGGATTTGGGGTGCACCGTTTGGGGGTGCAGGGTTTAGAAGTCAGGTCTCAGAGTGCAGCGTTTGGGGTGCAGGGGCTTGGGGGGAAATTTAAGGTTGCAGAGTGTGGGGTGCACAGGACTGGGGCTCAGGATTTGGGGGTGCGGGGTTTCAGGGTTCAGGATTTGGAGGTGTGGAGGTTTGGGGTGCAGGGGATGGGGGTGAAGGATCTGAGGCTGCAGGGCGGTGGGGGAAGGATTTGGGGGTGAGAGATTTGGGGTGCAGGATGTGGGGGTGCAGAGTTTTGGGAGGCAAGGACCTGGGGGTGCAGGATTTGGGGGTTCAGTGTTTAGGGCAGCACAATCTTGGGGTGCAGCGGTTTGCAGTGAAAGGTTTGGTAGGCAGGATTTGGGGTGCAGGATTCTGGGGTGCTGGTTTGGGGTACAGGATTTGGTGTTGCAGGGATGGGGTTGAAGGGCTTGGGTTTCCAGGCCTTTGAGGTGCAGGATTTGGAGGTGCAAGGTTTGGGAGGGAATTCTTTGGGGTGCAGGTTTAGGGTTCCAGGAGGTGGGGGAAGGACCTTGGGGTGTAGGGTTTGGGGGGGCAGGGTTTTGGGGGAAGGATTTGGGGGTGCAGGGTTTAGGGGTGCAGGATTTAAGGGTGCGGGGGTTTGGGTGAAGGGCTTGGTAGGGCAGGAATTTGGGGTGCAGGGTTTGGGGGTGCAGGGTGTTTGGGGAACGATCTGGGGGTACAGGGTTTGGGGTGCTGGGTTTGGGGGTTAAAGGATTTGCGGGGGCAGGGTTCAGGTGTTCAGGACCTGGGCGTGCAGGCTTTGCGGGTTCAAGGTTCCAGGTGCATTGTTTGGGGGGAGAGGATTTGGGGGTGCAGAGTTTTGGGGTGCAGGGCTTGTGAGAGAGGAATCGGGGGTGCAGGATTTGGGGGTTCAGGGTTTAGGGTAGCAGGATCTTGGGGTGCAGGATATGGGGGTGTAGTGTTTGTGAATGCAGGGTTTGGGGGTCAGGATCTGGGGGTGCATGATTTGGGGGCTCAGGGTTTGGGGATGAAGGGTCTTGGGGTGCTGGGCTTTGGGCTGCAGTGTTGGGGGGCAGGTTTTGGGGTGCAGGGTTTGGGGGCAGGTTTTGCGTGTTCAGGAACTGGGGGTGCAGGATTTTGCGTTGAAGGGCTCTGGGGTGCCGGGGTTGGCCTGCAGGGATTGGGGTGCAGTATTTTGGGGTGCAGGGGTTTGGGGTTCAGGACCTGTGGCTGCAGGGTCTTAGGGAACAGGATTTAAGGGGTGCAGGATTTAAGGGGTGCAGGGGCTTTGGGAGAGGGATTTGGGCTTCAGGGTCTGAGGGGTGCAGGGTTTGGTGGGGAAGGGTTTGGGGGTGCCTGGTTTAGGGTTGCAGGATTTGGGGATCAAGGGTTTGGAGGTGCCAGGGTTTTGGGGGGCAGGATATAGGGGTGCAGGATTTGAGGGTGCAGAGTTGTGGAGTGCAGAGATTTGCAGGTGCAAGATCTGGGATTGTAGGGTTTTGGGGTGCAGGTTTTGGGGAGGAAGGATTTGGGGTGCAGGGTTTAAAGGTTCACGATCTGGAGGTGCAGCGCTTTGGGGTGCAGGGTTATGGGCCTACGGGTTTTGGGAGGGAAGGATCTGGGGGTCAGGGTGCAGGGATCACAGCATGGGGGTGCAGGATTCTGGGGTGCAGGATCTGGGGAGCAGGATCTGGGGGAGCAGGGTTTGGGGTGCAGAACCTTGTTGTTTAGGGTTTAGAGGCAGAATTTGGGGGTGCAGGGCTTTGGGGTGCAGGGTTCAGGTGTTCAGGACTTGGGGGTTGGAGGATTTGGGGGTTGGAGGATTTGGGGGTGCAGGGTTGGGTAAGGAAGGATCTGAGGGCGCAGGGTTTGAAGTTTCAGGACCTGGGGTGCAGGATTTGGGGCTACAGGATTAATGGGTGCAGGGTGTTTGGGGAAAGGATTTGGGGGTGCAGGGTTTTGAAGTGCAGGGTTTAAAGGGGCAGGATGTGGGGTGAACGATTTGGGGGTGCACATTTTTGGGGTGTGTAAGATTTGAGAGTGCAGGGATTTGGGGTGAGCGATTTCAGGGTGCCAGGTCTGGGGGGGAAGGATCTGCGGGTGCAGGGTTTGTCAGTGCATTGATTGGGGGTCAGAATTTGGGGGTGCAGGGTTTGTGGGGCAGGATTTTGGGTGCAGGGTTTGGGGAGCAGGATCTGGGGGTGATGGAATTGGTTGACAAGGTTTCGCAGGCCGGCTTTGGGGGAGCAGAGTTCAGGGGTGCAAGGTTTGGGGGACAGGTTTGGACATAAAAGATTAGGGGGCGAATGGTTTGGGGGAATGATTTTGGGGTGAAGGATTTGGGGGTGCAGGATTTGGGGGTGCAGGTTTTGGGGATTCATGGCTTGGGAAGAAGGATTTAGGGGAGCAGGGTTTCAAGATGCAGGATTTGGGGTGCAGTATTTGGGGTTGCATGTTTGGGGGTGCAAGTTGTGGGGCGGCAGGATATCGGGTATAGGGTTCTGGGCTGCAGGGTTTGGGGGTGCAGGATTTCAACGTGCAGGGTTCTGGGGTGCAGGATCTGGGGGTCCAGGGTTTGGCAGTGCATTGGCTTTGGGGGTTGAAGGATTTGGGGGTGCAGGATTCGGGGGTGCAGGGTTAGGGGGCAGGATTTTCAGTGCAGGGTTTCAGGGCACAGAACTTGGTGGTGCAGGATCTGGGGGTGCAGGTTTTAAGTGGGGAATTTTGGGGTGCAGGGTGTTGAGGAAGGATCTGGGGGTGCAATATTTGGGCTTTAAGGGTTTAGGGGGGCAGGATCTGGCAGTGCAGAGTTTGGGGACAGGACCTGGGGGTGCAGCGTTTGGGGTTACAGGTTTTGGGGGTGCAGGGTTGAGGGAATTGTTTGAGGTGCAGGGTTATGAGAGTGCAGGATTTCTGGGTGCAGAGTTTGGGGTGCTGGGTATGGGGCAGCAGGATCTGGGGGTTGAGGTTTTGGGGGTTCATTCCTTTGGGGGGAGGATCTGGGGGTGCAGGGTTTAAGGGTTCAGGATTTGGAGGTGTAGGGTTTTGGGGTACAGGGTTCTGGGTTGAGGTTTTGGGGTGCAAGATTTGGGGGTGCAGTGTTAAGGGGTGGAGGCCTAGAGGTGCAAGATTTAGGGGTGCAGGGTGTTCGTGTGTCTGATTTGGGGCTGCAGGGTCTGGGGGTGCAAGATCCTGGAATTCAGGATCTGGGGGTTCAGGATTTGGGGCTGCAGGGTATGGGAGGGAAGGATCTGGGGCTTCAGGATTTGGGGTGCACCGTTTGGGGGTGCAGGGTTTAGAAGTCAGGTCTCAGAGTGCAGCGTTTGGGGTGCAGGGGCTTGGGGGGAAATTTAAGGTTGCAGAGTGTGGGGTGCACAGGACTGGGGCACAGGATTTGGGGGTGCGGGGTTTCAGGGTTCAGGATTTGGAGGTGTGGAGTTTTGGGGTGCAGGGTTTTTGGGGTGCAGGGGTTGGGAGTGCAGGGTGCTGGGGGTGAGAGATTTGGGGTGCAGGATTTGGGGGTGCAGAGTTTTGGGAGGCAAGGATCTGGGGCTGCAGGATTTGGGGGTTCAGTGTTTAGGGCAGCACAATCTTGGGGTGCAGGGGTTTGCAGTGAAAGGTTTGGTAGGCAGGATTTGGGGTGCAGGATTCTGGGGTGCTGGTTTGGGGTACAGGATTTGGTGTTGCAGGGATGGGGTTGAAGGGCTTGGGTTTCCAAGCCTTTGAGGTGCAGCATTTGGAGGTGTAAGGTTTGGGAGGGAATTCTTTGGGGTGCAGGGTTTGGGGGCAGGGTTTAGGGGTGTAGGGTATAGGACAGAAGGATTTGGGAATGCAGGGTTTGGGGGCAGGGTTTGGGGGTGTAGGCAACGAGAAGAGAGGAGGTGGAGAGAACAGTGGGGAGGTGGAGGAGCAGGAGTGTAGGTGAATACCAGAGAGAGCGAGTGTGTGCAGATCAGCAGTGATCACCCCAAACCTGCCCCGCAGACACGGCACCCAAAATCCTGCACCCCAAAATACTCTTCCCAAACCCGCACCCCAGATCCTGACCCCAAGCCCTGCACCAAAACCCTGCCCCTCAATCCTGCACCCCCAAATCCTCCACCCCCGATCCTGTCTTCCCAAACCCTGCACCCCAGATCCTGCACCCCCAAATTCGGCCCTACCAAAGTCTGCACCCCTAAACCCTACAACTGAAACCTTGCACCCCCTAATCCTGCCCTCCCTACCTTCCTGAACCCCGAAACCTGCACCCCAAACCCTGCATTCCCAAATCCTTCCGTCCTATACCCTCCACCCCTAAACCCTGCCCCCAAACCCTGCACCCCAAAGAATTCCCTCCCAAACCTTGCACCTCCAAATCCTGCAACTCAAAGGCCTGGCAACCCAAGCCCTTCAACCCCATCCCTGCAACACCAAATCCTGTACCCCAAAACCCAGCACCCCAGAATCCTGCACCCCAAATCCTGCCTACCAAACCTTTCACTGCAAACCCCTGCACCCCAAGATTGTGCTGCCCTAAACACTGAACCCCCAAATCCTGCAGCCCCAGATCCTTGCCTCCCAAGACTCTGCACCCCCAAATCCTGCACCACAAATCTCTCACCCCCACCACCCTGCACTCCCAACCCCTGCACCCCAAAACTCCACACCTCCAAATCCTGAACCCTGAAACCGCGCACCCCCAAATCCTGTGCCCCAGTCCTGTGCACCCCACACTCTGCAACCTTAAATTTCCCCCCAAGCCCCTGCACCCCAAACGCTGCACTCTGAGACCTGACTTCTAAACCCTGCACCCCCAAACAGTGCACCCCCAAATCCTGAAGCCCCAGATCCTTCCCTCCCATACCCTGCAGCCCCAAATCCTGAACCCCCAGATCCTGAATTCCAGGATCTTGCACCCCCAGACCCTGCACCCCCAAAACCTCTAACCCCAATCGCTGCACCCCCAGGTCCTGTCCCCAAACTCTGCACTGCCAGATCCTGCCCCCCTAAACCCTTAAAGCCCAAATATTGCACCCCCAGATCCTTCCTCAACACCCTGCATCCCCAAATTCCCCACCGAAAACCTGCACCCCAGATCCTGCACCACCAAGTTTTGTGCCCTGAAACCCTGCACTGAAAATCCTGCCCCCTAACTCTGCACTTCCAAATCCTGCACCCCCAAATCCTGCATCCCTAAACCCTGCACCCCCAAATCCTTCAACCCCCAAAGCCAATGCACTGCCAAACCCTGGACCCCCAGATACTGCACCCCAGAACCCTGCACGTTGAAATCCTGCACCCCCAAACCCTGCAGCCCAGAACCCTGTACCCGATATCCTGCCGCCCCACAACTTGCACCCCCAAACCTGCAACCCCAAATACTGCAGCCCAAATCCTGCCTCTTGAAACCCTGCACCCCTAAATCCTTCCTCCCAAGCCATGAATCCCCAAAACCTGTAATACCAAATCCTGCACCCCCAAAATCGTTCCCCCAAACCATTCACCCCCAAATCTTTTATGTCCAAACCTGTCCCCCAAAACCTTGCACCCCTGAACTCTGCTCCTTCAAAGCCGGCCTGCGAAACCTTGTCAACCAATTCCATCACCCCCAGATCCTGCTCCCCAAACCCTGCACCCAAAATCCTGCCCCACAAACCCTGCGCCCTCAGATCCTTCCTTACCCAACCCTGCACCCCCAAATCTTCCAACCCCCAAGTCCTGAACACCTGAACCCTGCACCCCCAACTCCTCACCCCAAAGCCCTGCACCCCCAAATCCTGCCTCTAAACCCTGAATAACAAGGTTCTGCACCCCATATCCTGCTCCCCAGATCCTGCTCCCCAGATCCTGCACCCCAGAATCCTGCACCCCCATGCTGTGATCCCTGCACCCTGCACCCCCAGATCCTTCCCTCCCAAAACCCATAGCCCCATAACCCTGCACCCCAAAGCGCTGCACCTCCAGATCGTGAACCTTTAAACCCTGCACCCCAAATCCTTCCTCCCCAAAACCTGCACCCCAAAACCCTACAATCCCAGATCTTGCACCTGCAAATCTCTGCACTCCACAACCCTGCACCCTCAAATCCTGCACCCCTATATCCTGCCCACCAAAACCCTGGCACCTCCAAACCCTTGATCCCCAGATCCTGCAACCCTAAACCAGGCACCCCCAAACCCTTCCCCATCAAACCCTGCACCCCTCAGACCCTGAAGCCCAAATCCCTCTCTCAAAGCCTCTGCACTCCTTAAATCCTGCACCCCTGAAATCCTGTTCCCTAAGACCCTGCAGCCACAGGTCCTGAACCCCAAACCCCTGCACCCCAAAATACTGCACCCCAATCCCTGCAGGCCAACCCCGGCACCCCAGAGCCCTTCAACGCAAAATCCTGCACCCCCAGTTCCTGAACACGCAAATCCTGCCCTCCTAAACCCTGCACCCCAAAACCTGCCCCCCAACACTGCACCCCAAAGCCCAGCACCCCAAGATCCTTCATTCCCAAACCCTGAGCCCCCAAATCATGCACCCCCAGATCCTGACCCCCAAACCCTGCATTCACAAACACTACACCACCATATCCTGCACCCCAAGATCCTGCTACCCTAAACCCTGAACCCCCAAATCCTGCACCCCCGATTCCTCTCTCACAAGCCCTGCACCCCAAAACTCTGCACCCCCAAATCCTCTCCCCCCAAACAATGCACCTGGAACCTTGAACCCGCAAAGCCTGCACGCCCAGGTCCTGAACACCTGAACCCTGCCCCCGCAAATCCTTTAACCCCCAAACCCAGCACCCCAAACCCTGTACCCCCAGATCGTTCCCCAAACACCCTGCACCCCCAAACCCTGCACCCCAAATTCCTGCCCTACCAAGCCCTTCACCCAAACCCCCGCACCCTTAAATCCTGCACCCCTAAACCCTGCACCCCCAAATCCTGCACCTCCAGATCCTTCTTTCCTTCCTTCCTTCCTAAAGCCTGCACCCCAAACCCCTGCACCCCACAGTCTTGCTCCCCCTAATCCTGCCATCCGAAACCCTGCACCCCAAATTTTGCCCCCCAAACCCTGATCCCTGAACGACTGCACCTCCAAACCCTGTACCCCCAAATCCTTCCCCAACACCCTGCGCCCCCAAACCCTGCACCCCTAAGCCTGAACCCTAAATCCCTCACCCAAAACCCCTGCAGCCCCAAACCCTGCACCCCAAGATCCTGCTCCCCTAAATCTTGAACAACCAAACCTTGCACCCTCAAATCTTGCACCCCCAAACCCTGCACCCCCAAATCTCGCAGCACCAAACCCTACACCCCGAATCCTGCACCCCTAAATTCATCCCTACCAAACTTTGCACCCCTAAACCCTGAAATCTCACACCCCCTGATCCTGCCCTCCCAAATCCTGAGCCCTGCACCCCCAAAGCCTGCATTCCCAAACGCAGCACCCCCAGGTCCTGAACACCCAAACACTGCACCCCCAAATTAGGCAGCCCCATACCCAGCACCCCAAAATCCTCCATTCACAAACTCTGCACCCCCCAAACCTGGATCCCCACATGTGCACCCCCAAAATCATGCCCCCCTGAAACGCTGCACTTCAAAACCCTGCACCCCCAAATCCTTCCCCCAAAACCCTGCCCCCCCAAACCCTACACCCAAAGGTCCTTCCCCCACCTCCTGGAACCCCAAACCCTGCACCCCAAAGAATTCCCTCCCAAACCCTGCACCTCCAAATCCTGCACCTCAAAGGCCTGGAAACCCAAGCCCTTCAACCCCATTCCTGCAACACCAAATCCTGTACCCCAAACCCAGCACCCCAGAATCCGGCACCCCAAATCCTGCCCTACCAAACCTTTCACTGCAAACCCCTGCACCCCAAGATTGTGCTGCCCTAAACACTGAACCCCCAAATCCTGCAGCCCCAGATCCTTGCCTCCCAAAACTCTGCACCCCCAAATCCTGCACCCCAAATCTCTCACCCCCAAATCCTTCCCCCACCACCCTACACCCTCAGATCCTTCACCCCCATCCCCTGCACCCCAAAACTCCACACCTCCAAATCCTGAACCCTGAAACCCTGCACCCCCAAATCCTGTGCCCCAGTCCTGTGCACCCCACACTCTGCACCCCAAACGCTGCACTCTTAGACCTGACTTCTAAACCCTGCACCCCCAAACAGTGCACCCCCAAATCCTGAAGCCCCAGGTCCTGAACACCCAAAATCTGCACCCCCAATTCTGCCTCCACAAGACCTTCACCCCCAGTCCCTGCTCCACAAATCCTACACCCCCAAACCCTGCACCCCCAACCTCCTGTACCCCAAATCCTGCCCCCACAAGTTGCACCCTAAAATCCTGCACCCCAAATCCAGTCCTACCCAACCCTTCAGCCCAAACCCCTTCACCCCAAGATCCTGCTGCCCTAAACCCTGCACCCCCAAATCATCCCTCCCAGCCCTGCCCCCCAAACCCTGTCCCCCTAAAGCCTGACCCCGAAACCCTGCTCCCCAAAACCCTGCTACCCCAAATCTTGTACCCCTAGATCCTTCCCCCACACCCAGCAATCCCAAACCCTGCACCCCCAATTCTGTCTCCCGAAACCCTTCACCCCCAAGACCCTGCACCACTGAACCTTGCACCCTGAAACCCCGTACTCCACAAGTTGCACCCTAAAAGCCCGAAGCCCCAAAACCTGTACCCCCAGATCCTTCCCTCCCAAACCCGGCACCCTGAAATCCCTCACCCCAAAGCCATGCTCCCCAAATCCTGCCCTACCGAACCTTGCACTACAAACCCCTACACCCCAAAATCCTGCACGCTTAAACCCTGCAGCCCCACATCCCACCTAACCCTGCCCCCCAAATCCTTCCCCCTGACCCTGCACGCTGAAACCCTTCACCCCCAGATCATACACCCCCAAACCCTGCCCCCCGAAAGCATTCACCCCCTAACACTGCACCCCCAAATCCTGGAACCCCAAACCTTGATTTCCCAAACCCTGCGCCCCAAAACCCTGCGCTTCCAAACCTTGCACCCCCTGATCCTGCACCCCAAAACCCAGCACCCCAGACCCCTGCACACCTAAATTCTGCACCCCCAGGTCCTAAACATGTGAACCCTGCACCCACAAACCCTGCGCCCCGAATTCCTCCATCCCCACGTCATGAACCCCCAAACTCTGCTCCCCAAAATCCTGCACCCCCAAACCCTGCCCTTCTATATCCTGCTCCCCAATACCCTGCACCCTCAGGTTCTGAACCCGCAAATCCTGCTCCCCCAACCCCTGCCCTACCAAACCCTTCAGCCCAAACCCTGCCCCCCCAGATCCTTCTCTCCCAAATCCTGCACCCCCCATTGTGCTGTCAAACTGTGCCCCCCGAGGTCCTGACCCTTCCAAACCTGCACCCCCAAATTCTGCCTCCCCAAGCCTGCACCCCCAAACCCTGTACTCCAAAATCCTGCACTCCCAAGCCCGGATCCCCCGAAATCCTGCCCACCCAGACCCTGCACCCCGAAATTCTACCCCACACAAACTTATCCCCCCAGCCCTGATTGCCCTAATCCTGCACCCCAGATCCTTGCCCCCAAACCCTTCACCCCAAACCTGGCATCCCAAACCCTGCACCCCAAATATCTCACCCCCAGATCCTTCCCCACTGCCTTTCACCCCCAGATCCTGACCCCCAAACCCCGCACCCCCAAATCCTTCACCCCAAAACCAATGCAACCCACACTGCGCAACGTTAAATTTCCCCCCAAACCCCTGCACCCCAAACCCCTGATCTCCCAAACTCTGCACCCCAGAACCCCGCACCCCCACATTCTGCCAACAAACCCCTGCCCCCCAGGCTCTGCAGCCCTAAATCGTGCACCTCCTCATCCAGCCCCCCAAACAATGCACCCCCAGATCCTTCCTCAACACCCTGCACCCCAAATTCCCCACCCAAACCCCTGCACCCCCAAGTCCTGTACCCCAAAGCCCTGCACCAAAAATTCTGCCCCCCAACTCTGCACTCCCAAATCCTGCACCCCCACATCCTGCACCCTGAAACCCTGTGTCCCCCAGTCCTCCACCCCCAAAACCAATGCACCACCAAACCCTGCACCCCAAATCCCTGCAACCCCAAATCCCAACTAACCCTGCACCCCAAAATCCTCCACTCCAAAACCCTGCACCTCCAGATCCTTCCCTCAAACCCTGAACACCTGAACCCTGCACCTCAAAACCCTGCACCCCAAATCCTGACCCCCAGATAATGTCCCCAAAACCCCTACATCTCCGATTCTTCCCCCTAAGCTCTGCACCCTTAAAACGTGCACCCCTAAATTCTGCACCCCCAAATCCTTCCTCCCAAGCCATGAACCCCTCAAACCTGTGATACCAAACCCTGCAACCCTGAACCCTGCGCCCCCAAACCCTGCACATCCCATAATCCTGTACCCCCAGATACTGCTCCCCAAAACCCTGCACCCCCAAACTGTATACCCGAAATGCTGCCATCCCCAAACTTGCACCCCAAACCCTGCACCCTAAAATCAAGTCCTCCCCCAACTTGCACTCAAAACGCTGCCCCCTAAGCTTTGCACCCCCAAATGCTGACCCCAAAACCCCGTGCCCCCAAATCCCACCACCCTAAATCCTTCCCCCTAATCAATGCACTTCCAAACCTTGCACCCCCAAATCCTCAACCCCATGTCCTGAACCCCAAAACCCTGCACCCCCAATTCTGCCTCCCCAAACCCGGTACCCACGGGTTCTGCACCCCAAACTCTGCACCCACAGGTTCTGAACCCCAAACTCCTGCTCCCCCAAGCCCTGCCCCCCAAACTCTGCACCCTCAATTCCCGCACTACCAAACCCTGCACCCCCAGATCCCTCACCCAAACCTGCACCCCAAATCTGGCCTCACCCAGCCCTGTGCCCCAAAACCATGAAACCCAAAAACCTGCACCCTAAATCCTGCACCCCAAATCAGGTACCCCAGATGCCGCATTCCCAAATCCTGCACCCCCAGATCCTGCACCCCAAAACCTTCACCACAAACCCTGCACCCTCCACCACCTTAACACTGCACGCCCAAACCCTGCACCCCCAAATCCTGCACCCCAAATCCTGCTCCTTCAAACCCTTTGCCCCCAAATTTTACCCCCCTAGACCTGCACCCCCAAGCCTTTCTCCCTAAAACCCTACAAACCCAAATTCTGCACCCTAAACCCTGCACCCCCAGATCCTTCCTGCAAGACTCTGCACCCCAAAATCAAGCACCCCAGATCCCGCACTTCAAAACACTGCATCCCTGAACCCCAAACACTAGATCCTGCCCCCACCAATCCTGCTCTACCATCCTCTTCACCCCAAGCCCCTGCACCCCAAATTCCGGTTACCCTAAACCCTGAAACCCCAAATCCTGCACCCAGATCCTGCAGCCCAAAGCGAGCACCCTAAAATCAAGTCCCCCCAAAACCTGCACTGAAAATGCTGAACCCCAAATCCTGCCCCCCAGATCCTGCACCCTCAGATCCTCCTGCCAAAAACCCTGCACCCCAAACCCTGAACTCCCAAACTCTGCACCCAGAGCCCTGCACCCTCAAATCCTGCACCCCCAGTTCCTGAACACATGAACCCTGCACCCCCAAACCTCACCCGAAAGTCCTGCACCTGCGTATCCTGCTCTACCAAACCCTTCAGTGCAGACCCCTGCACCACAAGATTGTGCTGCCCTAAACACTGAACCCCCAAATCCTGCACCCCCAGGTCCTTGCCTCCCAAAACTCTGCACCCCCAAATCCTGCACCCCAAATCTCTCACCCCCAAATCCTCCCCCCACCACCCTGCAGCCTCAAATCCTTCACCCCATCCCCTGCACCCCAAAACTCCACACCTCCAAATCCTGAACCCTGAAACCCCGCACCCCCAAATCCTGTGCCCCAGTCCTGTGCACCCCACACTCTGCAACCTTAAATTTCCCCCCAAGCCCCTGCACCCCAAACGCTGCACTCTGAGACCTGACTTCTAAACCCTGCACCCCCAACAGTGCACCCCCAAATCCTGAAGCCCCAGATCCTTCCCTCCCATACCCTGCACCCCCAAATCCTGAACCCCCACAAATCCTGCACCACTAATCTTCCACGCCCTTAACACTGCACCCCCAAAACCAGCACCACCAAATCCTTCACCCCCAAAACCTCCCTCCTCCAAACCCTGCACTTCAAAATGCTGCACCCCCAAATCCTTCTCCCCAACATCCTGCACCCCCAGATCCTGACCCCAAAACCCTGCATCCCAAATCCTGTACCCCAAAGCCCTGCACTCTCAAATCATACATGCCCAGAACGTGCACCCTAAACTGTGCACCCCAAAATCCTAAACCCCTTAACCCTGCACCCCCAAAACCTGTACCCCAGATCCTTCCCCCCCATAACTGGCACCCTGAAATCCCTCACCCCAAATCCCTGCACCCTCAAATCCTCCAGCCCACAAGTCCTGCACCCCCAGGTCCTGAACACCTGAACCCTGCAGACCCAAATGCTGCACCCAGAACTCTTGGTGCCCAAATCCCTGCACCCAAAAGTCTGTCTCCCGAACCTTCACACCAAAGCCCTGCACCCCAATATCCAAAAGCATCCTCTTGTGACTGGCCCAGATGCTCCGTGCATCCTTGGCATAGAGCACCATCATCATCCAACCACCATCATCATCCAACCACCACCATCATCATCCAACCACCACCATCATCATCCAACCACCACCATCATCATCCAATCACCACCATCATCATCCAACCACCATCATCATCCAACCACCATCATCATCATCCAACCACCACCATCATCATCCAACCATCATCATCATCATCCAACCAACCAATCCTGAACCCAACCAATGACCCCATCACCCAATCAGTGACTCCACAACCCAACCAATGACCCCATCACCCAATCAGTGACCCCATGACCCAACCAATGACCCCATCATTCAACCAATGACCCCATTATTCAACTAATGACCCCATCACCCAACCAGTGACTCCATGACCCAACCAATGACCCCAGGGACCACAGTGCTACCATCTGCCATGGGCTGATCCAGACCACACTGGAGCAAGGTGAAGCTCCAGAACACTTGCAATACATTGATGACATCATCGTATGGGGCGACACAGCGAAAGAAGTCTTCAAAAAAGGTGAGAGAATAATTCCTATTCTTTTGGATGCTGGTTTTGCCATAAAACGAAGCAAGGTCAAGGGACCTGCACGGGAGATCCAGTTTTTAGGAATAAAATGGCAAGATGGCCGTCGTCAGATCCCAATGGAGGTGATCAACAAAACTACAGCAATGTCTCCACCTACTAATAAAAAGGAGACACAGACTTTCTTGGGCATTGTAGGTTTTTGGAGAATGCACATTCCTGACCACAGCCACATTGTGAGCCTCTCTATCGAGTGACTCGTAAAAAGAACCAATTTGAGTGGGGCCCTGAACAACGACAAGCCTTTGAACAAATTAAGCGTGAGATAACTCATGCGGTGGCCCTTGGACCAGTCCAAACTGGACTAGATGTTAAAAATGTGCTCTACACCGCAGCCGGAGATAATGGACTTACCTGGAGCCTCTGGCAGAAAGCACCAGGAGAAACCCGAGGTCGACCCTTAGGTTTTTGGAGTCGAGGATACAAAGGATCTGAGGCCAACTGTACTGCAACTGAAAAGGAGAGACTGGCAGCATATGAAGGAGTTGGAGCTGCTTCAGAAGTGATCGACACTGAAGCACAGCTCCTCCTGCACCTCGACTGCCAGTGCTGAGCTGGGTGTTCAAAGGGACGGTTCCCTCTCCACATCATGGCACCGAAGTTACATGGAGTAAATGGATTGCACTGATCACGCAATGAGCTCGGATTGGAAGTCCCAACCGTCCAGGGATATTAGAAGTGATTACAGACTGGCCAGAAAGCAAAGACTTTGGGATGTCTCCAGATGAGGAGGAAGTAAAACGTGCTGAAGAAGCACCACCATATAATCCGCTTTCAGAGACTGATATGCAGTGTGCACTGTTCACAGGTGGATCCTGTCGTCTGTAGGAAAACATCGAAGGTGAAAGCTGCTGTGTGGAGTCCCACACGACAAGTTACAGAAGCCACTGAAGGACAAGGTGAATCCAGTCAGTTTGCAGCAGTGAAAGCCATCCAGCTGGCTTTGGACATTGCTGAACGAGAGAAGTGGCCAATGCTTTGTCTCTATACTGACTCATGGATGGGAGCAAATGCCTTGTGGGGGTGGCTACAGCAATGGAAGAAAAGTAACTGGCAGCGCAGAGGTGAAACCATTGGGAACCACGCTGTGGGAAGACATTGCTGCTCGGCTGGAGAGCCTGCCTGGGGAAGTTGGTCATGTAGATGCTCATGTGCCTAAAAGTCAAGCCACCGAGGAACATCGAAACAACCAACAAGCAGATCAAGCTGCTAAGATTAAAGTAGCTGAGGTGGACTTGGACTGGCAACATAAAGGTGAACTTTTCCTAGCTCGGTGGGCCCATGGTGCTTCAGGGCATCAAGGTAGAGATGCAACATACAAATGGGCTCGTGATCGAGGGGTGGATTTAACTATGGACACTGTTTCACACGTTATTCATGAATGTGAAACTTGCGCCGAAATCAAACAAGCAAAACGGTTAAAGCCTGTATGGTATGGGGGGCGATGGTTAAAGTGTAAGTATGGAGAAGCTTGGCAGATTGATTATATTACACTTCCACAAACACGTCAAGGTAAGCGTTATGTACTTACAATGGTGGAAGCAACCACTGGATGGTTGGAAACATCTGCCGTACCTCATGCTACAGCCCGAAATACCATCTTGGGCCTTGAGAAGCAAGTCCTTTGGCGGCACGGTACGCCAGAAAGAATTGAATCAGACAATGGTACTCATTTCAAAACCAGTATTATAGACAATTGGGCCAAAGAACATGGTATTGAGTGGGTATATCATATTCCATATCATGCACCAGCCTCTGGGAAAACTGAAAGGTGCAATGGTTTGTTAAAAACTACACTAAAGGCACTGGGTGGTGGAGCCTTTAAAAACTGGGATTCACATTTAGCAAAAGCCACTTGGTTGGTCAACACCAGGGGATCAACCAATCGAGCCGGGCCTGCCCAATCAGAAATTCTATGGACTGTAGAAGGAGATAAAGTCCCTATAGTACACATGAAAAATATGTTAGGAAAGGCAGTCTGGGTTCCTCCTGCCTCAGGCACAGGCAAAGCCCATTCGTGGGATTGTTTTTGCCCAGGGACCTGGCAGCACCTGGTGGGTGATGCTCAAGGATGGAGAAGTTCGGTGTGCACCTCAAGGGGATTTGATTTTAGGTGAAAATATGCAATGCTGAACTGTACGATGTGAATTGCCGCACTAACAATGTTTAATAAGTGTCTTTCAGATCAAGACAACGGTGATGAAACCAGCGCTGGCTTCTTCGAGTGGCGCCCGACACCTTCTTGGAAGTTGGTGTCCTTAACCCACCAACAGGGGCCATGAGATGCACTTGGACCATTTTCCCTGCCCTGGGAGACTGTGGTGACAAAATGAACTTAATGAACTTTTCAAAGGATGGTCCACTGATTAATTACTCCTGTGTATATATGTACATATGTATATATATATATATAGTAGTAGTGATTAATTAGATTGTATTGATAGATTGTATTGATAAGGTTTAAGTATTCAGTGAATGTCATATTATAAGGGGTGGAATGTCCAGGTTTTGGTAAAAACAGGTTTCTCTTTTAGTGAATTTTGCCTGTCAGCTAAAGCCTTCATGTCAGCTGCATTTTCCGGGAGAACCAGACACATGTTTTGGCAAACCCAGCAATGGAATGGAAACTTATTGACAAGCACAGATGCACATCTCGCGAGAGGGGCAATAAGAAACCGGTGACCAACTGTGTATAACATTCCGTTCACGTGAATACTTCATATAAAAGCGGGAGATCACGAGGATCTTGTCCCTTTTTCCCTTCCCTTTTGCCTTTTTCCTTCCCTTCTGCTCATGGCCGACATCAGAGAGGACCTTGCTGGTCGTCCCTGCGAACGGAGGCCAGTGAGAGACTGAATCCAGCTCCGGTTGGCTGCAGAATCTGATCCAGGACTTTGGGTGCTGGCTCTGCAGTTGCTCAGACTTACAAGATGGGTTTTGTATATTTTGTATTATTTTCTCTGTTCTCATCAGTAGCATCAGTAAAACACCTTGAACTTTTCCAACTCTCTCCCCTCTGTGCTTCTTCCCCTCCCGATCACCTGTGCTGAGTGGGAAGGGGGAGAGGGAGGGGCAAAAGGGGGAGTGGGGGGGAGAGGAGGTTGACAACACATCTGGCAGGGTTTGATTGTCACCCCGCAATCCTAACCCTCGACAGGGACAAAGGGGGTCCTGGGATGTCACAATGGGCCCTGGGGACAAGTTGGGGTCCCCTGAATTTCACAATGGACCCTGGGGAAAAAGAGGGCTCCCCAGCATATCACAATGGGCCCTGGGGACAATGGGGGGTCCTGGGACGTCACAATGGGCCCTGGGGACAAGGAGGGTCCCCAGCATGTCACAATGGGCCCTGGGGACAAAAGGGGTCCCCACGGTATCAGAATGGGCCCTGGGGACAAAGGGGGGTCCCCTGAATGTCACAATGGGCCCTGGGGACAATGGGGGGTCCTGGGATGTCTCAATGAGCCCTGCAGACAAGGGTGGTACCCACGGTGTCACAATGGGCCCTGGGCACAACGGGGGGTCCCCATAGTGTCACAATGGGTCCTGGGGACAATGGGGGGTCCTGGGACGTCACAATGGGCCCTGGGGACAAGGGGGGGTCCGCAGGATGTCACAATGGGCCCTGGGGACAAAGAGGGGTCCCCTGAATGTCACAATGGGCCCTGGGGACAAGGGGGTGCAGAGGATGTCACAATGGGCCCTGGGGACAATGGACGGTCCTGAAATGTCACAATGGGCCCTGGGGACAAGGAGGGATCCCCAGGATGTCACAATGGGCCCTGGGGACAATGGGGGGTCCTGGGACGTCTCAATGGGCCCTGGGGACAAGGGGGGGTCCCCAGGATGTCACAATGGGCCCTGGGGACAAAGTAAGGTCCTGGGATGTCACAATGGGCCCTGGGGACAAGGGGGGGTCCCCAGGATGTCACAATGGGCCTTGGGAACAAGGGGGTCCCCCAGATATCACAATGGGCCCTGGGGACAAAGTAAGGTCCTGGGCTGTCACAATGGACCCTGAGGACAAGGGGGGTCCCCAGGATGTCACAATGAAGTCTTGGGACAAAGGGGGTCCCCAGGATGTCACAATGGGCCCTGGGGACCAGGGGGGGTCCTGGGATGTCACAATGGGCCCCAGTGACAAAGGGGGTCCCTATGGTGCCACAATGGGCCCTGGGGACAAATGGGGTCCCCTGGATGTCACAATGGGCTCTGGGGACAAGGAGGGTCCCCAGGATGTCACAATGGGCCCTGGGGACAAAGAGCATCCCCAGCATGTCACAATGGGCTCTGGGGACAAAGGGGGTCCCCACGGTATCAGAATGGGCCCTGGGGACAAAGGGGGGTCCCCTGAATATCACAATGGGCCCTGGGGACAATGGGGGGTCCTGGGATGTCACAATGATCCCTGCAGACAAGGGTGGTACCCACAGTGTCACAATGGGCCCTGGGCACAAGGGGGGGTCCCCATAGTGTCACAATGGACCCTGGGGACAAGGGGGTGCCGAGGATGTCACAATGGGCCCTGGGGACAATGGGGGGTCCTGGGACCTCACAATGGGCCCTGAGGACAATGGTGGGTCCCCTGAATGTCAAAATGGGCCCTGGGGACAAAGGGGGGTCCGCAGGATGTCACAATGGGCACTGGGGACAAAGGGGGGGTCCCCAGGATGTCACAATGGGCCCTGGGGACAATGTGGGGTCCTGGGATTTCACAATGGGCCCCAGTGACAAAGGGGGTCCCCTGAATGTCACAATGGGTCCTGGGGACAATGGGGGGTCCTGGGACGTCACAATGGGCCCTGCGGACAAGGAGGGATTCCCAAAATGTCACAATGGGCCCTGGGGACAAGGGGGTGTCCCCAGGATGTCACAATGGGCCCTGCGGACAAGGGTGGTACCCACGGTGTCACAATGGGCACTGGGCACAAGGGGGGGTCCCTATAGTGTCACAATGGGTCCTGGGGACAAGTGGAGTCCCCTGAAAGTCACAATGGGCCCTTGGGACAATGTGGGGTCCTGGGATCTCACAATGGGCCCCAATGACAAATGGGGGCCCCTGAATGTCACAATGGGCCCTGGGGACAATGGGGGGTCCTGGGACGTCACAATGGGCCCTGGGGACAAAGGGCGATCCTCAGGATATCACAATGGGCCATGGGGACAAAGGGTGGTCGCCAGGATATCACAATGGGCTCTGGTGACAATGGGGTCCCCAGGATGTCACAATGGGCCCTGGGGACAACAGGCGGTCCTGGGATGTCACAATGGGCCCTGGGGACAAAGAGGGCTCCCCAGCATATCACAATGGGCCCTGGGGAAAATGGGGGGTCCTGGGACGTCACAATGGGCCCTGGGGACAATGAGGGATCCACAGGATGTCACAATGGGCCCTGGGGACAATGGGGGGTCCTGAGACGTCACAATGGGCCCTGGGGACAAGGAGGGATCCACAGGATGTCACAATGGGCCCGGGGGACAATGGGGGGTCCTGGGACGTCACAATGGGCCCTGGGGACAAGGAGGGATCTTTAGGATGTCACAATGGGCCCTGGGGACAAGGAGGGATCCCCAGGATGTCACAATGGGCCCTGGGGACAAAGAGGGGTCACCTGAATGTCACAATGGGCCCTGGGGACAAGGGGGTGCAGAGGATGTCACAATGGGCCCTGGGGACAATTGGGGGTCCTCGGACATCACAATGGGCCCTGAAGACAAGGAGGGATCCCCAGGATGTCACAATGGGCCCTGGGGACAATGGGGGGTCCTGGGACGTCACAATGGGCCCTGGGGACAAGGGGGGGTCCCCAGGATGTCACAATGGGCCCTGGGGACAAAGGGGGGTCCTGGGATGTCACAATGGGCCCTGGGGACAAAGGGGGTGTCCCCATGGTGTCACAACGGGCCCTGGGAGCAAGGGGGTGGCCAGGATGTCACAATGGGCCCTGGGGACAAAGAGGGGTCCCCTGAATGTCACAATGGGCCCTGGGGACAGGGGGGTGCAGTGGATGTCACAATGGGCCCTGGGGACAATGTGGGGTGTCCAGGATGTCAGAATGAGTCCTGAGGACAAGCGGGGGTCTCCATGGTGTCACAATGGGCCCCAGTGACAAAGGGGTGCCCTGAGTGTCACAATAGGTCCTGGGGACAATGGGGGGTCCTGGGACGTCACAATGGGCCCTGGGGACAAGGGGGTGCCGAGGATGTCACAATGGGCCCTGGGGACAAGGGAGATCCCCATGGTGTCAAAATAAGCCCTGGGGACAAAGTGGGGTCCTGGGATGTCACAATGGGCCCTGGGGACAATGGGGGTCCTGGGACGTCACAATGGGCCCTGGGGACAATGGGGGTCCCCACGGTGCCACGATGGGTCCTGGGGACAAAGGGGGGTGCGCAGGATGTCACAATGGGCACTGGGGGCAAAGGGGGGGTCCCCATGGTGTCACAATGGGTCCCCAGTGACAAGGAGGGTTCCCCATGGTGTCACAATAGGCCCTGGGGACAAAGTGGGGTCCTAGAATGTCACAATGAGCCCTGGGGACAAAGGGGGGTCCTGGGATGTCACAATGAGCCCTGCGGACAAGGGTGGTACCCACAGTGTCACAATGGGCCCTGGGCACAAGGGGGGGTCCCCATAGTGTCACAATGGGTCCTGGGGACAAGTGGAGTCCCCAGGATGTCACAATGGGCCCTGGGGACAATGTGGGGTCCTGGGATTTCACAATGGGCCCCAGTGACAAAGGGGGTCCCCTGAATGTCACAATGGGCCCTGGGGACAATGGGGGGTCCTGGGACGTCACAATGGGCCCTGGGGACAAGGAGGGATCCCCAGGATGTCACAATGGGTACTGGAGACAAAGAGGGGGTCCCCATGGTGTCACAATGGGCCCAAGTGACAAGGAGGGTCCCCACAGTGCCACGATGGGTCCTGGGGACAAGGGCGTCCCCCAGATGTCACAATGGGCCCTGGGGACAAAAGGGGTCCCCAGGATTTCACAATACCACTGGGGATAAAGGGGGGTCATGGGATGTCACAATGGGCCCTGGGGACAAGGGAGATCGCCATGGTGTCACAATAAGCCCTGGGGACAAAGTGGGGTCCTGGGATGTCACAATGGGCCCCAGTGACAAAGGGGGTCCCCATTGTGCCACAATGGGCCGTGGGGACCAATGGGGTCCCCAGGGTGTCACAATGAACCCTGGGGACAAACGGTGGTCCTGGGACATTTCAATGGGCCCGGGGTCAAAGGGGGGACCCCAGGATGTCACAATGGGCCCTGGGGACAAAGGGGGTCCCCTGGATGTCACAATGGGCTCTGGGGACAAGGAGGGTCCCCAGGATGTCACAATGGGCCCTGGGGACAAAGGGGGGTGTCGACCGTGTCAAAATGGGCCCTGGGGACAAAGGGCGTCCCCAGGATGTCACAATGGGCCCTGGGGACAAAGGGGGGTGTCGACGGTGTCAAAATGGGCCCTGGGGACAAAGGGCGTCCCCAGGATGTCACAATGGGCCCTGGGGACAAAGGGGGGTCCTGTGAATGTCACAATGGGCCCTAGGGACAAGGGGGTGCCGAGGAGGTCACAATGGGCCCTGGGGACAATGGGGGGTCCTGGGACGTCACAATGGGCCCTGGGGACAAGAGGGGATCCCTAGGATGTCACAATGGGCCCTGGGGACTAATGTGGTCCCCACGGTGTCACAATATGTCCTGGAGACAAAGGGGGGTCCCCAGGATGTCACAATGGGCCCTGGGGACAAGGGAGATCCCCATGGTGTCACAATAAGCCCTGGGGACAAAGTGGGGTCCTGGGATGTCACAATGGGCCCCAGTGACAAAGGGGGTCCCCATTGTGCCACAATGGGCCATGGGGACCAATGGGGTCCCCAGGATGTCACAATGAACCCTGGGGACAAACGGTGGTCCTGGGACATTTCAATGGGCCCGGGGGACAAAGGGGGGACCCCAGGATGTCACAATGGGCCCTGGGGACAAAGGGGGTCCCCTGGATGTCACAATGGGCTCTGGGGACAAGGAGGGTCCCCAGGATGTCACAATGGGCCCTGGGGACAAAGGGGGGTGTCGACCGTGTCAAAATGGGCCCTGGGGACAAAGGGCGTCCCCAGGATGTCACAATGGGCCCTGGGGACAAAGGGGGGTGTCGACGGTGTCAAAATGGGCCCTGGGGACAAAGGGCGTCCCCAGGATGTCACAATGGGCCCTGGGGACAAAGGGGGGTCCTGTGAATGTCACAATGGGCCCTAGGGACAAGGGGGTGCCGAGGAGGTCACAATGGGCCCTGGGGACAATGGGGGGTCCTGGGACGTCACAATGGGCCCTGGGGACAAGAGGGGATCCCTAGGATGTCACAATGGGCCCTGGGGACTAATGTGGTCCCCACGGTGTCACAATATGTCCTGGAGACAAAGGGGGGTCCCCAGGATGTCACAATGGGCCCTTGGGACAATGGGGTTCCTGGGATGTCACAATGGGTCCCCAGTGACAAAGGGGGTCCCCAGGATGTCTCAATGGGCCCTGAGGACAATGGGAGGTCCCCATGGTGTCACAATGGGTCCCCAGTGACAAGGGAGGTCTCCACGGTGCCAGGATGGGTCCTGGGGACAAGGAGGTCCCCAGGATGTCACAATGGGCCCTGGGGACAAAGAGGCTCCCCAGGATGTCACAATAGGACCTGGGGACAAGGGGGTCTCCAGGAACTCACAATGGGCTCTGGGGACAATGGAGGTTCCCCAGGATGTTCACAATAGGCCCTGAGGACAAGGGGTGGTCCCCATGCTGTCACAATGGGTCTCCAGTGACAAGGGGGTCCCCAAGGTGTCACAATGGGCCCTGGGGACAATGGGGGGTCCTGGGACGTAACAATAGGCCCTGGGGACAAGGGGGTTCCCCACAGTATCACAATGGGCCCTGGGGACAAAGGGGGTCCGCACGGTGTTACAATGGTCCCGGGGGACAAAGGGGGATGCCCAGGATGTCACAATGGGCTCTGAGGACAAGGGGGGGTCCCCATGGTGTCACAATGGGTCCCCAGTGACATGGAGGGTCCCCATGGAGTCACGATGGGTCCTGGGGACAAGGGGGTCCCCAGGATGTAACAATGGACCCTGGGGACAATGGGGGGTCCTGGGACGTCACAATGGGCCCTGGAGACAAAGGGGGTCTCCAGGATGTCACAATGGGCTCTGGGGACAATGCCGGGTCCTGGGACGTCACAATGGGCCCCAGTGACATGGGGGTCCCCAGGATGTCACAATGGGCCCTGGGGACAATGTGGGGTCCTGGGATGTCACAATGGGCCCCAGTGACAAAGGGGGTCCCCTGAATGTCACAATGGGCCCTGGAGACATTGGGGGTTTCTGGGACGTCACAATTGGCCCTGGGGACAAGGGCGGTTCTCCAGGATGTCACAATGGGCCCTGGGAACAAGGCGGGGTACCCATAGTGTCACAATGGGTCCTGGGGAAAATGGGGTCCCCAGGATGTCACAATGGGCCCTGGGGACAATGTGGGGTCCTGGGATGTCACAATGGGCCACAGTGACAAAGGTGGTCTCCTGAATGTTACAATGGGTCCTGAGGATAATGGGGGTCCTGGGACGTCACAATGGGCCCTGGGGAAAAGGGGGGGTCCCCAGGATGTCACAATGGGCCCTGGACACAATGGGGGGTCCTGGGAGGTCACAATGGGCCCCGTTGACAAGGGGGCATCCCCAGGATGTCAAAATGCGCCCTTGGGCCCAGGGGGGTCCTGCGATGTCACAATGGGCCCTGGGGACAAAGGGGGTCCCCTGGATGTCACAATGGACTCTGGGGACAAAGGGGATCCCCACGGTATCAGAATGGGCCCTGGGGACAAAGGGGGGTTCTGGGATGTCACAATGAGCCCTGCGGACAAGGGTGGTACCCACGGTGTCACAATGGGCCCTGGGCACAAGGGGGGGTCCCCATAGTGTCACAATGGGTCCTGGGGACAAGTGGGGTCCCCAGGATGTGACAATGTGTCCTGGGGACAATGTGGGGTCCTGGGACGTCACAATGGGCCCCAGTGACAAGGGGGGGTCCCCAGGATGTCAAAGTGTGCCCTGGGTACAAAGAGGCGTCCCCGGAATGTCACAATGGGCCCTGGGGACAAAGGGCGGTCCTCAGGATATCACAATGGGCCCTGGGGACAAAGGGTGGTCGCCAGGATATCACAATGGGCTCTGGTGACAATGGGGTCCCCAGGATGTCACAATGGGCCCTGGGGACAAAGAGTGTCCCCAGGATGTCACAATGGGCCCTGGGGACAAGTTGGGGTCCCCTGAATTTCACAATGGGCCCTGGGGACAAAGAGGGCTCCCCAGCATATCACAATGGGCCCTGGGGACAATGGGGGGTCCTGGGACGTCACAATGGGCCCTGGGGACAAGGGGGGGTCCCCAGGATGTCACAATGGGCTCTGGGGACAAGGAGGGTCCCCAGGATGTCACAATGGGCCCTGGGGACAAAGACCGTCCCCAGCATGTCACAATGGGCCCTGGGGACAAAGGGGGTCCACACGGTATCAGAATGGGCCCTTGGGACAAAGGGGGGTCCCCTGAATGTCACAATGGGCCCTGGGGACAATGGGGGGTCCTGGGATGTCACAATGGGCCCTGGGGACAAGGGGGGGTCCCCAGGATATCACAATGGGCCCTGGGGACAAAGAGGGGTCCCCTGAATGTCACAGTGGGCCATGGGGACAAGGGGGTGCAGTGGATGTCACAATGGGCCCTGGGGACAATGGGGGGTGTCCAGGATGTCAGAATGAGTCCTGAAGACAAGGGGGGGTCCCCATGGTGTCACAATGGCTCCCCAGTGACAAGGAGGGGTCCCCATGGTGTCACAATAGGCCCTGGGGACAAAGCGGGGTCCAAGAATGTCACAATGGGCCCTGGGGACAAAAGGGGTTGCCATGGTGCCACAATGGGCTCTGGGGTCAAAGGGGGTCCCCATGGTGCTACAATGGGTCCTGGGGACAAAGGGGGGTCCTGGGATGTCACAATGGTTCCTGGGGACAAAGGCGGTGTCCCCATGGTGCCACAATGGGCCCTGGGAGCAAGGGGGTGGCCAGGATGTCACAATGGGTCCTGGGGAAAATGGGGGGTGCCCAGGATGTCACAATAGACCCTGAGGACAAGCGGGGGTCTCCATGGTGTCACAATGGGCCCCAGTGACAAAGGGGGTCCCCTGAATGTCACAATAGGTCCTGGGGACAATGGGGATCCTGGCACGTCACAATGGGCCCTGGGGACAAGGAGGGATCCCCAGGATGTCACAATGGGCCCTGGGGACAAAGAGGGGTCCCCTGAATATCACAATGGGCCCTGGGGACAAGGGGGTGCAGAGGATGTCACAATGGGCCCTGGGGACAATGGGGGCCCTAGGACGTCACAATGGGCCCTGGGAACAATGGGGGGTCCTGGGACGTCACAATTGGCCCTCGGGACAAGGGCGGGTCTCCAGGATGTCACAATGGGCCCTGGGAACAAGGGGGGGTACCCATAGTGTCACAATGGGTCCTGGGGAAAATGGGGTCCCCAGGATGTCACAATGGGCCCTGGGGACAATGTGGGGTCCTGGGATGTCACAATGGGCCACAGTGACAAAGGGGGTCCCCTGAATGTTACAATGGGTCCTGAGGACAGTGGGGGGCCTGGGACGTCACAATGGGCCCTGGGGACAAAGAGGGGTCCCCTGAATGTCACAATGGGCCCTGGGGACAAGGAGGAATCCCCAGGATGTCACAATGGGCCCTGGGGACAATGGGGGGTCCTGGGACGTCACAATGGGCCCTGGGGACAAGAGGGGGTCCCCAGGATGTCACAATGGGCCCTGGGGACAAAGAGGGGTCCCCTGAATGTCACAATGGGCCCTGGGGACAATGGGGGGTGTTGGGACGTCACAATGGGCCCTGGGGACAATGGGGGGTCCTGGGACGTCACAATGGGCCCTGGGGACAAGAGGGGGTCCCCAGGATGTCACAATGGGCCCTGGGGACAAAGAGGGGTTTCCTGAATGTCACAATGGGCCCTGGGGACAAGGGGGTGCCGAGGATGTCACAATGGGCCCTGGGGACTATGGGGGTCCCCAGGATGTCACAATGGGCCTTGGGGACAATAGGAGGTTCTGGGATGTCACAATGGGCCCTGGGGACAATGAGGGTCCCCAGGATGTCACAATGGGCCCTGGGGACAATGGGGGGTGCCCAGGATGTGAAAATGAGTCCTGAGGACAAGGAGGGGTCCTCATGGTGTCACAATAGGCCCTGGGGACAAAGTGGGGTCCTAGAATGTCACAATGGGCCCTGGGGACAAAAGTGGTTGCCATGGTGCCACAATGGGCCCTGGGGTCAAACGCGGTCCCCATGGTGCTACAATGGGCCCTGGGGACAAAGGGGGGTCCTGGGATGTCAGAATGGGCCCTGGGGACAAAGGGGGTGTCCCCATGGTGCCACGATGGGCCCTGGGAGCAAGGGGTGGCCAGGATGTCACAATGGGTCCTGGGGACAATGGGGGGTGCTCAGGATGTCACAATGGACCCTGAGGACAATGGGGGGTCTCCATGGTGTCACAATGGGTCCCCAGTGACAAGGGGGGGTCCCCATGGTGCCACAATGAGCCCTGGGGACAAAGGGAGGTCCCTAGGATGTCACAATGGGCCCTGGGGACTAATGAGGTCCCCACGGTGTCACAATGCGTCCTGGAGAAGAAGGGGGTCCCCAGGATGTCACAATGGGCCCTTGGCACAA
Source organism: Patagioenas fasciata (assembly GCF_037038585.1). Classification (NCBI taxonomy): domain Eukaryota; kingdom Metazoa; phylum Chordata; class Aves; order Columbiformes; family Columbidae; genus Patagioenas; species Patagioenas fasciata. The sequence continues at coordinate 249,881 of NW_027288814.1, read as the reverse complement.
TGGGGTTCCTGGGATGTCACAATGGGTCCCCAGTGACAAAGGGGGTCCCCAGGATGTCTCAATGGGCCCTGAGGACAATGGGAGGTCCCCATGGTGTCACAATGGGTCCCCAGTGACAAGGGAGGTCCCCACGGTGCCACGATGGGTCCTGTGGACAAGGAGTTCCCCAGGATGCCACAATGGGCCCTGGGGACAATGTGGGGTCCTGGGACGTCACAATGGGCCCTGGGGATACAGGGGGTCCCCAGGATGTCACAATGGGACCTGGGGACAAGGGGCTCCACAGGATCTCACAATGGGCTCTGGGGACAATGGAGGTTCCCCAGGATGTTCACAATAGGCCCTGAGGACAAGGGGTGGTCCCCATGGTGTCACAATGGTACCCCAGTGACAAGGGGGGTCCTCAAGTGTCACAATGGGCCCTGGGGACAATGGGGGTCCTGGGACGTAACAATAGGCCCTGGGGACAAGGGGGGTCCCCACGGTGTTACAATGGTCTCGGGGGACAAAGGGGGGTGCCCAGGATGTCACAATGGGCCCTGAGGACAAGGGAGGCTCCCCATGGTGTCACGATGGGTCCTCGGGACAAGGGGGTCCCCAGAATGTAACAATGGACCCTGGGGACAATGGGGGGTCCTGGGACATCACAATGGGCCCTGGAGACAAAGGGGGTCTCCAGGATGTTTTCACAATGGGCTCTGGGGACAATGGGGGGTCCTGGGACGTCACAATGGGTCCTGGGGACAAAGAGGTGTCCCCAGGATGTCACAATGGCCCCTGGGGACAATGGGGGGTCCTGGGATGTCACAATGGGCCCCAGTGACAAAGGGGGGTCCCGTGAATGCCACAATGGGCCCTGGGGACAACGGGAGGACCTGGGACGTCACAATGGGCCCTGTGGACAAAATTGGTCCCCACGATGTCTCAATGAGCCCCAGTGACAAAGGGTGGTCCCCAGGATGTCACAATGGGCCCTGGGGACAACAGGGAGTCATGGGTCGTCCAATGGGCCCTGGGGACAAAGGGGGTCCCCAGGATGTCACAATGGGCCCTGGGGATAATGGGGCGTCCTGGGACGTCACAATGGGCCCTAGGGACAAGGCGGGGTTCCCAGGATGTCACAATGGGTCTGTGGACAAAGAGGCGTCCTCTGAATGTCATAATGGGCCCTGGGGATAAAGGGGGTCCCCAGGATGTCACAATGGCCCCTGGGGACAAAGTGGAGTTCTGGGATATCATAATGTGCCACAGTGACAAAGGGGGACCCCATGGTGCCACAGTGAGCCCTGGGGACAAAGGGAGGTCCCCAGGATGTCACAATGGGCCCTGGGGACTAAAGGGGTCCCCACGGTGTCACAATGGGCCCTAGATATAATGGGGTATCCTTTGATGTCATAAGGGGCCCTGGAGACAAGGGGGGTCCCCAGGATGTCACAATGGGCCCTGGGATAAAAGGGGGTCCTGGGATGTCACAATGAGCCCTGCGGACAAGGGTGGTACCCACGGTGTCACAATGGGCCCCGGGGACAAGGGGGGTCCCCATAGTGTCACGATGCGTCCCCAGTGACAAGGGGGGTCCCCACGGTGCCACGATGGGCCCTGGGGACAAGAAGGGGTTCCCATTGTGTCACAATGGGCCCTGGGGTCAAAGGGGTTTCCCAGGACATCACAATGGGTTCTGGGGACAATGGGGATCCTGGGACATCACAATGGGCCCTTGGGACAACGAGGGGTCCTGGGACGTCACAATGGGCCCTGGAGACAAAGGGATTCCCCAGGATGTCACAATGGACCCTGGGGACAAAGGAGGTCCCCAGAATGTTACAATGGGCCTGGGGGACAGTTGGGGGTCTTGGGATGTCACAATGGGCCCCAGTGACAAAAGGGGTCCCCATGGTGCCACAATGAGCCCTGGGGACAAAGGGAGGTCCCCAGGATGTCACAATGGGCCCTGGGGACTAATGGGGTCCCCACGGTGTCACAATGGGCCCTGGAGACAAAGGGGGTTCTTCAGGATGTCACAATGGGCCCTTGGGACACATGGGGGTCCTGGGATGTCACAATGGGTCCCCAGTGACAAGGGGGGTCCCGACGGTGCCACGATGCGTCCTGGGGACAAGGGGGTCCCCAGGATGTCACAATGCGCCCTGGGGACAAAGGGGCTCCCCAGGATGTTCACAATGGGCCCTGAGGACAAGGGGTGGTCCCCATGGTTTCACAATGGGCCCTGGGGACAATGGGGGGTCCTGGGACGTCACAATGGACCCTGGGGACAAAGGGGGTCCCCATGGTGCCGCAATGGGCCCTGGGGAGAAAGCGGGGTTCCCCAGGATGTCACAATGGGTCCTGAGGACAAGGGGGTTCCCCATGGTGTCACAATGAGCCCTGGGGACAATGGGGGCTCCTGGGATGTCACAATGGGCCCTGGGGACAAGGGGTTAGGGGGTTGTGTTAGGGGTTTGGAGGATTAGGTGGTGCAGGATTTGGGGGTGCAAGGCTGGGGGAGCAGGATTTTGCGGAGCCTGATTTGGGGCTACAGGGTCTGGGGTTGCAGGTTCCAGGGGTGCAGGATTTGGGGGTTCAGGGTTTAGGGGTGCAGTGGTTTGGAGTGCAGTGTTTTGGGGTGCAGGGTTTGGGGAAGGAGGATATGGGGGTGCAGGGTTTAGGGTGCAGGATCTTGGGGTGCAGGGGTTTGGGGTGGAGGGCTTGGTAGGGCAGGATTTGGGGGTGGAAAGTTTAGGGGTAGGGCTGGGGGTGCAGGATTTGGGGGTGAAGGGGTTGTGGGGTGCAGGGTTTGGGAGATCGGTACGTGGGGCTGGAGGATTTGGGGGTGCAGGGTTTGGAGAAGCAGGATCTGGGGGTGCAAGATTGGGGGTAGCAGGGTTTTGGGGAGCAGGGTTTAGGGGTCAGGCTTTAGGGGGACAGGGTTTGGGGGCAGGGTTGGAAGGGATGATTTTGGGGTGCAGGGTTTAGGGCAGCAGGATCTTGGGGTGAAGGGGTTTGGGGTGAAGGGTTGGGTTGGACAGGATTTGGGGTGCAGGTTTTTAGGGTGCAACTTGTGGGGGTCAGGATTTGGGGTACAGGGTTTGGGGGTGCAGGGTTTAGTGGTGCAGGGTTTGGGGGTGCAGGTCTTGGGGAGGCAGAATTGGGGGTGCAGGTTTTTGGAGTTCAGGGATTTGGGGGTGCAGATTTTGGGTGTTCAGGACCTGGGGGTGCAGGATTTGGGGATGTAGGTTTGGGGTGCAGGGCTTAGGGTTTCAGTATCTTGGGTTGAAGAGGTTTGGGGGGAAGGGTTGTGTACGGCAGGATTTGGGGGTGCAGGGCTTTGGGCTGAGGGTTTGGGGGTGCAGGGTTCGCATGTTCAGGAACTGGGGGTGCAGGATTTGGGTTTGCAGGTTTGGGGAATTTTGGGGTTGCAGGATTTGGGGGAGAATGGTTTGGGGGTGCAAGACTTGAGGGTGCAGGGTTTGGGGGTTTGGGACGTGGGGCTGGAGGATTTGGGGGTGCAGGATTTGGGGTGCAGTGTGTGGGGGTGCAAGATCTTGGGGTGTACGAGCTTTGGGTGTGGGATTTGAAGGACAATGATTTGGGGGTGCAGGGATTGGGGGTGTAGGGTTTTGGGGTTGCTGCGTTTGGAGATTCGGGATGTGGAGGTCAAGGATTTAGGGGTACAAGGGCTGGTTGCAGGATTTGGGGTACAGGGTTTGGTTGCAGGATTTGGGGTGCAGGGTTTGAAGTGCAGGGCTAAAGGGGGCAGGATTTGGAGGTGCAAGATTTGGTGGTCTGGGGTACTGGGCTGCAGGGTTTTGGGGTGCGGGATTTGGGGGTGCAGGTTCCATGTCTTTAGGAACTGGGCGGGGAGGGTTTTTTGGTGCGGACTTTTGAGTGCAAGTTTGAGGGGCCTTGATTTTGGGGTGCATGGTTTGGGGGGCAGGATTCCGGGTGTAAGGTTTTGGGGTGCAGGACTTGGGGGCGCAGGTTTCACACGTTAAGGAACTGGGGCTGCAGAGGCTGGGGGTGCAGCGTTGTGGGCTGCAGGGTTGAAGGGCGCAGGATTTAGGGGTACAGGTTTTGGGGGTGCAGGATTTGGGGGTGCAGGCTGTAGGGATCAGAATATGGGGGTGCAGGGTTCTGGGGTGCAGGATCTGGGTGAGCAGGCTGTTGGGGTACAGAACCTTGTAGGTCAGCGTTTAGAGGCAGGATTTGGGGGTGCAGGGCTTTGGGGTGCAACTTATGGGGTAGAAGGTTTTGGGGTGCAGGGTTTTGGGGGTGCAGGGTTTAGCGCCAGAATTGGGGGTGCAGGGTTTGGGATTGCAGGGTGTTGGGGGAAGGATCTGGGGGTACAAGATTGGGGGTAGCAGGGTTTTGGGGAGCAGGGTTTCGGGGTCAGGCCTTAGGGGGATAGGGTTTGGGGGGCAGGGCTGGGAGGGATGATTTGGGGGTGCAGGGTTTAGGGCAGCAGGATCTTGGGGTGAAGGGGTTTAGGGTGAAGGGTGGGTAGGACAGGATTTGGGGTGCAGGTTTTTAGGGTGCAACTTGTGGGGGCAGGATTTGGGGTACTTGAGGTTGGGTGTGCAGGGTTTGGGGTGTAGGATTTAGTGGAGCAGGGACTGGGGGTGAAGGTCTTGTGGAGGCAGAATTGGGGGTGCAGGTCTTGGGGAGGCAGAATTGGGGGTGCAGATTTTGGGTGTTCAGGACCTGGGGATGCAGGATTTGGGGATGTAGGTTTTGGGGGGTAGATTTTGGGGTGCTGGGTTCGGCACATGGGTCTGGAGGATTTGGGGGTGCAGGGTTAAGGGGTTTAGGATTTTGGGGTGCACAGTTTAGGGTGCACGTTCTGGGCATGTATGATTTGAGAGTGCAGGGCTTTGGGGTACAGGATTTGGGGTGCAGGGTTTTGGGGTCAGGATCTGGGGGTGCAGGATGTTGGGGAGAAGGATTTGGGGGTGCAGCATTTTGAAGTGCAGGGTTTGGAGGAGGGAGGTTTTGGGGGTGAAAGATTTGGTGGTTCAGGTTTTGGGGGTGCAGTGTTAAGAGGGTGGAGGATTAGGGGTGCAGGATTTGGGGGTTCAGGATTTGGGGCTGCAGGGTATGGGAGGGAAGGATCTGGGGCTTCAGGATTTGGGGGTGCACTGTTTGGGGGTGCAGGGTTTAGAAGTCAGGTCTCAGAGTGCAGAGTTTGGGGTGCAGGGGCTTGGGGGGAAATTTAAGGTTGCAGAGTGTGGGGTGCATAGGACTGGGGCTGCAGGATTTGGGGGTTCAGTGTTTAGGGCAGCACAATCTTGGGGTGCAGGGGTTTGCAGTGAAAGGTTTGGTAGGCAGGATTTGGGGTGCAGGATTCTGGGATGCTGGGTTTGGGGTACAGGATTTGGTGTTGCAGGGATGGGGTTGAAGGGCTTGGGTTTCCAGGCCTTTGAGGTGCAGGATTTGGAGGTGCAAGGTTTGGGAGGGAATTCTTTGGGGTGCAGGGTTTGGGGTTCCAGGAGGTGGGGGAAGGACCTTGGGGTGTAGGGTTTGGGGGGCAGGGTTTTGGGGGAAGGATTTAGGGGTGCAGGGTTTTGAAGTGCAGCGTTTCAGGGGGGCATGATTTTGGGGGTGCACATGTGGGGGTCCAGGTTTGGGGGATGCAGAGTTTGTGAATGGAGGAATTTGGGGTGCTGGGTTTGGGGCTGCCTAATTTGGGGGTGCAGTGTTTGGGTGTTCAGGACCTGGGGGTGCTGCGTTTGGGAATGCAGGCTTTGGGGGTGCAGGGCTCAGGATTTGGGAGGGCAGGATCAGGGGGTGTAAGATTTCAGGGTTTAGGGGTGCAAAGTTTGGTAGGGCTGAATTATAGGGGTGCAAAGTATGGTAGGGCTGAATTTAGGGGTGCAGGATTTGGTATTACAGGTTTTGGGGAATCATGGCTTGGGAGGAAGGATTTAGGGGTGCAGGGTTTCAAGATGCAGGATTTGGGGTGCAGTATTTGGGGTTGCAGGTTTGGGGGGTGCAAGTTGTGGGGCGGCAGGATATCGGGTATAGGGTTCTGGGCTGCAGGGTTTGGGGGTGCAGGATTTCAACGTGCAGGGTTCTGGGGTGCAGTATCTGGGGGTCCAGGGTTTGGCAGTGCATTGGCTTTGGGGGTTGAAGGATTTGGGGGTGCAGGGTTTAGGGATGCAGGATTTGGGGGTGCAGGATTTGGGGGTGCAGAGTTAGGGGGCAGGATTTTCAGTGCAGGGTTTCAGGGCACAGAACTTGGTGGTGCAGGATCTGGGGTGCAGGTTTTCGGTGGGGAATTTGGGGGTGCAGGGTGTTGAGGAAGGATCTGAGGGTACAATATTTGGGCTTTAAGGGTTTAGGGGGGCAGGATCTGGCAGTGCAGAGTTTGGGGACAGGACCTGGGGTTGCAGCGATTGGGGTTAAAGGTTCTGGGGGTGCAGGGTCGAGGGAATTGTTTGAGGTGCAGGGGTATGAGAGTGCAGGATTTCTGGGTGCAGAGTTTGGGGTGCGGGGTATGGGGCAGCAGCATCTGGCGGTGTAGGTTTTGGGGGTTCATTCCTTTGGGGGGAGGATCTGGGGGTGCAGGGTTTAAGGGTTCAGGATTTGGAGGTGTAGGGTTTTGGGGTAAAGGGTTCTGGGTGGAGGTTTTGGGGTGAAAGATTTGGGGATGCAGTGTTAAGGGGTGGAGGCTTAGAGGTGCAAGATTTGGGGGTGGAGAGTTTTCGTGTGTCTGATTTATGGGTGCAGGGTCTGGGGATGCAAGATCCTGGAATTCAGGATCTGGGGGTTCAGGATTTGGGGGTGCACAGTATGGGAGGGAAGGATCTGGGGCTTCAGGATTTGGGGGTGCACTGTTTGGGGGTGCAGGGTTTAGAAGTCAGGTTTCAGAGTGCAGCGTTTGGGGTGCAGGGGCTTGGGGGGAAATTTAAGGTTGCAGAGTGTGGGGTGCACAGGACTGGGGCACAGGATTTGGGGGTGCGGGGTTTCAGGGTTCAGGATTTGGAGGTGTGGAGTTTTGGGGTGCAGGGGTTGGGAGTGCAGGGTGGTGGGGGTGAGAGATTTGGGTGCAGGATTTGGGGGTGCAGAGTCTTGGGAGTCAAGGATCCGGGTCTGCAGGATTTGGGGGTTCATTGTTTAGGGCAGCACAATCTTGGGGTGCAGGGGTTTGCAGTGAAAGGTTTGGTAGGGCAGGATTTGGGGTGCAGGATTCTGGGGGGCTGGGTTTGGGGTACAGGATTTGCTGTTGCAGGGATGGGGTTGAAGGGTTTGGGTTGCCAGGCCTTTGAGTTGCAGGATTTGGAGGTGCAAGGTTTGGGAGGGAATTCTTTGGGGTGCAGGGTTTGGGGGCAGGGTTTAGGGGTGGAGGGTATAGGACAGAAAGATTTGGGAATGCAGGGTTTAGGGTGCAGGTTTTGGGGTTCAGGAAGGTAGGGAGGGCAGGATTAGGGGGTGCAAGGTTTCAGTTGTAGGGTTTAGGGGTGCAGAGTTTGGTAGGGCCGAATTTGGGGGTGCAGGATCTGGGGTGCAGGGTTTGGGAAGACAGGATCGGGGGTGGAGGATTTGGGGGTGCAGGACTGAGGGGCAGGGTTTTGGTGCAGGGCTTGGGGTCAGGATCTGGGGTGCAGGTTTGGGAAGAGTATTTTGGGGTGCAGGATTTTGGGTGCCGTGTCTGCGGGGCAGGTTTGGGGTGATCACTGCTGATCCGCACACACTCGCTCTCTCTGGTATTCACCTCCACTCCTGCTCCTCCACCTCCCCACTGTTCTCTCCATCTCCTCTCTTCTCGTTCCCACCACACTCTGCACACAGACCCGACCACTGAGAATGTTCCAGAACACGCTGATCCAAACCCCGCTGGGACCTCCGGGCTCCATGGCAACGTGAAAACTGAGTGTGCCACAGAATCCCTTTGGGTGTCAAACACCTTGAAGGTGCTGGAGTCCAAGCACAACCCCCCGGCACTGCCCACGGCCCTCAGGAGCTCCTGTGGAAACCCCTCCAGGGATGGCGGCTCCAGCCCTGCCCTGGGCAGCCCGTTCAGTGCCCGACAGCCCTCGCTGGGAGGAACAGCTCCCAGGCTCCAGCCAGAAGCTCACCCGGTGCCGCTGGGGCCGTCTCCTCTCCTCCTGCCGCTCGTTCCCGGGCAGAGTCCCCGAAGCCCGCTCTCCGGGCGCTCTGCGGGCGGCTCCTGGCCCGGCCGCCCCCCGCACTCCCGCTCTGGCTCCGCCCCAAGGCTCAGGCGGGAACGGCCGCTGCGGCCCGGCCGGCCAATCGCAGCTCGCCGCCTCAGCCCCGCCCCCTCAAACCAGCCCTTGGCCCCGCCCCCTCCCCCCAGCCCCACAGGAGGAGCCGCACCCGCTGGTGCTGAGTGCGGAGCTCAGCGCACAAAGAGCTGCACAGGGTGAGAGGGGCAGGGGGATTCGAGCTGGGATGGGCGCTGTTTGCAGACGGAACCAAGTGAGGCACGGGCTCTGCACCTGGAGAAAGGAAAAGGTGCAGTGATCACCCCAAACCTGCCCCGCAGACACGGCACCCAAAATCCTGCACCCCAAAATACCCTTCCCAAACCCTGCACCCCAGATCCTGACCCCAAGCCCTGCACCAAAACCCTGCCCCTCAATCCTGCACCCCCAAATCCTCCACCCCGATCCTGTCTTCCCAAACCCTGCTCCCCAAACCCTGCACCCCCAAATTCGGCCCTACCAAACTCTGCACCCCTAAACCCTACAACTGAAACCTTGCACCCCCTAATCCTGCCCTCCCTACCTTCCTGAACCCCGAAACCTGCACCCCAAACCCTGCATTCCCAAATCCTTCCGTCCTATACCCTACACCCCCAAACCCTGCCCCCAAACCCTGCACCCCAAAGAATTCCCTCCCAAACCTTGCACCTCCAAATCCTGCACCTCAAAGGCCTGGAAACCCAAGCCCTTCAACCCCATCCCTGCAACAGCAAATCCTGTACCCCAAACCCAGCCCCCCAGAATCCTGCACCCCAAATCCTGCCCTACCAAACCTTTCACTGCAAACCCCTGCACCCCGAGGTTGTGCTGCCCTAAACACTGAACCCCCAAATCCTGCACCCCCAGGTCCTTGCCTCCCAAAACTCTGCACCCCCAAATCCTGCACCCCAAATCTCTCACCCCCAAATCCTCCCCCCACCACCCTGCAGCCTCAAATCCTTCACCCCCATCCTCTGCACCCCAAAACTCCACACCTCCAAATCCTGAACCCTGAAACCCCACACCCCCAAATCCTGTGCCCCAGTCCTGTGCACCCCACACTCTGCAACCTTAAATTTCCCCCCAAGCCCCTGCACCCCAAACGCTGCACTCTGAGACCTGACTTCTAAACCCTTCACCCCCAAACAGTGCACCCCCAAGTCCTGCACCCCTAATCCTCCACCCTCTTAACACTGCACCCCCAAAACCTGAACCACCAAATCCTTCACCCCCAAAACCTCCCTCCTCCAAACCCTGCACTTCAAAATGCTGCACCCCCAAATCCTTCTCCCCAACATCCTGCACCCCCAGATCCTGACCCCAAAACCCTGCACCCCAAATCCTGTACCCCAAAGCCCTGCACTCTCAAATCATACATGCCCAGAACGTGCACCCTAAACTGTGCACCCCAAAATCCTAAACCCCTTAACCCTGCACCCCCAAATCCTCCAGACCCATGTGCCGAACCCAGCACCCCAAAATCTACCCCCCAAAACCTACATCCCCAAATCCTGCACCCCCAGGTCCTGAACAGCCAAAATCTGCACCCCCAATTCTGCCTCCCCAAGACCTGCACCCCCAATTCTGCCTCCACAAGACCTTCACCCCCAGTCCCTGCTCCACTAAATCCTACACCCCAAACCCTGCACCCCCAACCTCCTGTACCCCAAATCCTGCCCCCACAAGTTGCACGCCAAAACCCTGCTACCCCACATCTTGTACCCCCAGATCCTTCCCCCAACACCCTGCAATCCCAAACCCTGCACCCCCAATTCTGGCGCTAAACCCTGCACCCCCAGAACCCTGCACCACTGAACCTTGCACCCTGAAACCCTGCTCCCCCAATCCCCCCCCCCAAAACTCTGCACCCCAAAATCCTATACCCAAAACTCTGCACCCAAGTTGCCCCCCGATATCCCTGCACCCCCAAATCCCTGCACCCCCAAATCCTCCAACCCCCAAGTCCTGCACCCTCAGGTGCTGAACACCTGAACCCCTCACCCCAGACCCCTCACCCCAAAGCCCTGCACCCCAAATCCTGCCTCTAAACGCTGAACTGCAAGGTTCTGTACCCCAACAGCCTGCTCACCCAGATCCTGCACCCCAGAACCCTGCACCCCCATATTCTGATCCCTACAGCCTGCACCCCCAGCTCCTGCACCCCCAAAACCTGTACCCCTAAATCCTGCACCCTTCAACCCTGCAGCCCACAACGCTGCACCCCCAACCTCTGCAGCCCCAGTTCCTTAACGTGTGAAACCTGCGCCCCCAAGTCCTGCACCCCAAAACCTTACACCCGGAATCCTGCCCCCCAAACCATGCACCCCAAAATCAAGGCCCCTCAAACTTGCACTCAAAAGTCCGCACCAAGAAACCCTCCCCGCCCAGTTCCTAAAGACATGGAACCTGCACCCCGAAATCCCGCACCCCAAAACCCTGCACCCCAGTACGCCAGACCACCAAATCTTGCACCTCCAAATCCTGCCCCCTTTAGCCCTGCACTTCAGACCCTGCACCCCAAATCCTGCAACCAAACCCTGTACCCCAAATCCTGCAACCAGCCCTTGTACCCCTAAATCCTTGACCTCCACATCCCGAATCTCCAAACGCAGCAACCCCAAAACCCTACACCCCCAATCCCTGCACCCCCAAATCATTGTCCTTTAAATCCCACACCCAACGCTCGTACACCCCAAGATATTGCACCCCCACACACTGCACCCCAAATGCTGCACCCCTAAATCCTCCAGCCCCATGTCCCAAACCCCCAAACCCTGCACCCTCAAGTCTTGCACCCTAATTCTGCCTCCCCAAGACCTGCACCCCCAAACCCTGCACCACTAAACCCTGCACCCCCAAACCCTGTACCCCAAATCCTGACCCCCACAAGTTGCACCCTAAAAACCTGCACCCCAAATCCTGTCCTACCAAACCCTTCACCCCAAACCCCTTCACCCCAAGATCCTGCTGCCCTAAACCCTGCACCCCAAAATCATCCCTCCCAGCCCTGCCCCCCAAACCCTGTCCCCCTAAAGCCTGACCCCTAAACCCTGCTCCCCAAAACCCTGCTACCCCCAATCTTGCACCCCCCAACTCTGCACCCCCAGATCCTGCTGCTCCAAACCCTGCACCCCAAATCCTCCAGCCCCACGTACCGATCTCCCAAACCCTGCACCCCACAACCCTGCACCCCACAACCCCTTCACCCCCAAATCTTGCACCCCCAGCCCTACCCAATAAAATTTCCACCCCCAAATCCTGCCCTACCAAGCCCTCCACCCCAAACCCTTGCACCCCAAGATCCTGCTCTCCTAAACCCTGCACCCCCATATCCTCCTTCCCCAAACCCTGCACCCCAAAACACTTCACTCCAAACCACTGCATCCCTAAATCCTTCAACCCCAAATCCTGGCCTCCAAACCCGGCACCCCAAACTCCTGCACCCAAAGATCCTACTACCCTAAACCCTGAACCCCCAAATCCTGCACCCCTGGAACCTGCAACCCCAGACTCTGTAGCCACAAATCAGGCCCCGCAAAATCCTGCTTTCCTGGCCTTGCACCCCCAAATCCTGCACCACCTAATCCTCCAACCCCCTAACACAAACACCTAACCCCTTCTCCTCAGGGCCCATTGTGACACCCTGGGGATCCCCCTTGTCCCCAGGGCCCATTGTGACACCATGGGGACTCCCTTTTGTCCCCAGGGCCCATTGTGGCACCATGGGGACCCCCTTTGTCCCCAGGGCCAATTGTGACATCCCAGGACCCCCCTTTGTCCCCAGGGCCCATTGTGACAGGGTGGAGATCCCCCTTGTCCCCAGGCCTGTTGTGATGTCCCAGGACCCCCCATTGTCCCCAGGGCCCATTGTGACACCTTGGGGACCCCCCTTGTCACTGGGGACCCATTGTGACACCATGGGGACCACCCGTTGTCCTAAGGGCCCACTGTGACATCCTGGGGACCCCCTTGTCCCCAGGGCCCATTGTGACATCCTGGGGACCCCCTTGTCCCCAGGACCCATTGTGACATCTTGGGGACCACCCCTTGTCCCCAGGGCCCATAGTGAAGTCCCAGGACCCCCTTTGTCCCCAGGGCCCATTGTGACATCCTGGGGACCCCCCTTGTCACTGGGGACCCATTGTAACACTATGGGGACCCCCCCTTGTCCCCAGAGCCCATTGTGACATCCTGGGGAACCCCTTTTTCCCCAGGACCCATTGTGGCACCATTGGGACCCCCTTTGTCACTGGGGCCCATTGTGACGTCCTGGGGACCCCCTTTGTCCCCAGGGCCCATTGTGACGTCCCCGGATCCCCCATTGTCCCCAGAGCCCATTGTGACATCCTGGGGACCCCCATTGTCCACAGGGCCCATTGTGACATTCAGGGGACAGCCTTTGTCCCTAGGGCCCATTGTGACACCGTTGGGACCCCCGTTGTCCCCAGGGGGCCCATTGTGACATCCCAGGACCCCGCATTGTCCCCAGGGCCCATTGCGACATACTGGGGACTCCCCTTTGTGCCCAGAGCCCATTGTGACACCGTGGGGACCCCCTTTGTCCCCAGGGCCCATTGTGGCATCTAAGGACCCCCCAATTGTGCCCAGGGTTCATTGTAACATATCAGGACGCCCCATTGTCCCCAGGGCCCATTGTGACGTCCCAGGACCCCCTTTGTCCCCAGGGCCCATTGTGTCATCCTGGGGACCTCCTTTGTCCCCAGAGCCCATTGTGACATCCTGGGGAACCCTTTGTCCCCAGGGTCCATTGTGAAATCCTGGGGACCCCTCTTTGTCCCCACGGCCCACTGTGAGATCCTGGGGACCCCCTTGTCCCCAGGGCCCATTTTGAAACCGTGGGTATCCCCCTAGTCCCCAGGGCCCACTGTGACATCCTGAGGACCCCCTTTGTCCCCAGGGCCCACTGTGACAACCTGGGGACCCCCTTTGTCCCCAGGATCCATTGTGACATCCCAGGACCCCCTTTGTCCCCAGCCCCATTGTGACATCCAAGGGACCCCGCTTTGTCCCTAGGGCCCATTGTGACATCCCCGGACCCCCCATTGTCCCCAGAGCCCATTGTAACATCCAGGGCACCATCCTTGATCCACAGGCCCCATTGTGACGTCCCAGGACCCCCCTTTGTCCCCAGGGCCCATTGTGACATCCCAGGACCCCACTTTATACTGAAGGCCCATTGTGACATCCTGGGGACCCCCTTTGCCCCAGGGCCCATTGTGACGTCCCCGGACCCCCCATTGTCCCCAGCGCCCATTGTGACATTCAGGGGACAGCCTTTGTCCCAAGGGCCCATTGTGACACCGTCGGGACCCCTGTAGTCCCCAGAGCCCATTGTGACATCCTGGAAACCCCCTTTGTCCCCAGGGCCCATTGTGACCTCCCAGGACCCCACTTTGTCCCCAGGGCCCATTGTGACATCCTCGGGACGCCCCTGGTCCCCAGAGCCCGTTGTGACATCCTGGGGAGCCCCCTCTGTCCCCTGGGCCCATTGTGACACCGTGGGGACCCCATTTGTCCCCAGGGCCCATTGTGAGATTTAGGGACCTCCCAGTTGTGCCCAGGGCTCATTGTGACATCCCAAGACCCCCCTTTGTCCCCAGGGCCCATTGTGACGTCCCAGGACCCCCCGTCATCCCCAGGGCCCATTGTGACATCCTGGGGACCCCCTTGTCCCCAGTGCCTATTGTGAAATCCTGGGCACCCCCTTTGTCCCCAGGGCCCATTGTGACGTCCCAGGACCCCCCTTTGTCCCCAGGGTCCATTGTGACATCCTGGGGACCCTCTTTGTCCCCAGGGCCCATTGTGACAGGGTGGGGACTCCCTTTGTCCCCAGGGGCCATTGTGACGTCCCAGGATCCTCCTTTGTCCCCAGGGCCCATTGTGACATCTCAGGACACCCCAATTGTTTCCAGGGCCCATTGTGACGTCCTGGGGACCGCCCAGTTGTCCCCAGGGCCCATTGTGACATCCTGGGGACCCCCCTTTTTCCCCAGGGCCCATTGTGACATTCAGGGAACATTGTTTTGTCCCCAGGGCACATTGCGACAACTCAGGACCCCCCAATTGTCCCCAGGGCCCATTGTGGCATCCTGGGTACCCCTTTTATCCCCGGGGCCCATTGTGACATCCTGGGGACTCCCCTTGTCACTGGTGACCCATTGTGACACCATGGGGACCACCCCTTTCTCCCCAGTGCCCATTGTGACATCCTGGGGACCCCTTTCTCCCCAGAGCCCATTGTGACATCCTGGTGAGCTCCCTTTGTCCCCAGGGCCCATTGTGACATCCCAGGACCCCCCTTTGTCACCAGGGCCCATTGTGACGTCCAGGGGACCCCTCTTTGTCCCCAAGGCCCATTGTGACATCCCCGGACCCCCCATTGTCCCCAGAGCCCATTGTGACATTCAGGGGACAGCCTTTTTCCCAAGGGCCCATTGTGACACCATGGGGACCTGCCCTTGTCCTCAGGGTCCATTGTGACATCCTGGAGACCCTCTTGTCCCCAGGGCCCATAGTTGCACCCTGGGGACCCCCTCTTTATTCCCAGTGCCCATTGTGACATCCCAGGACCCCCCTATGTCCCCAGGGCCCATTGTGACATCCCAGGACCCCCCATTGTCCCCAGGGCCCATTGTGACATCCTGGGGACCCCCTTGTCCCCAGGGCCCATTGTGACACCATTGGGACTCCCTTTTGTCCCCAGAGCCCATTGTGGCACCATGGGGACCCCCTTTGTCCCCAGTGCCAATTGTGACATCCCAGGACCCCCCTTTGTCCCCAGGGCCCATTGTGACAGGGTGGAGATCCCCCTTGTCCCCAGGCCTGTTGTGATGTCCCAGGACCCCCCATTGTCCCCAGGGCCCATTGTGACACCTTGGGGACCCTCCTTGTCACTGGGGACCCATTGTGACACCATGGGGACCACCCGTTGTCCTAAGGGCCCACTGTGACATCCTGGGGACCCCCTTGTCCCCAGGGCCCATTGTGACATCCTGGGGACCCCCTTGTCCCCAGGACCCATTGTGACATCTTGGGGACCCCCCCTTGTCCCCAGGGCCCATAGTGAAGTCCCAGGACCCCCTTTGTCCCCAGGGCCCATTGTGACATCCTGGGGAACCCCTTTTTCCCCAGGACCCATTGTGGCACCATTGGGACCCCCTTTGTCACTGGGGCCCATTGTGACGTCCTGGGGACCCCCTTTGTCCCCAGGGCCCATTGTGACGTCCCCGGATCCCCCATTGTCCCCAGAGCCCATTGTGACATCCTGGGGAACCCCTTTTTCCCCAGGACCCATTGTGGCACCATTGGGACCCCCTTTGTCACTGGGGCCCATTGTGACGTCCTGGGGACCCCCTTTGTCCCCAGGGCCCATTGTGACGTCCCCGGATCCCCCATTGTCCCCAGAGCCCATTGTGACATCCTGGGGACCCCCATTGTCCACAGGGCCCATTGTGACATTCAGGGGACAGCCTTTGTCCCTAGGGCCCATTGTGACACCGTTGGGACCCCCGTTGTCCCCAGGGGGCCCATTGTGACATCCCAGGACCCCGCATTGTCCCCAGGGCCCATTGTGACATACTGGGGACTCCCCTTTGTGCCCAGAGCCCATTGTGACACCGTGGGGACCCCCTTTGTCCCCAGGGCCCATTGTGGCATCTAAGGACCCCCCAATTGTGCCCAGGGTTCATTGTAACATATCAGGACGCCCCATTGTCCCCAGGGCCCATTGTGACGTCCCAGGACCCCCTTTGTCCCCAGGGCCCATTGTGTCATCCTGGGGACCTCCTTTGTCCCCAGAGCCCATTGTGACATCCTGGGGAACCCTTTGTCCCCAGGGTCCATTGTGAAATCCTGGGGACCCCTCTTTGTCCCCACGGCCCACTGTGAGATCCTGGGGACCCCCTTGTCCCCAGGGCCCATTTTGAAACCGTGGGTATCCCCCTAGTCCCCAGGGCCCACTGTGACATCCTGAGGACCCCCTTTGTCCCCAGGGCCCACTGTGACAACCTGGGGACCCCCTTTGTCCCCAGGATCCATTGTGACATCCCAGGACCCCCTTTGTCCCCAGCCCCATTGTGACATCCAAGGGACCCCGCTTTGTCCCTAGGGCCCATTGTGACATCCCCGGACCCCCCATTGTCCCCAGAGCCCATTGTAACATCCAGGGCACCATCCTTGATCCACAGGGCCCATTGTGACGTCCCAGGACCCCCCTTTGTCCCCAGGGCCCATTGTGACATCCCAGGACCCCACTTTATACTGAAGGCCCATTGTGACATCCTGGGGACCCCCTTTGCCCCAGGGCCCATTGTGACGTCCCCGGATCCCCCATTGTCCCCAGGGCCCATTGTGACATTCAGGGGACAGCCTTTGTCCCAAGGGCCGATTGTGACACCGTCGGGACCCCTGTAGTCCCCAGAGCCCATTGTGACATCCTGGAAACCCCCTTTGTCCCCAGGGCCCATTGTGACCTCCCAGGACCCCACTTTGTCCCCAGGGCCCATTTTGACATCCTCGGGACGCCCCTGGTCCCCAGAGCCCGTTGTGACATCCTGGGGAGCCCCCTCTGTCCCCTGGGCCCATTGTGACACCGTGGGGACCCCATTTGTCCCCAGGGCCCATTGTGAGATTTAGGGACCTCCCAGTTGTGCCCAGGGCTCATTGTGACATCCCAAGACCCCCCATTGTCCCCAGGGCCCATTGTGACGTCCCAGGACCCCCCGTCATCCCCAGGGCCCATTGTGACATCCTGGGGACCCCCTTGTCCCCAGTGCCTATTGTGAAATCCTGGGCACCCCCTTTGTCCCCAGGGCCCATTGTGACGTCCCAGGACCCCCCTTTGTCCCCAGGGTCCATTGTGACATCCTGGGGACCCTCTTTATCCCCAGGGCCCATTGTGACAGGGTGGGGACTCCCTTTGTCCCCAGGGGCCATTGTGACGTCCCAGGATCCTCCTTTGTCCCCAGGGCCCATTGTGACATCTCAGGACACCCCAATTGTTTCCAGGGCCCATTGTGACGTCCTGGGGACCGCCCAGTTGTCCCCAGGGCCCATTGTGACATCCTGGGGACCCCCCTTTTTCCCCAGGGCCCATTGTGACATTCAGGGAACATTGTTTTGTCCCCAGGGCACATTGCGACAACTCAGGACCCCCCAATTGTCCCCAGGGCCCATTGTGGCATCCTGGGTACCCCTTTTATCCCCGGGGCCCATTGTGACATCCTGGGGACTCCCCTTGTCACTGGTGACCCATTGTGACACCATGGGGACCACCCCTTTCTCCCCAGTGCCCATTGTGACATCCTGGGGACCCCTTTCTCCCCAGAGCCCATTGTGACATCCTGGTGAGCCCCCTTTGTCCCCAGGGCCCATTGTGACATCCCAGGACCCCCCTTTGTCACCAGGGCCCATTGTGACGTCCCAGGACCCCTCTTTGTCCCCAGGGCCCATTGTGACATCCCCGGACCCCCCATTGTCCCCAGAGCCCATTGTGACATTCAGGGGACAGCCTTTTTCCCAAGGGCCCATTGTGACACCATGGGGACCTGCCCTTGTCCTCAGGGCCCATTGTGACATCCTGGGGACCCTCTTGTCCCCAGGGCCCATAGTTGCACCCTGGGGACCCCCTCTTTATTCCCAGTGCCCATTGTGACATCCCAGGACCCCCCTATGTCCCCAGGGCCCATTGTGACACCATGGGGACACCCCTTTGACTCCAGGGCCCATTGTCACATCCCAGGACCCCCAAATTGTCCCCAGGGCCCATTGTGACATCCTGGGGACGCCCCCTTGTCCCCAGGGCCCATTGTGACATCCTGGGGTCCCCCTTGTCACTGGGGACCCATTGTATACACCATGGGGACCCCCATTGTCCCCAGGGCCCATTGTGACATCCTGGGGACCCCCCTTGTCACTGGTGACCCATTGTGACACCATGGGGACCCCCGTTTGTCCCCAGGGCTCATTGTGACATCCCAGGACCCCCCAATTGTCCCCAGGGCCCATTGTGGCATCCTGGGTACCCCTTTTATCCCCGGGGCCCATTGTGACATCCTGGGGACTCCCCTTGTCACTGGTGACCCATTGTGACACCATGGGGACCACCCCTTTCTCCCCAGTGCCCATTGTGACATCCTGGGGACCCCTTTGTCCCCAGAGTCCATTGTGACATCCTGGTGAGCCCCCTTTGTCCCCAGGGCCCATTGTGACATCCCAGGACCCCCCTTTGTCACCAGGGCCCATTGTGACGTCCCAGGACCCCTCTTTGTCCCCAGGGCCCATTGTGACATCCCCGGACCCCCCATTGTCCCCAGAGCCCATTGTGACATTCAGGGGACAGCCTTTTTCCCAAGGGCCCATTGTGACACCATGGGGACCTGCCCTTGTCCTCAGGGTCCATTGTGACATCCTGGAGACCCTCTTGTCCCCAGGGCCCATAGTTGCACCCTGGGGACCCCCTCTTTATTCCCAGTGCCCATTGTGACATCCCAGGACCCCCCTATGTCCCCAGGGCCCATTGTGACATCCCAGGACCCCCCATTGTCCCCAGGGCCCATTGTGACATCCTGGGGACCCCCTTGTCCCCAGTGCCTATTGTGAAATCCTGGGCACCCCCTTTGTCCCCAGGGCCCATTGTGACGTCCCAGGACCCCCCTTTGTCCCCAGGGTCCATTGTGACATCCTGGGGACCCTCTTTATCCCCAGGGCCCATTGTGACAGGGTGGGGACTCCCTTTGTCCCCAGGGGCCATTGTGACGTCCCAGGATCCTCCTTTGTCCCCAGGGCCCATTGTGACATCTCAGGACACCCCAATTGTTTCCAGGGCCCATTGTGACGTCCTGGGGACCGCCCAGTTGTCCCCAGGGCCCATTGTGACATCCTGGGGACCCCCCTTTTTCCCCAGGGCCCATTGTGACATTCAGGGAACATTGTTTTGTCCCCAGGGCACATTGCGACAACTCAGGACCCCCCAATTGTCCCCAGGGCCCATTGTGGCATCCTGGGTACCCCTTTTATCCCCGGGGCCCATTGTGACATCCTGGGGACTCCCCTTGTCACTGGTGACCCATTGTGACACCATGGGGACCACCCCTTTCTCCCCAGTGCCCATTGTGACATCCTGGGGACCCCTTTCTCCCCAGAGCCCATTGTGACATCCTGGTGAGCCCCCTTTGTCCGCAGGGCCCATTGTGACATCCCAGGACCCCCCTTTGTCACCAGGGCCCATTGTGACGTCCCAGGACCCCTCTTTGTCCCCAGGGCCCATTGTGACATCCCCGGACCCCCCATTGTCCCCAGAGCCCATTGTGACATTCAGGGGACAGCCTTTTTCCCAAGGGCCCATTGTGACACCATGGGGACCTGCCCTTGTCCTCAGGGCCCATTGTGACATCCTGGGGACCCTCTTGTCCCCAGGGCCCATAGTTGCACCCTGGGGACCCCCTCTTTATTCCCAGTGCCCATTGTGACATCCCAGGACCCCCCTATGTCCCCAGGGCCCATTGTGACACCATGGGGACACCCCTTTGACTCCAGGGCCCATTGTCACATCCCAGGACCCCCAAATTGTCCCCAGGGCCCATTGTGACATCCTGGGGACGCCCCCTTGTCCCCAGGGCCCATTGTGACATCCTGGGGTCCCCCTTGTCACTGGGGACCCATTGTATACACCATGGGGACCCCCATTACCCCCAGGGCCCATTGTGACATCCTGGGGACCCCCCTTGTCACTGGTGACCCATTGTGACACCATGGGGACCCCCGTTTGTCCCCAGGGCTCATTGTGACATCCCAGGACCCCCCAATTGTCCCCAGGGCCCATTGTGGCATCCTGGGTACCCCTTTTATCCCCGGGGCCCATTGTGACATCCTGGGGACTCCCCTTGTCACTGGTGACCCATTGTGACACCATGGGGACCACCCCTTTCTCCCCAGTGCCCATTGTGACATCCTGGGGACCCCTTTGTCCCCAGAGTCCATTGTGACATCCTGGTGAGCCCCCTTTGTCCCCAGGGCCCATTGTGACATCCCAGGACCCCCCTTTGTCACCAGGGCCCATTGTGACGTCCCAGGACCCCTCTTTGTCCCCAGGGCCCATTGTGACATCCCCGGACCCCCCATTGTCCCCAGAGCCCATTGTGACATTCAGGGGACAGCCTTTTTCCCAAGGGCCCATTGTGACACCATGGGGACCTGCCCTTGTCCTCAGGGCCCATTGTGACATCCTGGGGACCCTCTTGTCCCCAGGGCCCATAGTTGCACCCTGGGGACCCCCTCTTTATTCCCAGTGCCCATTGTGACATCCCAGGACCCCCCTATGTCCCCAGGGCCCATTGTGACAGCATGGGGACACCCCTTTGACTCCAGGGCCCATTGTCACATCCCAGGACCCCCCAATTGTCCCCAGGGCCCATTGTGACATCCTGGGGACGCCCCCTTGTCCCCAGGGCCCATTGTGACATCCTGGGGTCCCCCTTGTCACTGGGGACCCATTGTATACACCATGGGGACCCCCATTGTCCCCAGGGCCCATTGTGACATCCTGGGGACCCCCCTTGTCACTGGTGACCCATTGTGACACCATGGGGACCCCCGTTTGTCCCCAGGGCTCATTGTGACATCCCAGGACCCCCCATTGTCCCAAGGACCCATTGTGACATCTCAGGACCCCCCTTGTCACTGGTGACCCATTGTGACACCATAGGGACCCCCGTTTGTCCCCAGGGCTCATTGTGACATCCCAGGACCTCCCATTGTCCCCAGGGCCCATTGTGACACCATGGGGACCACCTTGTCCCTCTGGCCCGTTGTGGCACCGTGGGGACCTCCTTTGTCCCCAGGGCCCGTTGTGACACCATGGGGACCCTTTTTGTCACTGTGGCCCAATGTGACATCCCAGGACCCCACTTTGTACCCAAGGCCCATTGTGACACCGTGGGGACCCCCCTTGTCACCAGAGCCCATTGTGACATCCTGGGGACCCCCCTTGTCTCCAGGGCCCACCGTGGCACCGTGGGGACCACCCTTGTCACTGGGACCCATTGTAACACTATGGGGATCCCCCCTTGTCCCCAGAGCCCATTGTGACATCCTGGGGACGCCCTTTTTCCCCAGGACCCATTGTGGCACCATTGGGACCCCCTTTGTCACTGGGGCCCATTGTGACATCCTGGGAACCCCCTTTGTGCCCAGGGCCCATTGTGACATTTCAGGACCCCACTTTGTCCCCAGGGCCCATTGTGACATCCTGGAGACGCCCTTTGTCCCCAGAGCCCGTTGCGACATCTAAGGACCCCCCAATTGTGCCCAGGGCTCATTGTGACATCCCAGGACCCCCCATTGTCCCCAGGGCCCATTGTGACGTCCCAGGCCCCCCCTTTGTCCCCAGGGTCCATTGTGAGATCCTGGGGACCCCCCTTTGTCCCTAGGGCCCGTTGTGACATCTTGGGGACCTCGTTTGTCGCTAGGGTCCATTGTGGCACCATGGGGATGCCCTTTGTCCCCAGGACCCATTGTGACATCCTGGGCACCCCCTTTGTCCCCAGGGCCTTTTGTGACAGTGTGGGGACTCCCTTTGTCCCCAGGGTCCATTGTGAAATTCTGGGGACCCCCTTTGTCCGCAGGGCCCATTGTGACATCTCAGGACCCCCCAATTGTTTCCAGGGCTTATTGTGACATCCTGGGGACCCCCCTTTGTCCCCAGGGCCCATTGTGGCATTCAGGGGACCCCTCTTTGTCCCCAGGGCCTATTGTGACATCCTGGGGACCCCCCTTTGTCCCCAAGGCCCATTGTGATAGGGTGGGGAACCCCTTTGTCTCCAGGGCCCATTGTGCCATCCTGGGGACCCCACTTTGTTCCCAGGACCCATTGTGATGTCCACAATGGCCCCGTTGTCCCAAGGGGTCATTGTGACATCCTGGGGACCTCCTTTGTCCCCAGGGCCCATTGTGACGTCCCAGGACCCTCCATTTTTCCAAGAGCCCATTGTGACATCCTGGCGACCCCGCTTTTTCCTCAGGGCCCATTGTGGCACCATGGGGAGCCCCTCTGTCTCCAGGGCCCATTGTGACATTTAGGGGACTCATCTTTGTCCCCAGGGCCCATTGTGACATCCCAGGATCCCCCAATTGTCCCCAGGGCCCATTGTGACATCCTCGGGACCCCCCTTTGTCCCCAGGGCCCACTGTGACACCGTGGGAATCCTGCTTGTCCCCAGGGCTCATTGTGACATCCTGGGGACCCCCCGTTGTCCCAGGTCCCGTTGTGACATCCCAGGACCCCCCTTTTCCCCAGGGCCCATTGTGACTTCCTGAGGACCCCCTTTGTCCCCAGGGCCCATTTTGGCACCATAGGGACGCCCTTTGTCACTGGGGCCCATTGTGACATCCCAGGACACCCCCTTGTCCCCAGGGCCCATTGTGATATTCAGGGAACCCCTCTTTGTCCCCAGGGTCCATTGTGGCATCCTGGGGTCCCCCCTTGTCCCCAGGGCCCATTTTGACATTCAGGAGAGCCCTCTTTGTCCCCAGGGCCTGTTGTGACATCCTGGGGACCCCCTTTGTCACTGGGGCCCATTGTTACATCCCAGGACCTTCCTTTGTCTGCAGGTCCCATTGTGACATTCAGGGGACCCCACTTTGTCCCCAGGGCCCACTGTGACGTCCTAGGACCTCCCTTTGTCCCCAGGGCCCATTGTGACACCGTGGGGACCCCCTGTTTTCCCCAGGGCCCATTGTGACATCTGGTGGACCCCCTTGTCCCCAGGGCCCATCGTGGAACCGTGGGGACCCTCCTTGTCACTAGGGCCCATTGTGACACCATGGGGACCACCCCTTTCTCCCCAGTGCCCATTGTGACATCCTGGGGACCCCACTTGTCCCCAGAGCCCATTATCACATCCTTGGGACCCCTGTGTCCCCAGGGCCCATTGTGACGTCCCAGGACCCCCCATTGTCCCCAGGGTGCATTGTGACACCATGGGGACCCCCTCTGTCCCCAGAGCCCATTGTGACATCCTGGGGAGCCCCCTTTGTCCCCAGGGCCCATTGTGACATTTCTGGACCCCCCACTGTCTCCAGGGCCCATTGTGAACATCCGGGGGACCCCTCTTTGTCCCCAGGGCCCATTGTGACATCCTGGGCTGCCCCGTATGTCACCAGGGCCCATTCTGACACCGTGTGGACCCCCTGTTGTCCTCAGGGCCCATTGTGACATCCCAGGACCCCCAATTGTCCCCAGGGCCCATTGTGACACCATGGGGAACCCTCTTGTCACTGGGGACGCATTGTGACGCAATGGGGACCCCACCTTTGTCTCAAGTGCCCATTGTGACATCCTGGGGACCCCCTTTATCCCCAGGATCCATTGTGACGTCCCAGGGCCCCACTTTGTCCCCAGGGCCCATTGTTACAGGGTGGGACCCCCCTTGTCCCCAGGGCCCATTGTGACATCCTGGTGACTCCCTTTGTCCCCAGGGCCCATTGTGGCACCATGGGGACCCTCTTTGTCACTGGGGCCCATTGTGACATCCCAGGACCCCACTTTGCCTTAGAAGGTCACTAATCAGACTACTGGTACATCCTGACTCTGCTTTCTCAATAAACATTGAAGAACACCCGGGGTTTGTTTGCTCCAAGGGAAAACTTCCCTGCCACGGTTCCTGGTTCCCGGTCCTGTTTCCCGGTCCGGTTTGGCTTCGCTATCAGAACAGCTGCTGCCTCCACAGCCGCGCTCGAAGTCCCCGTTGTGACACCGGGATGGCGGGAGAAGGGGGGTGGCGGGGGCGGCAGCGGCGGCGATTGGGGGGGGGCAGTCGGTGCTGGGCGGACAAGCGGCGGCTGCTGCGGCTCCTCAGGCAGCGACAGCAGCAGCGATCGGGGGGACGTGGGGGGCGGACAAGCGGCGGCTGCTGCGGCTCCTCAGGCAGCGACAGCAGCAGCGATCGGGGGGACGTGGGGGGCGGACAAGCGGCGGCTCCTGCGGCTCCTCAGGCAGCGACAGCAGCAGCGAATGGGGGGACGTGGGGGGCGGACAAGCGGCGGCTCCTGCGGCTCCTCAGGCAGCGACAGCAGCAGCGATCGGGGGGACGTGGGGGGCGGACAAGCGGCGGCTGCTGCGGCTCCTCAGGCAGCGACAGCAGCAGCGATCGGGGGGACGTGGGGGGCGGACAAGCGGCGGCTCCTGCGGCTCCTCAGGCAGCGACAGCAGCAGCGATCGGGGGGACGTGGGGGGCGGACAAGCGGCGGCTCCTCCGGCCGCGGCCAGGACGTGGCTTCGCCGGCACCGGGGCCCGAGACCGCGCGCTGTGGGGCTGCGGGGCGGGTGTGGGGCCGGGGGTCTCCGGGGGTCCCGCAGCGGCCGCTGTGGGGCGGGATGGGGCGGCTGTGGAATTACCTGTGGGGCACTCATGGGGCTGCTGTAGGGGTCTTAAGAGGCATGTCTGGAGCACTTATGGGGCGACTATGGGGCAGGTGCTGGGCTGCTACAGCGGGACCTGTGGGGCACCCAGGTATGTGCACCCAGCACCGCGTGCACGCACACGCAGCTACACACTGATGTGTAAGCAAACACGTGGCCACACACACGCACACTTCCACAAGCGTGCCCAGTCCCATCTATTGACAGAAAGACGTACGTGAAATGTACTGACATGCTTGAGGGTAAACACGTGCGTGGATGTTTGGCATACTGCACACACGCACACGTCTGAACGATAATGCTCCAGCTTTAGCATAAATGGAGCTGACATCAAGGCACTCACATGTGGACAGACCAACGTTTATAGGCACTAAGGCTTTTGCGCACAGGTTCGTCCAAGAACAGGCACATACCTGCAGGTACCCTCCGAATGAGTGTTCTGTGCATTCTCTTAAGGGACGCTAGATGGCAGCAAAGACCATGAAATGATTAACCTCAGTCTAACCCTAGGTTTATGACATTTTTTCTTACTATAGATGCGTTTGATGCTAAAAATTCCCCCAAATTGTAATGAATATGCGATAATTGTGTGAATACAAGCATCGCAAGAGCATCCAGTTTTTGGAGCACTTATGGAACATGATAAAGCCAGGCAGAGCCTGACAAAGCGCGACAGAGCCCAACAGGGCTTGACAGAGCCTGATAGAACTCAACAGGGGCCGACAAATCCCGACAGCGCCTGACAGTGAACAGTGGAGTCTGGCAGGGCCTGACAGAGGCTGTCAAAGCACGACAGAGCCAGAGGAGCCTGACAGAGCCCAGCAAACCCGACAGGAATAGACAAGGCCTGGGTGCACAGACCTGGGTGCGTGTGGAAAGGTTTGTGCCTGTTTTCCAGTGAGGAATGGTGTGTGTGCACGTGGACAAACAGAAGGCGAAGCAGCTCGGTTCCAACACTGAAGAAGGCTGTACAGTCACGTAGGCACGGGGGCTGCTCCACTCCTGCTCTCCTGCTCTCTTGCAGGACACAGAGGCCTCAGAGCCCTGTTCAGTTCAGTTCAGTTCCATACAATGTTCACTGACTGCAAGAAAATCCCTCAAATCCCCCACAATGTGGGGCTCAAAAGGGAGTCCCCCTGAAAAGAGGGGGTCACAGTCCAAAAATGCCTGAAAATTCCTGGGGGAGGATAAAACTTATTAAACCCTGTAAATATGAGCGTGACAATTTCAAACAGAGAGAAGTCTGTCGTTTGTATTTATATACTGCAGAATGGTATTCATGTAGATATAAAATGATTTTAAAATAAAACCCCTTTTCTACTCTGTTATATAAAGGATTTTAGAATGTAAAAAATTTCTGTTGATGGTTTTAAGAATACAAACATCTTATCTATTTGTAGATTAAAAAGTGAAGGACTTGAAAAAGAAAAAAATATCTAGATAGGAACTTAAAATAGAAAAAAGTGTGAGTAGGCAGAGCTCTGTATAATTACTACGTGTTACATAGTCTAAATAGGTAATAAATATCATCTATATATATCCACTCACACCCGTATACATACCTTTAATTTATTAATAAATGTAAATCGATATCCCAGTCTAAATATATATAATTGTAAATATGTCAAAATCTGTAAATTTGAAAAGATACCTGAGTGTTAAAATGGAAGTTTAAATGTATTTAAGTGTAAATAGACACTGGATCAGAGCGCAGCGCGGGGCAAACGGGGACGGGTGATGATAGGCGGAGAGAATGGAAATTGACGTGCTTAGCTGGCCAATCAGATTGCGGAGAGGGAAGAGAAGGGGCGGGCCGCGGGGGAAGGGTTGTCTCGAGGGCTTCCCAATGCGCATGCGCAGAAATGGGCGCTGCGAGGTGTACGGGGCGCTCTCGGCGGCCCCGTGCGCGCACCGTTGGAGCCCGGAGCGGACTCGCTGCGCCGCTGTTTCTGCGAGGCCCCGGGGAGTGCCCGGCCCGGCCCCGCCCGGCCCGCTCCGCTCCGTCTCAGAGCCGCCTGGAGAGCCGGGTCGGGCAGCCCCTTCTCGGCTCCACCTCTTCCCGAGCTAAGCCACGCCCCCTTGGGGCCGTGCCATGTTGACCGCACCCTCTCCCTACCCCAAGAGGCTCCTCCCATGGGGGCGTGCCCCAGAGAATGCCCACCCCCAGACCACCTCCCATGGGGCGTGACACAGAGGCTCCGCCCCCCCGAGGGGCTCCCCGTGGGCGTGCCCTCTCAGTACCCGCCCCTCGGCACTGACCCCACCCCATGTAGGCGGGGCCACACCCAGCTGCCCCCTCCCATCTGTGACCCATAACCAACCCCATAGCAGCCCTATGGCTGCCCCACAGGTCCCGCTGTAGCAGCCCAGCACCTGCCCCATAGTCGCCCCATAAGTGCTCCAGACATGCCTCTTAAGAGGACCCTACAGCAGCCCCATGAGTGCCCCACAGGTAATTCCACAGCCGCCCCATACCGCCCCACAGCGGCCGCTGCGGGACCCCCGGAGACCCCCGGCCCCACACCCGCCCCGCAGCCCCACAGCGCGCGGTCTCGGGCCCCGGTGCCGGCGAAGCCACGACCTGGCCGCGGCCGGAGGAGCCGCCGCTTGTCCGCCCCCCACGTCCCCCCGATCGCTGCTGCTGTCGCTGCCTGAGGAGCCGCAGCAGCCGCCGCTTGTCCGCCCCCCACGTCCCCCCGTTCGCTGCTGCTGTCGCTGCCTGAGGAGCCGCAGCAGCCGCCGCTTGTCCGCCCCCCCACGTCCCCCCGATCGCTGCTGCTGTCGCTGCCTGAGGAGCCGCAGCAGCCGCCGCTTGTCCGCCCCCCCACGTCCCCCCGATCGCTGCTGCTGTCGCTGCCTGAGGAGCCGCAGCAGCCGCCGCTTGTCCGCCCCCCCACGTCCCCCCGATCGCTGCTGCTGTCGCTGCCTGAGGAGCCGCAGCAGCCGCCGCTTGTCCGCCCCCCCACGTCCCCCCGATCGCTGCTGCTGTCGCTGCCTGAGGAGCCGCAGCAGCCGCCGCTTGTCCGCCCCCCACGTCCCCCCATTCGCTGCTGCTGTCGCTGCCTGAGGAGCCGCAGGAGCCGCCGCTTGTCCGCCCCCCCACGTCCCCCCGATCGCTGCTGCTGTCGCTGCCTGAGGAGCCGCAGCAGCCGCCGCTTGTCCGCCCCCCCACGTCCCCCCGATCGCTGCTGCTGTCGCTGCCTGAGGAGCCGCAGCAGCCGCCGCTTGTCCGCCCAGCCCCGACTGCCCCCCCCCAATCGCCGCCGCTGCCGCCCCCGCCACCCCCCTTCTCCCGCCATCCCGGTGTCACAACGGGGACTTCGAGCGCGGCTGTGGAGGCAGCAGCTGTTCTGATAGCGAAGCCAAACCGGACCGGGAAACAGGACCAGGAACCAGGAACCGTGGCAGGGAAGTTTTCCCTTGGAGCAAACAAACCCCAGGTGTTCTTCAATGTTTATTGAGAAAGCAGAGTCAGGATGTACCAGTAGTCCGATCAGTGACCTTCTAAGGCAAAGTGGGGTCCTGGCATGTCACAATGGGCCCCAGTGACGAAGAGGGTCCCCATTGTGCCACAATGGGCCCTGGGGACAAAGGGAGTCACCAGGATGTCACAATGGGCCCTGGGGACAAAGTGGGGCCCTGGGATGTCACAATGGGCCCTGGGGACAAACGGGGTGCCCAGGATGTCATAATGGGCCCAGGGGACACAGAGGAGTCCCCAGGATGTCACAATGGGCCCTGGGGGAAAGGGGGGACCCCAGGATGTCACAATGGGCTCTGGGGACTATGGAGGGTCCTGGGACGTCACAATGGGCCCTGGGGACACAGGGGTCCCCAGGATGTGATAATGGGCTCTGGGGACAAGTGGGGTCCCCAGGATGTCACAATGGGCACTGGGGAGAAAGGCGTGGTCCCCATGGTGTCACAATGGGCCCAAGTGACAAGGAGGGTCCCCATGGTTCCACGATGGGCCCTGGGGACAACGGGGTCCACCGGATGTCACAATGGGCCCTGGGGACAAAGTGGGGTCCCCTGAATGTCACAATGGGACCTGGGGACAAAGGGGGTCCTGGGATGTCACAATGGGCCCTGGGGACAAAGGGGGTCCCCATGGTGTCACAATGGCCCTGGGGACAACGGGGGTTCCCCAAGATGTCTCAATGGACCCCGGAGACAATGGGGGGTCCTGGAACATCACAATGGGCCCTGGGGACAAAGGGGGGTTCTGGGACTTCACAATGGGCCCTGGGGAAAAGGTAGGGTCCCCAGGATGCAACAATGGGCCCTGGGGACAAAGAGGGGTCCCCTGAATGTCACAATGGGCCCTGGGAACAAGGGGGGTCCTGGGATGTCACAATGGGCTCTGGGGACAAAGGGGGTCCCCAGGGTGTCACAATGGGCCCTGGGGACAAAGTGGGGCCCTGGGATGTCACAATGGGCCCTGGGGACAAACGGGGTGCCCAGGATGTCATAATGGGCCCAGGGGACACAGAGGAGTCCCCAGGATGTCACAATGGGCCCTGGGGGAAAGGGGGGACCCCAGGATGTCACAATGGGCTCTGGGGACTATGGAGGGTCCTGGGACGTCACAATGGGCCCTGGGGACACAGGGGTCCCCAGGATGTGATAATGGGCTCTGGGGACAAGTGGGGTCCCCAGGATGTCACAATGGGCACTGGGGAGAAAGGCGTGGTCCCCATGGTGTCACAATGGGCCCAAGTGACAAGGAGGGTCCCCATGGTTCCACGATGGGCCCTGGGGACAACGGGGTCCACCGGATGTCACAATGGGCCCTGGGGACAAAGTGGGGTCCCCTGAATGTCACAATGGGACCTGGGGACAAAGGGGGTCCTGGGATGTCACAATGGGCCCTGGGGACAAAGGGGGTCCCCATGGTGTCACAATGGCCCTGGGGACAACGGGGGTTCCCCAAGATGTCTCAATGGACCCCGGAGACAATGGGGGGTCCTGGAACATCACAATGGGCCCTGGGGACAAAGGGGGGTTCTGGGACTTCACAATGGGCCCTGGGGAAAAGGTAGGGTCCCCAGGATGCAACAATGGGCCCTGGGGACAAAGAGGGGTCCCCTGAATGTCACAATGGGCCCTGGGAACAAGGGGGGTCCTGGGATGTCACAATGGGCTCTGGGGACAAAGGGGGTCCCCAGGGTGTCACAATGGGCCCTGCGGAGAAGGGGTTAGGGGGTTGTGTTAGGGGGTTGGAGGATCAGGTGTTGCAAGGCTGGGGGAGCAGGAGTTTGGGGGGCCTGATTTGGGCCTACAGGGTCTGGGGTTGCAGGTTCCAGGGGTGCAGGATTTGGGGGTTCAGGGTTTAGGGGTGCAGTGGTTTGGAGTGCAGTGTTTTGGGGTGCAGGGTTTGGGGAAGGAGGATATGGGGGTGCAGGGTTTAGGGTGCAGGATCTTGGGGTGCAGGGGTTTGGGGTGGAGGGCTTGGTAGGGCAGGATTTGGGGATGGAAAGTTTAGGGGGTAGGGCTGGGGGTGCAGGATTTGGGGGTGAAGGGGTTGTGGGGTGCAGGGTTCTGGGGTGCAGGGTTTGGGAGATCGGTACGTGGGGCTGGAGGATTTGGGGGTGCAGGGTTTGGAGCAGAAGGATCTGGGGGTGCAAGATTGGGGGTAGCAGGGTTTTGGGGACCAGGGTTTCGGGGTCAGGCTTTAGGGGGACAGGGTTTGGGGGGCAGGGATGGGAGGGATGATTTGGGGGTGCAGGGTTTAGGTCAGCAGGATCTTAGGGTGAAGGGGTTTGGGGTGAAGGGTTGGGTAGGACAGGATTTGGGGTGCAGGTTTTTAGGGTGCAACTTGTGGGGGTCAGGATTTGGGGTCCAGGAGGTTGGGGGTGCAGGGTTTGGGGGTGTAGGATTTAGTGGAGCAGGGACTGGGGGTGAAGGTCTTGTGGAGGCAGAATTGGGGGTGCAGGTCTTGGGGAGGCAGAATTGGGGGTGCAGATTTTGGCTGTTCAGGACCTGGGGGTGCAGGATTTGGGGATGTAAGTTTTGAGGGGTAGATTTTGGGGTGCTGGGTTTGGGACATGGGTCTGGAGGATTTGGGGGTGCAGGGTTAAGGGGTTTAGGATTTTGGGGTGCACAGTTTAGGGTGCACGTTCTGGGCATGTATGATTTGAGAGTGCAGGGCTTTGGGGTACAGGATTTGGGGTGCAGGGTTTTGGGGTCAGGATCTGGGGTTGCAGCATTTTGAAGTGCAGGGTTTGGAGGAGGGAGGTTTTGGGGGTGAAAGATTTGGTGGTTCAGGTTTTGGGGGTGCAGTTTTAAGAGGGTGGAGGATTAGGGGTGCAGGATTTGGGGGTTCAGGATTTGGGGCTGCAGAGTATGGGAGGGAAGGATCTGGGGCTTCAGGATTTGGGGGTGCACCGTTTGGGGGTGCAGGGTTTAGAAGTCAGGTCTCAGAGTGCAGCGTTTGGGGTGCAGGGGTTTGGTGGGAAATTTAAGGTTGCAGAGTGTGGGGTGCACAGGACTGGGGCACAGGATTTGGGGGTGCGGGGTGTCAGGGTTCAGGATTTGGAGGTGTGGAGGTTTGGGGTGCAGGGGATGGGGGTGAAGGATCTGAGGCTGCAGGGCGGTGGGGGAAGGATTTGGGGGTGAGAGATTTGGGGTGCAGGATTTGGGGGTGCAGAGTTTTGGGAGGTAAGGATCTGGGGCTGCAGGATTTGGGGGTTCAGTGTTTGGGGCAGCACAATCTTGGGGTGCAGGGGTTTGCAGTGAAAGGTTTGGTAGGCAGGATTTGGGGTGCAGGATTCTGGGGTGCTGGGTTTGGGGTACAGGATTTGGTGTTGCAGGGATGGGGTTGAAGGGCTTGGGTTTCCAGGCCTTTGAGGTGCAGGATTTGGAGGTGCAAGGTTTGGGAGGGAATTCTTTGGGGTGCAGGTTTAGGGTTCCAGGAGGTGGGGGAAGGACCTTGGGGTGAAGGGTTTGGGGGGGCAGGGTTTTGGGGGAAGGATTTGGGGGTGCAGGGTTTTGAAGTGCAGGATTTAAGGGTGCGGGGGTTTGGGTGAAGGGCTTGGCAGGGCAGGAATTTGAGGTGCAGGGTTTGGGGGTTCAGGGTGTTTGGGGAACGATCTGGGGGTACAGGGTTTGGGGTGCTGGGTTTGGGGGTTAAAGGATTTGCGGGGGCAGGGTTCAGGTGTTCAGGACCTGGGCGTGCAGGCTTTGCGGGTTCAAGGTTCCAGGTGCATTGTTTGGGGGGAGAGGATTTGGGGGTGCAGAGTTTTGGGGCGCAGAGCTTGTGAGAGAGGAATCGGGGGTGCAGGATTTGGGGGTTCAGGGTTTAGGGTAGCAGGATCTTGGGGTGCAGGATATGGGGGTGTAGTGTTTGTGAATGCAGGGTTTTGGGGGTCAGGATCTGGGGGTGCATGATTTGGGGGCTCAGGGTTTGGGGATGAAGGGTCTTGGGGTGCTGGGCTTTGGGGTGCAGTGTTGGGGGGCAGGTTTTGGGGTGCAGGGTTTAGGAGGGCAGGATTTGCGTGTTCAGGAACTGGGGGTGCAGGATTTTGCGTTGAAGGGCTCTGGGGTGCCGGGGTTGGCCTGCAGGGGTTGGGGTGCAGTATTTTGGGGTGCAGGGGTTTGGGGTTCAGGACCTGTGGCTGCAGGGTCTTAGGGAACAGGATTTCAGGGGTGCAGGGGCTTTGGGAGAGGGATTTGGGCTTCAGGGTCTGAGGGGTGCAGGGTTTGGTGGGGAAGGGTTTGGGGGTGCCTGGTTTAGGGTTGCAGGATTTGGGGGTCAAGGGTTTGGAGGTGCCAGGGTTTTGGAGGGCAGGATATAGGGGTGCAGGATTTGAGGGTGCAGGGTTGTGGAGTGCAGAGATTTGCAGGTGCAAGATCTGGGATTGTAGGGTTTTGGGGTGCAGGTTTTGGGGAGGAAGGATTTGGGGTGCAGGGTTTAAAGGTTCACGATCTGGAGGTGCAGCGCTTTGGGGTGCAGGGTTATGGGCCTACGGGTTTTGGGAGGGAAGGATCTGGGGGTCAGGGTGCAGGGATCACAGCATGGGGGTGCAGGATTCTGGGGTGCAGGATCTGGGGAGCAGGATCTGGGGGAGCAGGGTTTGGGGTGCAGAACCTTGTTGTTTAGGGTTTAGAGGCAGGATTTGGGGGTGCAGGGCTTTGGGGTGCAGGGTTCAGGTGTTCAGGACTTGGGGGTTGGAGGATTTGGGGGTTGGAAGATTTGGGGGTGCAGGGTTGGGTAAGGAAGGATCTGAGGGCGCAGGGTTTGAAGTTTCAGGACCTGGGGTGCAGGATTTGGGGGTACAGGATTAATGGGTGCAGGGTGTTTGGGGAAAGGATTTGGGGGTGCAGGGTTTTGAAGTGCAGGGTTTAAAGGGGCAGGATATGGGGTGAACGATTTGGGGGTGCACATTTTTGGGGTGTGCAAGATTTGAGAGTGCAGGGATTTGGGGTGAGCGATTTCAGGGTGCCGGGTCTGGGGGGGAAGGATCTGCAGGTGCAGGGTTTGTCAGTGCATTGATTGGGGGCCAGAATTTGAGGGTGCAGGGTTTGTGGGGCAGGATCTTGGGTGCAGGGTTTGGGGAGCAGGATCTGGGGGTGATGGAATTGGTTGACAAGGTTTCGCAGGCCGGCTTTGGGGGAGCAGAGTTCAGGGGTGCAAGGTTTTGGGGGACAGGTCTGGACATAAAAGATTCGGGGGCAAATGGTTTGGGGGAACGATTTGGGGGTGCAGGATTTGGGGGTGCAGGATTTGGTATTACAGGTTTTGGGGAATCATGGCTTGGGAGGAAGGATTTAGGGGTGCAGGGTTTCAAGATGCAGGATTTGGGGTGCAGTATTTGGGGTTGCAGGTTTGGGGGGTGCAAGTTGTGGGGCAGCAGGATATCGGGTACAGGGTTCTGGGCTGCAGGGTTTGGGGGTGCAGGATTTCAACGTGCAGGGTTCTGGGGTGCAGTATCTGGGGGTCCAGGGTTTGGCAGTGCATTGGCTTTGGGGGTTGAAGGATTTGGGGGTGCAGAGTTAGGGATGCAGGACTTGGGGGTGCAGGATTTGGGAATGCAGAGTTTGGGGTGCAGGTTTCGGGGTTCAGGAAGGTAGGGAGGGCAGGATTAGGGGGTGCAAGGTTTCAGTTGTAGGGTTTAGGGGTGCAGAGTTTGGTAGGGCCGAATTTGGGGGTGCAGGATCTGGGGTGCAGGGTTTGGGAAGACAGGATCGGGGGTGGAGGATTTGGGGGTGCAGGACTGAGGGGCAGGGTTTTGGTGCAGGGCTTGCGGTCAGGATCTGGGGTGCAGGTTTGGGAAGAGTATTTTGGGGTGCAGGATTTTGGGTGCCGTGTTTGCCGGGCAGGTTTGGGGTGATCACTGCTGATCCGCACACACTCGCTCTCTCTGGTATTCACCTCCACTCCTGCTCCTCCACCTCCCCACTGTTCTCTCCATCTCCTCTCTTCTCGTTCCCACCACACTCTGCACACAGACCCGACCACTGAGAATGTTCCAGAACACGCTGATCCAAACCCCGCTGGGACCTCCGGGCTCCATGGCAACGTGAAAATTGAGTGTGCCACAGAATCCCTTTGGGTGTCAAACACCTTGAAGGTGCTGGAGTCCAAGCACAACCCCCCGGCACTGCCCACGGCCCTCAGGAGCTCCTGTGGAAACCCCTCCAGGGATGGCGGCTCCAGCCCTGCCCTGGGCAGCCCGTTCAGTGCCCGACAGCCCTCGCTGGGAGGAACAGCTCCCAGGCTCCAGCCAGAAGCTCACCCGGTACCGCTGGGGCCGTCTCCTCTCCTCCTGCCGCTCGTTCCCGGGCAGAGTCCCCGAAGCCCGCTCTCCGGGCGCTCTGCGGGCGGCTCCTGGCCCGGCCGCCCCCCGCACTCCCGCTCTGGCTCCGCCCCAAGGCTCAGGCGGGAACGGCCGCTGCGGCCCGGCCGGCCAATCGCAGCTCGCCGCCTCAGCCCCGCCCCCTCAAACCAGCCCTTGGCCCCGCCCCCTCCCCCCAGCCCCTCAGGAGGAGCCGCACCCGCTGGTGCTGAGTGCGGAGCTCAGCGCACAAAGAGCTGCACAGGGTGAGAGGGGCAGGGGGATTCGAGCTGGGATGGGCGCTGTTTGCAGACGGAACCAAGTGAGGCACGGGCTCTGCACCTGGAGAAAGGAAAAGGTGCTTGAGTTCTATGTGAAAAGTTATTAAATTTGTTTGTGAATTATTGGCTTAAACGTTTTTCATCCATAGCAAAAGCGTAAGTTATTTATTTCAATCCAATTCCTTCCTTGTATTCCTTAAACCCCTGTTCATCAGAGCAAAAGGAAAGCAGCGCGGGGGATTCGCTCCGCCCCACACGCCCCCGTTAAACAGCACGGGTGTGTTAAACACAGTGAGGGGTTCATACCCATCATGGCCAAGAACGCTGCACACACCCACAGCCTTTCCTCCCAGCTCGAACCGCACCTGCACTGCTCACCCTGGGCAGCTCTGTGTGCGCTGAGCTCCGCACTCAGCACCAGGAACTGGGGTGGGGGGTGGGAACGAGAAGAGAGGAGATGGAGAGAACAGTGGGGAGGTGGAGGAGCAGGAGTGGAGGTGAATACCAGAGAGAGCGAGTGTGTGCGGATCAGCAGTGATCACCCCAAACCTGCCCCGCAAACACGGCACCCAAAATCCTGCACCCCAAATCCTGCCTACCAAACCTTTCACTGCAAACCCCTGCACCGCAAGATTGTGCTGCCCCAAACACTGAACCCCCAAATCCTGCAGCCCCAGATCCTGCTGCCCCATACCCAGCACCCCAAACTCTGCACCCAGAAATCCTGCACTCTCATAACCCTGCACCTCAAACAATTCCCTCAACCCTGCACCCCCAAAACCTGTAACCCCAAACGCTGCACCCCCAGGTCCTGTCCCCACACTCTGCACTGCCAGATCCTGCCCCCCTAAACCCTTAAAGCCCAAATATTGCACTCCCAGATCCTTCCTCAACACCCTGCACCCCCAAATTCCCCACCGAAAACCTGCACCCCCAGATCCTGCAGCACCAAGTTCTGTGCCCTGAAGCCCTGCACTGAAAATCCTGCCCCCTAACTCTGCACCCGCAAATCCTGCACCCCCAAATCCTGCATCTCTAAACCCTGCACCCCCAAATCCTTCAACCCCCAAAGCCAATGCACTGCCAAACCCTGGACCCCCAGATACTGCACCCCAGAACCCTGCACGTTGAAATCCTGCACCCCCAAACCCTGCAGCCCAGAACCCTCTACCCGATATCCTGCTGCCCCACAACTTGCACCCCCAAACCTGCAACCCCAAATACTGCACCCCAAATCCTGCATCTTGAAACCCTGCACCCCTAAATCCTCTTCCCAAGCCATGTTTCCCCAAAACCTGTAATACCAAATCCTGCACCCCCAAATCCTGCACCCCAAAATCGTTCCCCCAAACCATTCTCCCCTGAATCTTTTATGTCCAAACCTGTCCCCCCAAACCTTGCACCCCTGAACTCTGCTCCTTCAAAGCCGGCCTGCGAAACCTTGTCAACAAATTCCATCACCCCCAGATCCTGCTCCCCAAACCCTGCACCCAAAATCCTGCCCCACAAACCCTGCGCCCTCAGATCCTTCCTTACCCAACACTGCACCCCCAAATCCTCCAACCCCCAAGTCCTGAACACCTGAACCCTGCACCCCCAACTCCTCACCCCAAAGCCCTGCACCCCCAAATCCTGCCTCTAAACCCTAAACAACAAGGTTCTGCACCCCAAACCCTGCTCCCCCAGATCCTACTCCCCAGATCCTGCACCCCAGAATCCTGCACCCCCATACTGTGATCCCTGCAACCCCAGATCCTTCCCTCCCAAAACCCGTAGGCCCATAACCCTGCACCCCAAAGCGCTGCACCTCCAGATCGTGAACCTTTAAACCCTGCACCCCAAATCCTTCCTCCCCAAAACCTGCACCCCAAAACCCTACAATCCCAGATCTTGCACCTGCAAATCTCTGCACTCCACAACCCTGCACCCTCAAATCCTGCACCCCTATATCCTGCCCCCCAAAACCCTGGCACCTCCAAACCCTTGATCCCCAGATCCTGCAACCCTAAACCAGGCACCCCAAACCCTTCCCCACCAAACCCTGCACCCCTCAGACCCTGAAGCCCAAATCCCTCTCCCAAAGCCCCTGCACCCCTGAAATCCTGTTCCCTAAGACCCTGCAGCCACAGGTCCTGAACCCCAAACCCCTGCACCCCAAAATACTGCACCCCAATCCCTGCAGGCCGACCCTGGCACCCCAGAGCCCTTCAACGCAAAATCCTGCACCCCCAGTTCCTGAACACGCAAATCCTGCCCTCCTAAACCCTGCACCCCAAAACCTACCCCCCAACACTGCACCCCAAAGCCCAGCACCCCAAGACCCTTCATCCCCAAACCCTGAGCCCCCAAATCATGCACCTCCAGATCCTGAACTCCAAAACCCTGCACCCACAAACACTGCACCCCCATATCCTGCACCCCAAGATCCTGCTACCCTAAACCCTGAACCCCCAAATCCTGCACCCCCGATTCCTCTCTCACAAGCCCTGCACCCCAAAACTCTGCACCCCCAAATCCTCTCCCCCCAAACAATGCACCTGGAACCTTGAACCCGCAAAGCCTGCACGCCCAGGTCCTGAACACCTGAACCCTGCCCCCGCAAATCCTTTAACCCCCAAACCCAGCACCCCAAACCCTGTACCCCCAGATCGTTCCCCAAACACCCTGCACCCCCAAACCCTGCACCCCAAATTCCTGCCCTGCCAAGCCCTTCACCCAAACCCCTGCACCCTTAAATCCTGCACCCCTAAACCCTGCACCCCCAAATCCTGCACCTCCAGATCCTTCTTTCCTTCCTTCCTTCCTAAAGCCTGCACCCCAAATCGTGCCCTACCAAACCCTTCACCCCAAACCCCTGCACCCCACAGTCTTGCTCCCCCTAATCCTGCCATCCCAAACCCTGCACCCCAAATTCTGCCCCCCAAACCCCGATCCCTGAAACACTGCACCTCCAAACCCTGTACCCCCAAATCCTTCCCCAACACCCTGCACCCCCAAACCCTGCACCCCTAAGCCTGAACCCTAAATCCCTCACCCAAAACCCCTGCAGCCCCAAACCCTGCACCCCAAGATCCTGCTCCCCTAAATCTTGAACACCCAAACCTTGCACCCTCAAACCCTGCACCCCTAAATCCTGCAGCACCAAACCCTGCCCCCCAAATCCTGCATCCCTAAATTCATCCCTACCAAACTTTGCACCCCTAAACCCTGAAATCTTACACCCCCTAATGCTGCCCTCCCAAATCCTGAGCCCTGCACCCCCAAAGCCTGCATTCCCAAACGCAGCACCCCCGGTCCTGAACACCCAAACACTGCACCCCCAAATTAGGCAGCCCCAAACCCAGCACCCCAAAATCCTCCATTCACAAACTCTGCACGCCCCGAACCTGGACCCCCACATGTGCACCCCCAAAATCATGCTCCCCTGAAACGCTGCACTTCAAAACCCTGCACCCCCAAATCCTTCCCCCAAAACCCTGCCCCCCCAAACCCTACACCCAAAGGTCCTTCCCCCACCTCCTGGAACCCCAAACCCTGCACCCCAAAGAATTCCCTCCCAAACCTTGCACCTCCAAATCCTGCACCTCAAAGGCCTGGAAACCCAAGCCCTTCAACCCCATTCCTGCAACACCAAATCCTGTACCCCAAAACCCAGCACCCCAGAATCCGGCACCCCAAATCCTGCCTACCAAACCTTTCACTGCAAACCCCTGCACCCCAAGATTGTGCTGCCCTAAACACTGAACCCCCAAATCCTGCAGCCCCAGATCCTTGCCTCCCAAAACTCTGCACCCCCAAATCCTGCACCCCAAATCTCTCACCCCCAAATCCTTCCCCCACCACCCTACACCCTCAGATCCTTCACCCCCATCCCCTGCACCCCAAAACTCCACACCTCCAAATCCTGAACCCTGAAACCCTGCACCCCCAAATCCTGTGCCCCAGTCCTGTGCACCCCACACTCTGCACCCCAAACGCTGCACTCTTAGACCTGACTTCTAAACCCTGCACCCCCAAACAGTGCATCCCCAAATCCTGAAGCCCCAGGTCCTGAACACCCAAAATCTGCACCCCCAATTCTGCCTCCACAAGACCTTCACCCCCAGTCCCTGCTCCACAAATCCTACACCCCCAAACCCTGCACCCCCAACCTCCTGTACCCCAAATCCTGCCCCCACAAGTTGCACCCTAAAATCCTGCACCCCAAATCCAGTCCTACCCAACCCTTCAGCCCAAACCCCTTCACCCCAAGATCCTGCTGCCCTAAACCCTGCACCCCCAAATCATCCCTCCCAGCCCTGCCCCCCAAACCCTGTCCCCCTAAAGCCTGACCCCGAAACCCTGCTCCCCAACACCCTGCAATCCCAAACCCTGCACCCCCAATTCTGTCACCCCAAACCCTTCACCCCCAAAACCCTGCACCACTGAACCTTGCACCCTGAAACCCCGTACTCCACAAGTTGCACCCTAAAAGCCCGAAGCCCCAAAACCTGTACCCCCAGATCCTTCCCTCCCAAACCCGGCACCCTGAAATCCCTCACCCCGCCATGCTCCCCAAATCCTGCCCTACCGAACCTTGCACTACAAACCCCTACACCCCAAAATCCTGCACGCTTAAACCCTGCAGCCCCACATCCCACCTAACCCTGCCCCCCAAATCCTTCCCCCTGACCCTGCACGCTGAAACCCTTCACCCCCAGATCATACATTCCCAAACCCTGCCCCTCGAAAGCATTCACCCCCTAACACTGCACCCCCAAATCCTGGAACCCCAAACCTTGATTTCCCAAACCCTGCGCCCCAAAACCCTGCGCTTCCAAACCTTGCACCCCCTGATCCTGCACCCCAAAACCCAGCACCCCAGACCCCTGCACACCTAAATTCTGCACCCCCAGGTCCTAAACATGTGAACCCTGCACCCACAAACCCTGCGCCCCGAATTCCTCCATCCCCACGTCATGAACCCCCAAACTCTGCTCCCCAAAATCCTGCACCCCCAAACCCTGCCCTTCTAGATCCTGCTCCCCAATACCCTGCACCCTCAGGTTCTGAACCCGCAAATCCTGCTCCCCCAACCCCTGCCCTACCAAACCCTTCAGCCCAAACCCTGCCCCCCCAGATCCTTCTCTCCCAAATCCTGCACCCCACATTGTGCTGTCCAAACTGTGCCCCCCGAGGTCCTGACCCTTCCAAACCTGCACCCCCAAATTCTGCCTCCCCAAGCCTGCACCCCCAAACCCTGTACTCCAAAATCCTGCACTCCCAAGCCCGGATCCCCCGAAATCCTGCCCACCCAGACCCTGCACCCCGAAATTCTGCCCCACACAAACTTATCCCCCCAGCCCTGATTGCCCTAATCCTGCACCCCAGATCCTTGCCCCCAAACCCTTCACCCCAAACCTGGCATCCCAAACCTCGCACCCCAAATATCTCACCCCCAGATCCTTCCCCACTGCCTTTCACCCCCAGATCCTGACCCCCAAACCCCGCACCCCCAAATCCTTCACCCCAAAACCAATGCAACCCACACTGCGCAATGTTAAATTTCCCCCCAAACCCCTGCACCCCAAACCCCTGATCTCCCAAACTCTGCACCCCAGAACCCCGCACCCCCACATTCTGCCAACAAACCCCTGCCCCCCAGGCTCTGCAGCCCTAAATCGTGCACCTCCTCATCCAGCCCCCAAACAATGCGCCCCCAGATCCTTCCTCAACACCCTGCACCCCAAATTCCCCACCCAAACCCCTGCACCCCCAAGTCCTGTACCCCAAAGCCCTGCACCAAAAATTCTGCCCCCCAACTCTGCACTCCCAAATCCTGCACCCCCACATCCTGCACCCTGAAACCCTGTGTCCCCCAGTCCTCCACCCCCAAAACCAATGCACCACCAAACCCTGCACCCCAAATCCCTGCAACCCCAAATCCCAACTAACCCTGCACCCCAAAATCCTCCACTCCAAAACCCTGCACCTCCAGATCCTTCCCTCAAACCCTGAACACCTGAACCCTGCACCTCAAAACCCTGCACCCCAAATCCTGACCCCCAGATAATGTCCCCAAAACCCCTACATCTCCGATTCTTCCCCCTAAGCTCTGCACCCTTAAAACGTGCACCCCTAAATTCTGCACCCCCAAATCCTTCCTCCCAAGCCATGAACCCCTCAAACCTGTGATACCAAACCCTGCAACCCTGAACCCTGTGCCCCCAAACCCTGCACATCCCATAATCCTGTACCCCCAGATACTGCTCCCCAAAACCCTGCACCCCCAAACTGTATACCCGAAATGCTGCCATCCCCAAACTCGCACCCCAAACCCTGCACCCTAAAATCAAGTCCTCCCCCAACTTGCACTCAAAACGCTGCCCCCTAAGCTTTGCACCCCCAAATGCTGACCCCCAAACCCCGTGCCCCCAAATCCCACCACCCTAAATCCTTCCCCCTAATCAATGCACTTCCAAACCTTGCACCCCCAAATCCTCAACCCCATGTCCTGAACCCCAAAACCCTGCACCCCCAATTCTGCCTCCCCAAACCCGGTACCCACGGGTTCTGCACCCCAAACTCTGCACCCACAGGTTCTGAACCCCAAACTCCTGCTCCCCCAAGCCCTGCCCCCCAAACTCTGCACCCTCAATTCCCGCACTACCAAACCCTGCACCCCCAGATCCCTCACCCAAACCTGCACCCCAAATCTGGCCTCACCCAGCCCTGTGCCCCAAAACCATGAAACCCAAAAACCTGCACCCTAAATCCTGCACCCCAAATCAGGTACCCCAGATGCCGCATTCCCAAATCCTGCACCCCCAGATCCTGCACCCCAAAACCTTCACCACAAACCCTGCACCCTCCACCACCTTAACACTGCACGCCCAAACCCTGCACCCCCAAATCCTGCACCCCAAATCCTGCTCCTTCAAACCCTTTGCCCCCAAATTTTGCCCCCCTAGACCTGCACCCCCAAGCCTTTCTCCCTAAAACCCTACAAACCCAAATTCTGCACCCTAAACCCTGCACCCCCAGATCCTTCCTGCAAGACTCTGCACCCCAAAATCAAGCACCCCAGATCCCGCACTTCAAAACACTGCATCCCTGAACCCCAAACACTAGATCCTGCCCCCACCAATCCTGCTCTACCATCCTCTTCACCCCAAGCCCCTGCACCCCAAATTCCGGTTACCCTAAACCCTGAAACCCCAAATCCTGCACCCAGATCCTGCAGCCCAAAGCGAGCACCCTAAAATCAAGTCCCCCCAAAACCTGCACTGAAAATGCTGAACCCCAAATCCTGCCCCCCAGATCCTGCACTCTCAGATCCTCCTGCCAAAAACCCTGCACCCCAAACCCTGAACTCCCAAACTCTGCACCCAGAGCCCTGCACCCTCAAATCCTGCACCCCCAGTTCCTGAACACATGAACCCTGCACCCCCAAACCTCACCCGAAAGTCCTGCACCTGCGTATCCTGCTCTACCAAACCCTTCAGTGCAGACCCCTGCACCCCAAGATTGTGCTGCCCTAAACTCTGAACCCCCAAATCCTGCAGCCCCAGATCCTTGCCTCCCAAAACTCTGCACCCCCAAATCCTGCACCCCAAATCTCTCACCCCCAAATCCTTCCCCCACCACCCTGCAGCCTCAAATCCTTCACCCCATCCCCTGCACCCCAAAACTCCACACCTCCAAATCCTGAACCCTGAAACCCCGCACCCCCAAATCCTGTGCCCCAGTCCTGTGCACCCCACACTCTGCAACCTTAAATTTCCCCCCAAGCCCCTGCACCCCAAACGCTGCACTCTTAGACCTGACTTCTAAACCCTGCACCCCCAACAGTGCACCCCCAAATCCTGAAGCCCCAGATCCTTCCCTCCCATACCCTGCACCCCCAAATCCTGAACCCCCACAAATCCTGCACCACTAATCTTCCACGCCCTTAACACTGCACCCCCAAAACCAGCACCACCAAATCCTTCACCCCCAAAACCTCCCTCCTCCAAACCCTGCACTTCAAAATGCTGCACCCCCAAATCCTTCTCCCCAACATCCTGCACCCCCAGATCCTGACCCCAAAACCCTGCATCCCAAATCCTGTACCCCAAAGCCCTGCACTCTCAAATCATACATGCCCAGAACGTGCACCCTAAACTGTGCACCCCAAAATCCTAAACCCCCTTAACCCTGCATCCCCAAAACCTGTACCCCAGATCCTTCCCCCCCATAACTGGCACCCTGAAATCCCTCACCCCAAATCCCTGCACCCTCAAATCCTCCAGCCCACAAGTCCTGCACCCCCAGGTCCTGAACACCTGAACCCTGCAGACCCAAATGCTGCACCCAGAACTCTTGGTGCCCAAATCCCTGCACCCAAAAGTCTGTCTCCCGAACCTTCACACCAAAGCCCTGCACCCCAATATCCAAAAGCATCCTCTTGTGACTGGCCCAGATGCTCCGTGCATCCTTGGCATAGAGCACCATCATCATCCAACCACCATCATCATCCAACCACCATCATCATCATCCAACCACCACCATCATCCAACCACCACCATCATCATCCAACCACCACCATCATCATCCAACCACCACCATCATCATCCAACCACCACCATCATCCAACCACCACCATCATCATCCAACCACCACCATCATCATCCAACCACCACCATCATCATCCAACCACCATCATCATCCAACCACCATCATCATCCAACCATCATCATCATCATCCAACCAACCAATCCTGAACCCAACCAATGACCCCATCACCCAATCAGTGACTCCACAACCCAACCAATGACCCCATCATTCAACCAATGACCCCATCACCCAATCAGTGACCCCATGACCCAACCAATGACCCCATCATTCAACCAATGACCCCATTATTCAACTAATGACCCCATCACCCAACCAGTGACTCCATGACCCAACCAATGACCCCAGGGACCACAGTGCTACCATCTGCCATGGGCTGATCCAGACCACGCTGGAGCAAGGTGAAGCTCCAGAACACTTGCAATACATTGATGACATCATCGTATGGGGCGACACAGTGAAAGAAGTCTTCAAAAAAGGTGAGAGAATAATTCCTATTCTTTTGGATGCTGGTTTTGCCATAAAACGAAGCAAGGTCAAGGGACCTGCACGGGAGATCC
This sequence comes from Patagioenas fasciata, assembly GCF_037038585.1. Classification (NCBI taxonomy): domain Eukaryota; kingdom Metazoa; phylum Chordata; class Aves; order Columbiformes; family Columbidae; genus Patagioenas; species Patagioenas fasciata. Next base: position 206,036 of record NW_027288814.1, on the reverse strand, counting down.
AGTTTTTAGGAATAAAATGGCAAGATGGCCGTCGTCAGATCCCAATGGAGGTGATCAACAAAACTACAGCAATGTCTCCACCTACTAATAAAAAGGAGACACAGACTTTCTTGGGCATTGTAGGTTTTTGGAGAATGCACATTCCTGACTACAGCCACATTGTGAGCCTCTCTATCGAGTGACTCGTAAAAAAGAACCAATTTGAGTGGGGCCCTGAACAACGCCAAGCCTTTGAACAAATGAAGCGTGAGATAACTCATGCGGTGGCCCTTGGACCAGTCCGAACTGGAGTAGATGTTAAAAATGTGCTCTACACCGCAGCCGGAGATAATGGACTTAACTGGAGCCTCTGGCACAAAGCACCAGGAGAAACCCGAGGTCAACCCTTAGGTTTTTGGAGTCGAGGATACAAAGGATCTGAGGCCAACTGTACTGCAACTGAAAAGGAGATACTGGCAGCATATGAAGGAGTTGGAGGTGCTTCAGAAGTGATGGGCACTGAAGCACAGCTCCTCCTGCACCTCGACTGCCGGTGCTGAGCTGGGTGTTCAAAGGGACGGTTCCCTCTCCACATCATGGCACCGAAGTTACATGGAGTAAATGGATTGCACTGATCACGCAATGAGCTCGAATTGGGAGTCCCAACCGTCCAGGGATATTAGAAGTGATTACAGACTGGCCGGAAAGCAAAGACTTTGGGATGTCTGCAGATGAGGAGGAAGTAAAACGTGCTGAAGAAGCACCACCATATAATCCGCTTTCAGAGACTGATAAGCAGTGTGCACTGTTCACAGATGGATCCTGTCGTCTGTAGGAAAACATCGAAGGTGAAAGCTGCTGTGTGGAGTCCCACACGACAAGTTACAGAAGCCACTGAAGGACAAGGTGAATCCAGTCAGTTTGCAGCAGTGAAAGCCATCCAGCTGGCTTTGGACATTGCTGAACGAGAGAAGTGGCCAATGCTTTGTCTCTATACTGACTCATGGATGGGAGCAAATGCCTTGTGGGGGTGGCTACAGCAATGGAAGAAAAGTAACTGGCAGCGCAGAGGTGAAACCATTGGGAACCACGCTGTGGCAAGACATTGCTGCTCGGCTGGAGAGCCTGCCTGGGGAAGTTGGTCATGTAGATGCTCATGTGCCTAAAAGTCAAGCCACCGAGGAACATCGAAACAACCAACAAGCAGATCAAGCTGCTAAGATTAAAGTAGCTGAGGTGGACTTGGGCTGGCAACATAAAGGTGAACTTTTCCTAGCTCGGTGGGCCCATGGTGCTTCAGGGCATCAAGGTAGAGATGCAACATACAAATGGGCTCGTGATCGAGGGGTGCATTTAACTATGGACACTGTTTCACAGGTTATTCATGAATGTGAAACTTGCGCCGAAATCAAACAAGCAAAACAGTTAAAGCCTGTATGGTATGGGGGGCGATGGTTAAAGTGTAAGTATGGAGAAGCTTGGCAGATTGATTATATTACACTTCCACAAACACGTCAAGGTAAGCGTTATGTACTTACAATGGTGGAAGCAACCACTGGATGGTTGGAAACATCTGCCGTACCTCATGCTACAGCCCGAAATACCATCTTGGGCCTTGAGAAGCAAGTCCTTTGGCGGCCGGGTACGCCAGAAAGAATTGAATCAGACAATGGTACTCATTTCAAAACCAGTATTATAGACAATAGGGCCAAAGAACATGGTATTGAGTGGGTGTATCATATTCCATATCATGCACCAGCCTCTGGGAAAACTGAAAGGTGCAATGGTTTGTTAAAAACTACACTAAAGGCACTGGGTGGCGGAACCTTTAAAAACTGGGATTCACATTTAGCAAAAGCCACTTGGTTGGTCAACACCAGGGGATCAACCAATCGAGCCGGGCCTGCCCAATCAGAAATTCTATGGACTGTAGAAGGAGATAAAATCCCTGTAGTACACATGAAAAATATGTTAGGAAAGGCAGTCTGGGTTCCTCCTGCCTCAGGCAAAGGCAAACCTATTCGTGGGATTGTTTTTGCCCAGGGACCTGGCAGCACCTGGTGGGTGATGCTCAAGGATGGAGAAGTTCGGTGTGCACCTCAAGGGGATTTGATTTTAGGTGAAAATATGCAATGCTGAACTGTACGATGTGAATTGCCGCACTAACAATGTTTAATAAGTGTCTTTCAGATCAAGACAATGGTGATGAAACCAGCGCTGGCTTCTTCGAGTGGCGCCCGACACCTTCTTCGAAGTTGGTGTCCTTAACCCACCAACAGGGGTCATGAGATGCACTTGGACCATTTTCCCTGCCCTGGGAGACTGTGGTGACAAAATGAACTTAATGAACTTTTCAAAGGATGGTCCACTGATTAATTACTCCTGTGTATATATGTACATATGTATGTATATATATATAGTAGTAGTGATTAATTAGATTGTATTGATAGATTGTATTGATAAGGTTTAAGTATTCAGTGAATGTCATATTATAAGGGGTGGAATGTCCTGGTTTTGTTAAAAACAAGTTTCTCTTTTAGTGAATTTGCCTGTCAGCTCAAGCTTCATATCAGCTGCATTTTCCTGGAGAACCGGACACATGTTTTGGCAAACCCAGCAATGGAATGCAAACTTATTGATGAGCACGGATGCACATCTCGCGAGAGGGGCAACGAGAAACCGGTGACCAACTGTGTATAACATTCCGTTCACGTGAATACTTCATATAAAAGTGGGAGATCACGAGGATCTCGGCCCTTTTCTCCTCATGGCTGACATTAGGAGAGGACCTTGCTGGTCGTCCCTGCGAACGGAGGCCAGTGAGAGACTGAATCCAGCTCCGGTTGGCTACAGAGTCCAATTCAGGACTTTGGATGCTGGCTCTGCAGTTGCTGAGACTTACAAGATTGGTTTTGTATATTTTGTATTATTTTCTCTATTCTTATCAGTAGCATCAGTAAAACATCTTTAACTTTTCCAACTCTCTTCCCTCTGTGCTTCTTCCCCTCCCAATCGCCTGTGCTGAGTGGGAAGGGGGAGAGGGACGGGAAAAAGGGGGAATTGGGAGGGGAGAGGACGTTGACAACACATCTGGCAGGATTTGATTGTCACACCGCAATCCTAACCCTCGACAGGGACAAAGGGGGTCCTGGGATGTCACAATGGGCCCTGGGGACAAAGGGCGGTCCTCAGGATATCACAATGGGCCCTGGGGACAAAGGGTGGTCCCCAGGATATCACAATGGGCTCTGGTGACAATGGGGTCCCCAGGATGTCACAATGGGCCCTGGGGACAAGTTGGGGTCCCCTGAATTTCACAATGGGCCCTGGGGACAAAGAGGGCTCCCCAGCATATCACAATGGGCCCTGGGGACAATGGGGGGTCCTGGGACGTCACAATGGGCCCTGGGGACAAGGGGGGGGTCCCCAGGATGTCACAATGGGCGCTGGGGACAAAGAGAGTCCCCAGCATGTCACAATGGGCCCTGGGGACAAAGGGGGTCCCCACGGTATCAGAATGGGCCCTGGGGACAATGGGGGGTCCTGGGACGTCACAATGGGCCCTGGGGACAAGGGGGGGTCTCCAGGATGTCACAATGGGCGCTGGGGACAAAGAGAGTCCCCAGCATGTCACAATGGGCCCTGGGCACAAGGGGGGTCCCCATAGTGTCACAATGGGCCCTGGGGACAATGGGGGGCCCTGGGACGTCACAATGGGCCCTGGGGACAAGGGGGGGTCCCCAGGATGTCACAATGGGCCCTGGGGACAAAGAGGGGTCCCCTGAATGTCACAATGGGCCCTGGGGACAAGGGGGTGCAGTGGATGTCACAATGGGCCCTGGGGACAATGGGGGGTGTCCAGGATGTCAGAATGAGTCCTGAGGACAAGGGGGTTCCCCATGGTGTCACAATGGGTCCCCAGTGACAAGGAGGGCTCCCCATGGTGTCACAATAGGCCCTGGGGACAAAGTGGGGTCCAAGAATGTCACAATGGGCCCTGGGGACAAAAGGGGTTGCCATGGTGCCACAATGGGCCCTGGGGTCAAAGGGGGTCCCCATGGTGCTACAATGGGCCCTGGGGACAAAGGGGGGTCCTGGGATGTCACAATGGGCCCTGGGGACAAAGGGGGTGTCCCCATGGTGCCACAACGGGCCCTGGGAGCAAGGGGGTGGCCAGGATGTCACAATGGGTCCTGGGGAAAATGGGGGGTGCCCAGGATGTCACAATGGACCCTGAGGACAAGCGGGGGTCTCCATGGTGTCACAATGGGCCCCAGTGACAAAGAGGGTCCCCTGAATGTCACAATAGGTCCTGGGGACAATGGGGGGTCCTGGGACGTCACAATGGGCCCTGGGGACAAGGAGGGATCCCCAAGATGTCACAATGGGCCCTGGGGACAATGGGGGTTCCTGGGACGTCACAATGGGCCCTGGGGACAAGGGGGGGTCCCCAGGATGTCACAATGGGCCCTGGGGACAAAGAGGGGTTCCCTGAATGTCACAATGAGCTCTGGAAACAAGGGGGTGCAGATGATGTCACAATGGGCCCTGGGGACAATGGGGGGTCCTGGGATGTCACAATGGGCCCTGGGGACAATGGGGGGTCCTGGGACGTCACAATGGGCCCGGGGGACAAGGAGGGATTCCCAAAATGTCACAATGGGCCCTGGGGACAAAGTAAGGTCCTGGGATGTCACAATGGGCCCTGGGGACAAGGGGGGGTCCCCAGGATGTCACAATGGGCCTTGGGAACAAGGGGGTCCCCCAGATATCACAATGGGCCCTGGGGACAATGTAAGGTCCTGGGCTGTCACACTGGACCCTGAGGACAAGGGGGGTCCCCAGGATGTCACAATGAAGTCTTGGGACAAAGGGGGTCCCCAGGATGTCACAATGGGCCCTGGGGACCAGGGGGGGTCCTGGGATGTCACAATGGGCCCCAGTGACAAAGGGGGTCCCTATGGTGCCACAATGGGCCCTGGGGACAAAGGGGGTCCCCTGGATGTCACAATGGGCCCTGGGGACAAAGGGGGTCCCCTGGATGTCACAATGGGCTCTGGGGACAAGGAGGGTCCCCAGCATGTCACAATGGGCCCTGGGGAAAAAGGGGGTCCCCACGGTATCAGAATGAACCCTGGGGACAAGGGGGGTCCCCTGAATGTCACAATGGGCTCTGGGGACAATGGGGGGTCCTGGGATGTTACAATGAGCCCTGCAGACAAGGGTGGTACCCACAGTGTCACAATGGGCCCTGGGCACAAGGGGGGGTCCCCATAGAGTCACAATTGACCCTGGGGACAAGGGGGTGCCGAGGATGTTACAATGGGCCCTGGGGACAATGGGGGGTCCTGGGACCTCACAATGGGCCCTGAGGACAATGGTGGGTCTCCTGAATGTCAAAATGGGCCCTGGGGACAAAGGGGGGTCCGCAGGATGTCACAATGGGCACTGGGGACAAAGGGGGGGTCCCCAGGATGTCACAATGGGCCCTGGGGACAATGTGGGGTCCTGGGATTTCACAATGGGCCCCAGTGACAAAGGGGGTCCCCTGAATGTCACAATGGGTCCTGGGGACAATGGGGGGTCCTGGGACGTCACAATGGGCCCTGGGGACAAGGAGGGATTCCCAAAATGTCACAATGGGCCCTGGGGACAAGGGGGTGTCCCCAGGATGTCACAATGGGCCCTGCGGACAAGGGTGGTACCCACGGTGTCACAATGGGCACTGGGCACAAGGAGGGGTCCCTATAGTGTCACAATGGGTCCTGGGGACAAGTGGAGTCCCCTGAAAGTCACAATGGGCCCTTGGGACAATGTGGGGTCCTGGGATCTCACAATGGGCCCCAATGACAAACGGGGGCCCCTGAATGTCACAATGGGCGCTGGGGACAATGGGGGTCCTGGGACGTCACAATGGGCCCTGGGGACAAAGGGTGGTCGCCAGGATATCACAATGGGCTCTGGTGACAATGGGGTCCCCAGGATGTCACAATGGGCCCTGGGGACAACAGGCGGTCCTGGGATGTCACAATGGGCCCTGGGGACAAAGAGTGTCCCCAGGATATCAGAATGGCCCTGAGGACAAGTTGGGGTCCCCTGAATTTCACAATGGGCCCTGGGGACAAAGAGGGCTCCCCAGCATATCACAATGGGCCCTGGAGACAATGGGGGGTCCTGGGACGTCACAATGGGCCCTGGGGACAAGGAGGGATCCCCAGGATGTCACAATGGGCCCTGGGGACAATGGGGGGTCCTGGGACGTCACAATGGGCCCTGGGGACAAGGGGGGGTCCCCAGGATGTCACAATGGGCCCTGGGGACAAAGAGGGGTCCCCTGAATGTCACAATGGGCCCTGGGGACAAGGGGGTGCAGTGGATGTCACAATGGGCCCTGGGGACAATGGGGGGCGTCCAGGATGTGAGAATGAGTCCTGAGGACAAGGCGGGGTCCCCATGGTGTCACAATGGGTCCCCAGTGACAAGGAGGGGTCCCCATGGTGTCACAATAGGCCCTGGGGACAAAGTGGGGTCCAAGAATGTCACAATGGGCCCTGGGGACAAAAGGGTTGCCATGGTGCCACAATGGGCCCTGGGGTCAAAGGGGGGGTCCTGGGATGTCACAATGGGCCCTGGGGACAAAGGGGGTGTCCCCATGGTGCCACAATGGGCCCTGGGAGCAAGGGGGTGGCCAGGATGTCACAATGGACCGTGAGGACAAGCGGGGGTCTCCATGGTGTCACAATGGGCCCCAGTGACAAAGGGGGTCCCCTGAATGTCACAATAGGTCCTGGGGACAATGGGGGGTCCTGGGACGTCACAATGGGCCCTGGGGACAAGGAGGGATCCCCAGGATGTCACAATGGGCCCTGGGGACAATGGGGGGTCCTGGGACGTCACAATGAGCCCTGGGGACAAGGGAGCTTCCCCAGGATGTCACAATGGGCCCTGGGGACAAAGAGGGGTCCCCTGAATGTCACAATGGGCCCTGGGGACAAGGGGGTGCAGTGGATGTCACAATGGGCCCTGGGGACAATGTGGGGTGTCCAGGATGTGAGAATGAGTCCTGAGGACAAGGGGGGTCCCCATGGTGTCATAATGGGTCCCCAGTGACAAGGAGGGGTCCCCATGGTGTCACAATGGGCCCCAGTGACAAAGGGGGTCCCCTGAATGTCACAATAGGTCCTGGGGACAATGGGGGGTCCTGGGACGTCACAATGGGCCCTGGGGACAAGGAGGGATCTCCAGGATGTCACAATGGGCCCTGGGGACAAGGAGGGATCCCCAGGATGTCACAATGGGCCCTGGGGACAAAGAGGGGTCCCCTGAATGTCACAATGGGCCCTGGGGACAAGGGGGTGCAGAGGATGTCACAATGGGCCCTGGGGACAATGGGGGTCCTCGGACATCACAATGGGCCCTGAAGACAAGGAGGGATCCCCAGGATGTCACAATGGGGCCTGGGGACAAGGAGGGATCTCCAGGATGTCACAATGGGCCCTGGGGACAAGGAGGGATCCCCAGGATGTCACAATGGGCCCTGGGAACAAAGAGGGGTCCCCTGAATGTCACAATGGGCCCTGGGGACAAGGGGGTGCAGAGGATGTCACAATGGGCCCTGGGGACAATGGGGGTCCTCGGACATCACAATGGGCCCTGAAGACAAGGAGGGATCCCCAGGATGTCACAATGGGCCCTGGGGACAATGGGGGGTCCTGGAATGTCACAATGGCCCCCAGTGACAAAAGGGTTCCCCATGGTGTCATAATGGGCCCTGGGGACGAAAGGGGTCCCCAGGATTTCACAATAGCGCTGGGGACAAAGGGGGGTCATGGGATGTCACAATGGCCTCCAGTGACAAAGAGGGGCCTCATGGTGCCACAATGGGCCCTGGGGACAAAGGGGGTCCCCTGGATGTCACAATGGGCTCTGGGCACAAGGAGGGTCCCCAGGATGTCACAATGGGCCCTGGGGACAAAGGGGGTCCCCACAGTATCAGAATGGGCCCTGGGGACAAAGGGGGGTCCCCTGAATGTCACAATGGGCCCTGGGGACAATGGGGGGTCCTGGGACGTCACAATGGGCCCTGGGGACAAGGGGGTGCAGAGGATGTCACAATGGGCCCTGGGGACAATGTCAGGTCCTGGGATGTCACAATGGGCCCTGGGGACAAGGGGGGGTCCCCAGGATGTCACAATGGGCCCTGGGGACAAAGAGGGGTCCCCTGAATGTCACAATGGGCCCTGGGCACAAGGGGGTGCCGAGGATGTCACAATGGGCTCTGGGGACAATGGGGGGTCCTGGGACCTCACAATGGGCCCTGAGGACAATGGTGGGTCCCCTGAATGTCACAATGGGCCCTGGGGACAAAGGGGGGTCCGCAGGATGTCACAATGGGCACTGGGGACAAAGGGGGGGTCCCCATGGTATCACAATGGGCCCAAGTGACAAGGAGGGTCCCCACGGTGCCATGATGGGTCCTGGGGACAAGGGCATCCCCCAGATGTCACAATGGCCCCCAGTGACAAAGGGGTACCCCATGGTGTCATAATGGGCCCTGGGGACAAAAGGGGTCCCCAGGATTTCACAATAGCACTGGGGACAAGGGGGGTCATGGGATGTCACAATGGCCTCCAGTGACAAAGAGGGGCCTCATGGTGCCACAATGGGCCCTGGGGACAAAGGGGGTCCCCTGGATGTCACAATGGGCTCTGGGCACAAGGAGGGTCCCCAGGATGTCACAATGGGCCCTGGGGACAAAGAGCGTCCCCAGCATGTCACAATGGGCCCTGGAGACAAAGGGGGTCCCCACGGTATCAGAATGGGCCCTGGGGACAAAGGGGGGTCCCCTGAATGTCACAATGGGCCCTGGGGACAATGGGGGGTCCTGGGACGTCACAATGGGCCCTGGGGACAAGGGGGTGCAGAGGATGTCACAATGGGCCCTGGGGACAATGTCGGGTCCTGGGACGTCACAATGGGCCCTGGGGACAAGGCGGGGTCCCCAGGATCTCACAATGGGCCCTGGGGACAAAGAGGGGTCCCCTGAATGTCACAATGGGCCCTGGGGACAAGGGGGTGCATTGGATGTCAAAATGGGCCCTGGGGACAATGGGGGGTGTCCAGGATGTGAGAATGAGTCCTGAAGGCCAAGGGGGGGTCCCCATGGTGTCACAATGGGTCCCCAGTGACAAGGAGGGCTCCCCATGGTGTCACAATAGGCCCTGGAGACAAAGTGGGGTCCAAGAATGTCACAATGGGCCCTGGGGACAAAAGGGGTTACCGTGGTGCCACAATGGGCCCTGGGGTCAAAGGGGGTCCCCATGGTGCTTCAATGGGCCCTGGGGACAAAGGGGGGTCCTGGGATGTCACAATGGGCCCTGGGGACAAAGGGGGTGTCCCCATGGTGCCACAACGGGCCCTGGGAGCAAGGGGGTGGCCAGGATGTCACAATGGGTCCTGGGGAAAATGGGGGGTGCCCAGGATGTCACAATGGACCCTGAGGACAAGCGGGGGTCTCCAAGGTGTCACAATGGGCCCCAGTGACAAAGGGGATCCCCTGAATGTCACAATAGGTCCTGGGGATAATGGGGGGTCCTGGGACGTCACAATGGGCCCTGGGGACAAGGAGGGATCCCCAGGATGTCACAATGGGCCCTGGGGACAAAGAGGGGTCCCCTGAATGTCACAATGGGCCCTGGGGACAAGGGGGTGCCGAGGATGTCACAATGGGCCCTGGGGACAATGGTGGGTCCCCTGAATGTCACAATGGGCCCTGGGGACAAAGGGGGGTCCGCAGAATTTCACAATGGGCACTGGTGACAAAGGGGGGGTCCCCATGGTGTCACAATGGGCCCAAGTGACAAGGAGGGTCCCCACGTTGCCACGATGGGTCCTGGGGACAAGGGCGTCCCCCAGATGTCACAATGGGCCCTGGGGACAATGGGGTTGCCCAGGATGTCACAATGGGACCTGGGGACAATGGGGGGTCCTGGGACATCACAATGGGCCCTGGGGACAAGGAGGGATCCCTAGGATGTTACAATGGGCCCTGGGGACAATGGGGGGTCCTGGGACGTCACAATGGGCCCTGGGGACAAGGGGGGGTCCCCAGGATGTCACAATGGGCCCTGGGGACAAGGGGGGGTTTTGGGATGTCACAATGGGCCCTGGGGACAAGGGTCGGTCCCCAGGATGTCACAATGGGCCTTGGGAACAAGGGGGTCCCCCAGATATCACAATGGGCCCTGGGGACAATGTAAGGTCCTGGGCTGTCACAATGGACCCTGAGGACAAGGGGGGTCCCCAGGATGTCACAATGAAGTCTTGGGACAAAGGGGGTCCCCAGGATGTCACAATGGGCCCTGGGGACAAAGAGCGTCCCCAGGATGTCACAATGGGCCCTGGGGACTAGGGGGGATCCTGGGATGTCACAATGGGCCCCAGTGACAAAGGGGGTCCCTATGGTGCCACAATGGGCCCTGGGGACAATGGGAGTCCCCTGGATGTCACAATGGGCTCTGGGGACAAGGAGGGTCCCCAGGATGTCACAATGGGCCCTGGGGACAAAGAGCGTCCCAGCATGTCACAATGGGCCCTGGGGACAAAGGGGGTCCCCACGGTATCAGAATGGGCCCTGGGGACAAAGGGGGGTCCCCTGAATGTCACAATGGGCCCTGGGGATAATGGGGGGTCCTGGGACGTCACAATGGGCCCTAGGGACAAGGGGGGGTCCCCAGGATGTCACAATGGGCCCTGGGGACAAAGAGGGGTCACCTGAATGTCACAATGGGCCCTGGGGACAAGGGGGTGCAGAGGATGTCACAATGGGCCCTGGGGACAATGGGGGGTCCTGGGACATCACAATGGGCCCTGAGGACAAGGAGGGATCCGCAGGATGTCACAATGGGCCCTGGGGACAATGAGGGGTCCTGGGACGTCACAATGGGTTCTGGGGACAAGGGGGGGTCCCCAGGATGTCACAATGGGCCCTGGGGACAAGGGGGTGCCGAGGATGTCACAGTGGGCCCTGGGGTCAATGGGGGATCCTGGGACGTCACAATGGGCCCTGTGGACAAGGGGGGGTCCCCAGGATCTCACAATGGGCCCTGGGGACAAACAGGGGTCCCCTGAATGTCACAATGGGCCCTGGGGACAATGGGGGGTGCAGTGGATGTCACAATGGGCCCTGGGGACAAGGGGGTGCAGAGGATGTCACAATGGGCCCTGGGGACAATGTCAGGTCCTGGGATGTCACAATGGGCCCTGGGGACAAGGGGGGGTCCCCAGGATGTCACAATGGGCCCTGGGGACAAGGGGGTGCAGTGGATGTCACAATGGGCCCTGGGGACAATGTGGGGTGTCCAGGATGTGAGAATGAGTCCTGAGGACAAGGGGGGTCCCCATGGTGTCATAATGGGTCCCCAGTGACAAGGAGGGGTCCCCATGGTGTCACAATGGGCCCCAGTGACAAAGGGGGTCCCCTGAATGTCACAATAGGTCCTGGGGACAATGGGGGGTCCTGGGACGTCACAATGGGCCCTGGGGACAAGGAGGGATCTCCAGGATGTCACAATGGGCCCTGGGGACAAGGAGGGATCCCCAGGATGTCACAATGGGCCCTGGGGACAAAGAGGGGTCCCCTGAATGTCACAATGGGCCCTGGGGACAAGGGGGTGCAGAGGATGTCACAATGGGCCCTGGGGACAATGGGGGTCCTCGGACATCACAATGGGCCCTGAAGACAAGGAGGGATCCCCAGGATGTCACAATGGGGCCTGGGGACAAGGAGGGATCTCCAGGATGTCACAATGGGCCCTGGGGACAAGGAGGGATCCCCAGGATGTCACAATGGGCCCTGGGAACAAAGAGGGGTCCCCTGAATGTCACAATGGGCCCTGGGGACAAGGGGGTGCAGAGGATGTCACAATGGGCCCTGGGGACAATGGGGGTCCTCGGACATCACAATGGGCCCTGAAGACAAGGAGGGATCCCCAGGATGTCACAATGGGCCCTGGGGACAATGGGGGGTCCTGGAATGTCACAATGGCCCCCAGTGACAAAAGGGTTCCCCATGGTGTCATAATGGGCCCTGGGGACGAAAGGGGTCCCCAGGATTTCACAATAGCGCTGGGGACAAAGGGGGGTCATGGGATGTCACAATGGCCTCCAGTGACAAAGAGGGGCCTCATGGTGCCACAATGGGCCCTGGGGACAAAGGGGGTCCCCTGGATGTCACAATGGGCTCTGGGCACAAGGAGGGTCCCCAGGATGTCACAATGGGCCCTGGGGACAAAGGGGGTCCCCACGGTATCAGAATGGGCCCTGGGGACAAAGGGGGGTCCCCTGAATGTCACAATGGGCCCTGGGGACAATGGGGGGTCCTGGGACGTCACAATGGGCCCTGGGGACAAGGGGGTGCAGAGGATGTCACAATGGGCCCTGGGGACAATGTCAGGTCCTGGGATGTCACAATGGGCCCTGGGGACAAGGGGGGGTCCCCAGGATGTCACAATGGGCCCTGGGGACAAAGAGGGGTCCCCTGAATGTCACAATGGGCCCTGGGCACAAGGGGGTGCCGAGGATGTCACAATGGGCTCTGGGGACAATGGGGGGTCCTGGGACCTCACAATGGGCCCTGAGGACAATGGTGGGTCCCCTGAATGTCACAATGGGCCCTGGGGACAAAGGGGGGTCCGCAGGATGTCACAATGGGCACTGGGGACAAAGGGGGGGTCCCCATGGTATCACAATGGGCCCAAGTGACAAGGAGGGTCCCCACGGTGCCATGATGGGTCCTGGGGACAAGGGCATCCCCCAGATGTCACAATGGCCCCCAGTGACAAAGGGGTACCCCATGGTGTCATAATGGGCCCTGGGGACAAAAGGGGTCCCCAGGATTTCACAATAGCACTGGGGACAAGGGGGGTCATGGGATGTCACAATGGCCTCCAGTGACAAAGAGGGGCCTCATGGTGCCACAATGGGCCCTGGGGACAAAGGGGGTCCCCTGGATGTCACAATGGGCTCTGGGCACAAGGAGGGTCCCCAGGATGTCACAATGGGCCCTGGGGACAAAGAGCGTCCCCAGCATGTCACAATGGGCCCTGGAGACAAAGGGGGTCCCCACGGTATCAGAATGGGCCCTGGGGACAAAGGGGGGTCCCCTGAATGTCACAATGGGCCCTGGGGACAATGGGGGGTCCTGGGACGTCACAATGGGCCCTGGGGACAAGGGGGTGCAGAGGATGTCACAATGGGCCCTGGGGACAATGTCGGGTCCTGGGACGTCACAATGGGCCCTGGGGACAAGGCGGGGTCCCCAGGATCTCACAATGGGCCCTGGGGACAAAGAGGGGTCCCCTGAATGTCACAATGGGCCCTGGGGACAAGGGGGTGCATTGGATGTCACAATGGGCCCTGGGGACAATGGGGGGTGTCCAGGATGTGAGAATGAGTCCTGAAGGCCAAGGGGGGGTCCCCATGGTGTCACAACGGGTCCCCAGTGACAAGGAGGGCTCCCCATGGTGTCACAATAAGCCCTGGAGACAAAGTGGGGTCCAAGAATGTCACAATGGGCCCTGGGGACAAAAGGGGTTACCGTGGTGCCACAATGGGCCCTGGGGTCAAAGGGGGTCCCCATGGTGCTTCAATGGGCCCTGGGGACAAAGGGGGGTCCTGGGATGTCACAATGGGCCCTGGGGACAAAGGGGGTGTCCCCATGGTGCCACAACGGGCCCTGGGAGCAAGGGGGTGGCCAGGATGTCACAATGGGTCCTGGGGAAAATGGGGGGTGCCCAGGATGTCACAATGGACCCTGAGGACAAGCGGGGGTCTCCAAGGTGTCACAATGGGCCCCAGTGACAAAGGGGATCCCCTGAATGTCACAATAGGTCCTGGGGATAATGGGGGGTCCTGGGACGTCACAATGGGCCCTGGGGACAAGGAGGGATCCCCAGGATGTCACAATGGGCCCTGGGGACAAAGAGGGGTCCCCTGAATGTCACAATGGGCCCTGGGGACAAGGGGGTGCCGAGGATGTCACAATGGGCCCTGGGGACAATGGTGGGTCCCCTGAATGTCACAATGGGCCCTGGGGACAAAGGGGGGTCCGCAGAATTTCACAATGGGCACTGGTGCCAAAGGGGGGGTCCCCAAAATGTCACAATGGGCCCAAGTGACAAGGAGGGTCCCCACGTTGCCACGATGGGTCCTGGGGACAAGGGCGTCCCCCAGATGTCACAATGGGCCCTGGGGACAATGGGGTTGCCCAGGATGTCACAATGGGACCTGGGGACAATGGGGGGTCCTGGGACATCACAATGGGCCCTGGGGACAAGGAGGGATCCCTAGGATGTTACAATGGGCCCTGGGGACAATGGGGGGTCCTGGGACGTCACAATGGGCCCTGGGGACAAGGGGGGGTCCCCAGGATGTCACAATGGGCCCTGGGGACAAGGGGGGGTTTTGGGATGTCACAATGGGCCCTGGGGACAAGGGTCGGTCCCCAGGATGTCACAATGGGCCTTGGGAACAAGGGGGTCCCCCAGATATCACAATGGGCCCTGGGGACAATGTAAGGTCCTGGGCTGTCACAATGGACCCTGAGGACAAGGGGGGTCCCCAGGATGTCACAATGAAGTCTTGGGACAAAGGGGGTCCCCAGGATGTCACAATGGGCCCTGGGGACAAAGAGCGTCCCCAGGATGTCACAATGGGCCCTGGGGACTAGGGGGGATCCTGGGATGTCACAATGGGCCCCAGTGACAAAGGGGGTCCCTATGGTGCCACAATGGGCCCTGGGGACAATGGGAGTCCCCTGGATGTCACAATGGGCTCTGGGGACAAGGAGGGTCCCCAGGATGTCACAATAGGCCCTGGGGACAAAGAGCGTCCCAGCATGTCACAATGGGCCCTGGGGACAAAGGGGGTCCCCACGGTATCAGAATGGGCCCTGGGGACAAAGGGGGGTCCCCTGAATGTCACAATGGGCCCTGGGGATAATGGGGGGTCCTGGGACGTCACAATGGGCCCTAGGGACAAGGGGGGGTCCCCAGGATGTCACAATGGGCCCTGGGGACAAAGAGGGGTCACCTGAATGTCACAATGGGCCCTGGGGACAAGGGGGTGCAGAGGATGTCACAATGGGCCCTGGGGACAATGGGGGGTCCTGGGACATCACAATGGGCCCTGAGGACAAGGAGGGATCCGCAGGATGTCACAATGGGCCCTGGGGACAATGAGGGGTCCTGGGACGTCACAATGGGTTCTGGGGACAAGGGGGGGTCCCCAGGATGTCACAATGGGCCCTGGGGACAAGGGGGTGCCGAGGATGTCACAGTGGGCCCTGGGGTCAATGGGGGATCCTGGGACGTCACAATGGGCCCTGTGGACAAGGGGGGGTCCACAGGATCTCACAATGGGCCCTGGGGACAAAGAGGGGTCCCCTGAATGTCACAATGGGCCCTGGGGACAATGGGGGGTGCAGTGGATGTCACAATGGGCCCTGGGGACAATGGGGGGTGTCCAGGATGTGAGAATGAGTCCTGAGGACAAGGCGGGGTCCCCATGGTGTCACAATGGGTCCCCAGTGACAAGGTGGGGTCCCCATGGTGTCACAATAGGCCCTGGGGACAAAGTGGGGTCCAAGAATGTCACGATGGGCCCTGGGGACAAAAGGGGTCCCCATGGTGCTACAACGGGCCCTGGGGACAAAGGGGGGTCCTGGGATGTCACAATGGGCCCTGGGGACAAAGGGGGTGTCCCCATGGTGCCACAACGGGCCCTGGGAGCAAGGGGGTGGCCAGGATGTCACAATGGGTCCTGGGAAAAATGGGGGGTGCCGAGGATGTCACAATGGACCCTGAGGACAAGCGGGGGTCTCCATGGTGTCACAATGGGACCCAGTGACAAAGGGGGTCCCCTGAATGTCACAATAGGTCCTGGGGACAATGGGGGGTCCTGGGACGTCACAATGGGCCCTGTGGACAAGGAGGGATCCCCAGGATGTCACAATGGGCCCTGGGGACAAAGAGGGGTCCTCTGAATGTCACAATGGGCCCTGGGGACAAAGAGGGGTCCCCTGAATGTCACAATGGGCCCTGGGGACAATGTGGGGTCCTGGGATGTCACAATGGCCCCTGGGGACAATGGGGGTTCCTGGGACATCACAATGGGCCCTGGGGACAAGGAGGGATCCCCAAAATGTCACAATGGGGCCTGGGGACAATGGGGGGTCCTGGGACGTCACAATGGGCCCTGGGGACAACGGGGGGTCCCCAGGATGTCACAATGGGCCCTGGGGACAAGGGGGTGCCGAGGATGTCACAATGGGCCCTGGGGACAATGGGGGGTCCTGGGATGTCACAATCGGCCCTGGGGACAACGGTGGGTCCCCAGGATGTCACAATGGGCCCTGGGGACAATGGGGGGTCCTGGGACGTCACAATGAGCCCTGCAGACATGGGTGGTACCCACGGTGTCACAATGGGCCCTGGGCAGAAGGGGTGGTCCCCATACTGTCACAATGGGTCCTGGGGACAAGTGGGGTCCCCAGGATGTCACAATGGGCCCTGGGGACAATGTGGGGTCCCCTGAATGTCACAATGGGCCCTGAGGACAAGGGGGTGCCAAGGATGTCACAATGGGCACTGGGGACAAAGGGGGGGTCCCCAGGATGTCACAATGGGCCCTGGGGACAATGTGGGGTCCTGGGATTTCACAATGGGCCCCAGTGACAAAGGGGGTCCCCTGAATGTCTCAATGGGTCCTGGGGACAATGGGGGGTCCTGGGACATCACAATGGGCCCTGGGGACAAGGAGGGATCCCCAGGATGTCACAATGGGCCCTGGGGACAAGGGGGTGTCCTCAGGATGTCACAATGGGCCCTGCGGACAAGGGTGGTACCCACGGTGTCACAATTGGCACTGGTCACAAGGGGGGTTCCCTATAGTGTCACAATGGGTCCTGGGGACAAGTGGGGTCCCCTGAAAGTCACAATGGGCCCTAGGGACAATGTGGGGTCCTGGGATGTCACAATGGGCCCTGGGGACAAGGAGGGATCCCCAGGATGTCACAATGGGCCCTGGGGACAATGGCGGGTCCTGGGATGTCACAATGGGCCCTGGGGACAAGGAGGGATCCCCAGGATGTCACAATGGGCCCTGGGGACAATGGCGGGTCCTGGGATGTCACAATGGGCCCTGGGGACAAGGAGGGATCCCCAGGATGTCACAATGGGCCCTGGGGACAATGGCGGGTCCTGGGATGTCACAATGGGCCCTGGGGACAAGGGGGGGTCCCCTGGATGTCACAATGGGCCCTGGGGACAAGGGGGTGTCCCCAGGATGTCACAATGGGTCCTGCGGACAAGGGTGGTACCCACGGTGTCACAATGGGCACTGGGCACAAGGTGGGGTCCCTATAGTGTCACAATGGGTCCTGGGGACAAGTGGGGTCCCCTGAAAGTCACAATGGGCCCTGGGGACAATGTGGGGTTTTGGGATGTCACAATGGGCCCCAGTGACAAACGGGGGCCCCTTATAGTGTCACAATGGGCCCTGGGGACAATGGGGGGTCCTGGGACGTCACAATGGTCCCTGGGGACAAGGAAGGATCACCAGGATGTCACAATGGGCCCTGGGGACAAAGAGGCATCCCCTGAATGTCACAATGGGCCCTGGGGACAAGGGGGTGCCGAGGATGTCACAATGGGCCCTGGGGACAAGGGAGATCCCCATGGTGTCACAATAAGCCCTGGGAACAAAGTGGGGTCCTGGGACGTCACAATGGGCCCTGGGGACAATGGGGGTCCCCACGGTGCCACGATGGGTCCTGGAGAGAAGGGCGTCCCCCTAGATGTCACAATGGGCCCTGGGGACAATGGGGTTGCCCAGGATGTCACAATGGACCCTGGGGACAAAGGGGGGTGCGCAGGATGTCACAATGGGCACTGGGGACAAAGGGGGTTCCCCATGGTGTCACAATGGGTCCCCAAGACAAGGAGGGTTCTCCATGGTGTCACAATAGGCCCTGGGGACAAAGTGGGGTCCTAGAATGTCACAATGAGCCCTGGGGACAAAGGGGGGTCCTGGGATGTCACAATGAGCCCTGCGGACAAGGGGGGTACCCACAGTGTCACAATGGGCTCTGGGCACAAGGGGGGGTCCCCATAGTGTCACAATGGGTCCTGGGGACAAGTGGGGTCCCCAGGATGTCACAATGGGCCCTGGGGACAATGTGGGGTCCTGGGATTTCACAATGGGCCCCAGTGACAAAGGGGGTCCCCTGAATGTCACAATGGGTCCTGGGGACAATGGGGGGTCCTGGGACGTCACAATGGGCCCTGGGGACAAGGAGGGATCCCCAGGATGTCACAATGGGTACTGGAGACAAAGGGGGGGTCCCCATGGTGTCACAATGGGCCCAAGTGACAAGGAGGGTCCCCACGGTGCCACGATGGGTCCTGGGGACAAGGGCGTCCCCCAGATGTCACAATGGGCCCTGGGGACAATGGGGTTGCCCAGGATGTCACAATGGACCCTGGGGACAAAGGGGGGTGCACAGGATGTCACAATGGGCACTGGGGACAAAGGGGGGGTCCCCATGGTGTCACAATGGGCCCAAGTGACAAGGAGGGTCCCCACAGTGGGGATGGGTCCTGGGGGCAAGGGCGTCCCCAGGATTTCACAATAGTACTGGGGATAAAGGGGGGTCATGGGATGTCACAATGGGCCCTGGGGACAAGGGAGATCCCCATGGTGTCACAATAAGCCCTGGGGACAAAGTGGGGTCCTGGGATGTCACAATGGGCCCCAGTGACAAAGGGGGTCCCCATGGTGCCACAATGGGCCGTGGGGACAAATGGGGTCCCCAGGATGTCACAATGAACCCTGGGGACAAACGGTGGTCCTGGGACATTTCAATGGGCCCTGGGGACAAAGGGGGTCCCCTGGATGTCACAATGGGCTCTGGCGACAAGGAGGGTCCCCAGGATGTCACAATGGGCCCTGGGGCAAAGGGGGGTGTCGACGGTGTCAAAATGGGCCCTGGGGACAAAGGGCGTCCCCAGGATGTCACAATGGGCCCTGGGGACAAAGGGGGGTCCCGTGAATATCACAATGGGCCCTAGGGACAAGGGGGTGCCGAGGAGGTCACAATGGGCCCTGGGGACAATTGGGGGTCCTGGGACGTCACAATGGGCCCTGGGGACAAGAGGGGATCCCTAGGATGTCACAATGGGCCCTGGGGACTAATGTGGTCCCCACGGTGTCACAATATGTCCTGGAGACAAACGGGGGTCCCCAGGATGTCACAATGGGCCCTTGGGACAATGGGGTTCCTGGGATGTTCACAATGGGTCCCCAGTGACAAAGGGGGTCCCCAGGATGTCTCAATGGGCCCTGAGGACAATGGGAGGTCCCCATGGTGTCACAATGGGTCCCCAGTGACAAGGGAGGTCTCCACGGTGCCAGGATGGGTCCTGGGGACAAGGAGGTCCCCAGGATGTCACAATGGGCCGTGGGGACAAAGAGGCTCCCCAGGATGTCACAATGGGACCTGGGGACAAGGGGGTCTCCAGGAACTCACAATGGGCTCTGGGGACAATGGAGGTTCCCCAGGATGTTCACAATAGGCCCTGAGGACAAGGGGTGGTCCCCATGGTGTCACAATGGGTCTCCAGTGACAAGGGGTCCCCAAGGTGTCACAATGGGCCCTGGGGACAATGGGGGGTCCTGGGACGTAACAATAAGCCCTGGGGACAAGGGGGTTCCCCACAGTGTCACAATGGGCCCTGGGGACAAAGGGGGTCCGCACGGTGTTACAATGGTCCCGGGGGACAAGGGGGGATGCCCAGGATGTCACAATGGGCCCTGAGGACAAGGGGGGGTCCCCATGGTGTCACAATGGGTCCCCAGTGACAAGGAGGGTCCCCATGGTGTCACGATGGGTCCTGGGGACAAGGGGGTCCCCAGGATGTAACAATGGACCCTGGGGACAATGGGGGGTCCTGGGACGTCACAATGGGCCCTGGAGACAAAGGGGGTCTCCAGGATGTCACAATGGGCTCTGGGGACAATGCGGGGTCCTGGGACGTCACAATGGGCCCCAGTGACATGGGGGTCCCCAGGATGTCACAATGGGCCCTCGGGACAATGTGGGGTCCTGGGATGTCAGAATGGGCCCCAGTGACAAAGGGGGTCCCCTGAATGTCACAATGGGCCCTGGGGACAATGGGGGTTCCTGGGACGTCACAATGGGCCCTGGGGACAAGGAGGGATCCCCAGGATGTCACAATGGGCCCTGGGGACAATGGGGGGTCCTGGGACGTCACAATGGGCCCTGGGGACAAGAGGGGGTCCCCAGGATGTCACAATGGGCCCTGGGGACAAAGAGGGGTCCCCTGAATGTCACAATGGGCCCTGGGGACAAGGGGGTGCCGAGGATGTCACAATGGGCCCTGGGGACAATGGGGGTCCTGGGATGTCACAATGGGCCCTGGGGACACAGAGGGGCCCTGGGACGTCACAATCAGTCCTGGGGACAAGGTGGGGTCCCCTGAGAATCACAATGAGCCCTGGGAAGAGAGGGGGCTCCCAAGGACATCACAATGGGCCCTGGGAACAATGTGGGGTCCTGGGACGTCACAATTGGCCCTGGGGACAAGGGCGGGTCTCCAGGATGTCACAATGGGCCCTGGGAACAAGGGGTGGTACCCATAGTGTCACAATGTGTCCTGGGGAAAATGGGGTCCCCAGGATGTCACAATGGGCCCTGGGGACAATGTGGGGTCCTGGGATGTCACAATGGGCCCCAGTGACAAAGGGGGTCCCCTGAATGTTACAATGGGTCCTGAGGACAGTGGGGGGTCCTGGGACGTCACAATGGGCCCTGTGGACAAGGGGGGGTCCCCAGGATGTCACAATGGGCCCTGGGGACAACGGGGTGTCCTAAGACGTCACAATGGGCCCTGGGGCCAAGCAGGGATCCCCAGGATGTCACAATGGGCCCTGGACACAATGGGGGGTCCTGGGACGTCACAATGGGCCCCGTTGACAAGGGGGTATCCCCAGGATGTCAAAATGCGCCCTAGGGCCCAGGGGGGTCCTGCGATGTCACAATGGGCCCTGAGGACAAAGGGGGTCCCCTGGATGTCACAATGGACTCTGGGGACAAAGGGGATCCCCACGGTATCAGAATGGGCCCTGGGGACAAAGGGGGGTCCTGGGATGTCACAATGAGCCCTGCGGACAAGGGTGGTACACACGGTGTCACAATGGGCCCTGGGCAAAAGGGGGGGTCCCCTGAATTTCACAATGGGCCCTGGGGACAAAGAGGGCTCCCCAGCATATCACAATGGGCCCTGGGGACAATGGGGGGTCCTGGGACGTCACAATGGGCCCTGGGGACAAGGGGGGGTCCCCAGGATGTCACAATGGGCCCTGGGGACAAAGAGGGTCCCCAGGATGTCACAATGGGCGCTGGGGACAGAGAGAGTCCCCAGCATGTCACAATGGGCCCTGGGGACAAAGGGGGGTCCCCACGGTATCAGAATGGGCCCTGGGGACAATGGGGGGTCCTGGGATGTCTCAATGAGCCCTGCAGACAAAGGTGGTACCCACGGTGTCACAATGGGCCCTGGGCACAAAGGGGGGTCCCCATAGTGTCACAATGGGCCCTGGGGACAATGGGGGGTCCTGGGACGTCACAATGGGCCCTGGGGACAAGGGGGGGTCCCCAGGATGTCACAATGGGCCCTGGGGACAAAGAGGGGTCCCCTGAATGTCACAATGGGCCCTGGGGACAAGGGGGTGCAGTGGATGTCACAATGGGCCCTGGGGACAAAGGGGGGTGTCCAGGATGTGAGAATGAGTCCTGAGGACAAGGCGGGGTCCCCATGGTGTCACAATGGGTCCCCAGTGACAAGGTGGGGTCCCCATGGTGTCACAATAGGCCCTGGGGACAAAGTGGGGTCCAAGAATGTCACGATGGGCCCTGGGGACCAAAGGGGTCCCCATGGTGCTACAACGGGCCCTGGGGACAAAGGGGGGTCCTGGGATGTCACAATGGGCCCTGGGGACAAAGGGGGTGTCCCCATGGTGCCACAACGGGCCCTGGGAGCAAGGGGGTGGCCAGGATGTCACAATGGGTCCTGGGAAAAATGGGGGGTGCCCAGGATGTCACAATGGACCCTGAGGACAAGCGGGGGTCTCCATGGTGTCACAATGGGACCCAGTGACAAAGGGGGTCCCCTGAATGTCACAATAGGTCCTGGGGACAATGGGGGGTCCTGGGACGTCACAATGGGCCCTGTGGACAAGGAGGGATCCCCAGGATGTCACAATGGGCCCTGGGGACAAAGAGGGGTCCTCTGAATGTCACAATGGGCCCTGGGGACAAAGAGGGGTCCCCTGAATGTCACAATGGGCCCTGGGGACAATGTGGGGTCCTGGGATGTCACAATGGCCCCTGGGGACAATGGGGGTTCCTGGGACATCACAATGGGCCCTGGGGACAAGGAGGGATCCCCAAAATGTCACAATGGGGCCTGGGGACAATGGGGGGTCCTGGGACGTCACAATGGGCCCTGGGGACAACGGGGGGTCCCCAGGATGTCACAATGGGCCCTGGGGACAAGGGGGTGCCGAGGATGTCACAATGGGCCCTGGGGACAATGGGGGGTCCTGGGATGTCACAATCGGCCCTGGGGACAACGGTGGGTCCCCAGGATGTCACAATGGGCCCTGGGGACAATGGGGGGTCCTGGGACGTCACAATGAGCCCTGCAGACATGGGTGGTACCCACGGTGTCACAATGGGCCCTGGGCAGAAGGGGTGGTCCCCATACTGTCACAATGGGTCCTGGGGACAAGTGGGGTCCCCAGGATGTCACAATGGGCCCTGGGGACAATGTGGGGTCCCCTGAATGTCACAATGGGCCCTGAGGACAAGGGGGTGCCAAGGATGTCACAATGGGCACTGGGGACAAAGGGGGGGTCCCCAGGATGTCACAATGGGCCCTGGGGACAATGTGGGGTCCTGGGATTTCACAATGGGCCCCAGTGACAAAGGGGGTCCCCTGAATGTCTCAATGGGTCCTGGGGACAATGGGGGGTCCTGGGACATCACAATGGGCCCTGGGGACAAGGAGGGATCCCCAGGATGTCACAATGGGCCCTGGGGACAAGGGGGTGTCCTCAGGATGTCACAATGGGCCCTGCGGACAAGGGTGGTACCCACGGTGTCACAATTGGCACTGGTCACAAGGGGGGTTCCCTATAGTGTCACAATGGGTCCTGGGGACAAGTGGGGTCCCCTGAAAGTCACAATGGGCCCTGGGGACAATGTGGGGTCCTGGGATGTCACAATGGGCCCTGGGGACAAGGAGGGATCCCCAGGATGTCACAATGGGCCCTGGGGACAATGGCGGGTCCTGGGATGTCACAATGGGCCCTGGGGACAAGGAGGGATCCCCAGGATGTCACAATGGGCCCTGGGGACAATGGCGGGTCCTGGGATGTCACAATGGGCCCTGGGGACAAGGAGGGATCCCCAGGATGTCACAATGGGCCCTGGGGACAATGGCGGGTCCTGGGATGTCACAATGGGCCCTGGGGACAAGGGGGGGTCCCCTGGATGTCACAATGGGCCCTGGGGACAAGGGGGTGTCCCCAGGATGTCACAATGGGTCCTGCGGACAAGGGTGGTACCCACGGTGTCACAATGGGCACTGGGCACAAGGTGGGGTCCCTATAGTGTCACAATGGGTCCTGGGGACAAGTGGGGTCCCCTGAAAGTCACAATGGGCCCTGGGGACAATGTGGGGTTTTGGGATGTCACAATGGGCCCCAGTGACAAACGGGGGCCCCTTATAGTGTCACAATGGGCCCTGGGGACAATGGGGGGTCCTGGGACGTCACAATGGTCCCTGGGGACAAGGAAGGATCACCAGGATGTCACAATGGGCCCTGGGGACAAAGAGGCATCCCCTGAATGTCACAATGGGCCCTGGGGACAAGGGGGTGCCGAGGATGTCACAATGGGCCCTGGGGACAAGGGAGATCCCCATGGTGTCACAATAAGCCCTGGGAACAAAGTGGGGTCCTGGGACGTCACAATGGGCCCTGGGGACAATGGGGGTCCCCACGGTGCCACGATGGGTCCTGGAGAGAAGGGCGTCCCCCTAGATGTCACAATGGGCCCTGGGGACAATGGGGTTGCCCAGGATGTCACAATGGACCCTGGGGACAAAGGGGGGTGCGCAGGATGTCACAATGGGCACTGGGGACAAAGGGGGTTCCCCATGGTGTCACAATGGGTCCCCAAGACAAGGAGGGTTCTCCATGGTGTCACAATAGGCCCTGGGGACAAAGTGGGGTCCTAGAATGTCACAATGAGCCCTGGGGACAAAGGGGGGTCCTGGGATGTCACAATGAGCCCTGCGGACAAGGGGGGTACCCACAGTGTCACAATGGGCTCTGGGCACAAGGGGGGGTCCCCATAGTGTCACAATGGGTCCTGGGGACAAGTGGGGTCCCCAGGATGTCACAATGGGCCCTGGGGACAATGTGGGGTCCTGGGATTTCACAATGGGCCCCAGTGACAAAGGGGGTCCCCTGAATGTCACAATGGGTCCTGGGGACAATGGGGGGTCCTGGGACGTCACAATGGGCCCTGGGGACAAGGAGGGATCCCCAGGATGTCACAATGGGTACTGGAGACAAAGGGGGGGTCCCCATGGTGTCACAATGGGCCCAAGTGACAAGGAGGGTCCCCACGGTGCCACGATGGGTCCTGGGGACAAGGGCGTCCCCCAGATGTCACAATGGGCCCTGGGGACAATGGGGTTGCCCAGGATGTCACAATGGACCCTGGGGACAAAGGGGGGTGCACAGGATGTCACAATGGGCACTGGGGACAAAGGGGGGGTCCCCATGGTGTCACAATGGGCCCAAGTGACAAGGAGGGTCCCCACAGTGGGGATGGGTCCTGGGGGCAAGGGCGTCCCCAGGATTTCACAATAGTACTGGGGATAAAGGGGGGTCATGGGATGTCACAATGGGCCCTGGGGACAAGGGAGATCCCCATGGTGTCACAATAAGCCCTGGGGACAAAGTGGGGTCCTGGGATGTCACAATGGGCCCCAGTGACAAAGGGGGTCCCCATGGTGCCACAATGGGCCGTGGGGACAAATGGGGTCCCCAGGATGTCACAATGAACCCTGGGGACAAACGGTGGTCCTGGGACATTTCAATGGGCCCTGGGGACAAAGGGGGTCCCCTGGATGTCACAATGGGCTCTGGCGACAAGGAGGGTCCCCAGGATGTCACAATGGGCCCTGGGGCAAAGGGGGGTGTCGACGGTGTCAAAATGGGCCCTGGGGACAAAGGGCGTCCCCAGGATGTCACAATGGGCCCTGGGGACAAAGGGGGGTCCCGTGAATATCACAATGGGCCCTAGGGACAAGGGGGTGCCGAGGAGGTCACAATGGGCCCTGGGGACAATTGGGGGTCCTGGGACGTCACAATGGGCCCTGGGGACAAGAGGGGATCCCTAGGATGTCACAATGGGCCCTGGGGACTAATGTGGTCCCCACGGTGTCACAATATGTCCTGGAGACAAACGGGGGTCCCCAGGATGTCACAATGGGCCCTTGGGACAATGGGGTTCCTGGGATGTTCACAATGGGTCCCCAGTGACAAAGGGGGTCCCCAGGATGTCTCAATGGGCCCTGAGGACAATGGGAGGTCCCCATGGTGTCACAATGGGTCCCCAGTGACAAGGGAGGTCTCCACGGTGCCAGGATGGGTCCTGGGGACAAAGAGGTCCCCAGGATGTCACAATGGGCCGTGGGGACAAAGAGGCTCCCCAGGATGTCACAATGGGACCTGGGGACAAGGGGGTCTCCAGGAACTCACAATGGGCTCTGGGGACAATGGAGGTTCCCCAGGATGTTCACAATAGGCCCTGAGGACAAGGGGTGGTCCCCATGGTGTCACAATGGGTCTCCAGTGACAAGGGGTCCCCAAGGTGTCACAATGGGCCCTGGGGACAATGGGGGGTCCTGGGACGTAACAATAGGCCCTGGGGACAAGGGGGTTCCCCACAGTGTCACAATGGGCCCTGGGGACAAAGGGGGTCCGCACGGTGTTACAATGGTCCCGGGGGACAAGGGGGGATGCCCAGGATGTCACAATGGGCCCTGAGGACAAGGGGGGGTCCCCATGGTGTCACAATGGGTCCCCAGTGACAAGGAGGGTCCCCATGGTGTCACGATGGGTCCTGGGGACAAGGGGGTCCCCAGGATGTAACAATGGACCCTGGGGACAATGGGGGGTCCTGGGACGTCACAATGGGCCCTGGAGACAAAGGGGGTCTCCAGGATGTCACAATGGGCTCTGGGGACAATGCGGGGTCCTGGGACGTCAAAATGGGCCCCAGTGACATGGGGGTCCCCAGGATGTCACAATGGGCCCTGGGGACAATGTGGGGTCCTGGGATGTCAGAATGGGCCCCAGTGACAAAGGGGGTCCCCTGAATGTCACAATGGGCCCTGGGGACAATGGGGGTTCCTGGGACGTCACAATGGGCCCTGGGGACAAGGAGGGATCCCCAGGATGTCACAATGGGCCCTGGGGACAATGGGGGGTCCTGGGACGTCACAATGGGCCCTGGGGACAAGAGGGGGTCCCCAGGATGTCACAATGGGCCCTGGGGACAAAGAGGGGTCCCCTGAATGTCACAATGGGCCCTGGGGACAAGGGGGTGCCGAGGATGTCACAATGGGCCCTGGGGACAATGGGGGTCCTGGGATGTCACAATGGGCCCTGGGGACACAGAGGGGCCCTGGGACGTCACAATCAGTCCTGGGGACAAGGTGGGGTCCCCTGAGAATCACAATGAGCCCTGGGAAGAGAGGGGGCTCCCAAGGACATCACAATGGGCCCTGGGAACAATGTGGGGTCCTGGGACGTCACAATTGGCCCTGGGGACAAGGGCGGGTCTCCAGGATGTCACAATGGGCCCTGGGAACAAGGGGTGGTACCCATAGTGTCACAATGTGTCCTGGGGAAAATGGGGTCCCCAGGATGTCACAATGGGCCCTGGGGACAATGTGGGGTCCTGGGATGTCACAATGGGCCCCAGTGACAAAGGGGGTCCCCTGAATGTTACAATGGGTCCTGAGGACAGTGGGGGGTCCTGGGACGTCACAATGGGCCCTGGGGACAAGGGGGGGTCCCCAGGATGTCACAATGGGCCCTGGGGACAACGGGGTGTCCTAAGACGTCACAATGGGCCCTGGGGCCAAGCAGGGATCCCCAGGATGTCACAATGGGCCCTGGACACAATGGGGGGTCCTGGGACGTCACAATGGGCCCCGTTGACAAGGGGGTATCCCCAGGATGTCAAAATGCGCCCTAGGGCCCAGGGGGGTCCTGCGATGTCACAATGGGCCCTGAGGACAAAGGGGGTCCCCTGGATGTCACAATGGACTCTGGGGACAAAGGGGATCCCCACGGTATCAGAATGGGCCCTGGGGACAAAGGGGGGTCCTGGGATGTCACAATGAGCCCTGCGGACAAGGGTGGTACACACGGTGTCACAATGGGCCCTGGGCACAAGGGGGGGTCCCCTGAATTTCACAATGGGCCCTGGGGACAAAGAGGGCTCCCCAGCATATCACAATGGGCCCTGGGGACAATGGGGGGTCCTGGGACGTCACAATGGGCCCTGGGGACAAGGGGGGGTCCCCAGGATGTCACAATGGGCCCTGGGGACAAAGAGGGTCCCCAGGATGTCACAATGGGCGCTGGGGACAGAGAGAGTCCCCAGCATGTCACAATGGGCCCTGGGGACAAAGGGGGGTCCCCACGGTATCAGAATGGGCCCTGGGGACAATGGGGGGTCCTGGGATGTCTCAATGAGCCCGGCAGACAAAGGTGGTACCCACGGTGTCACAATGGGCCCTGGGCACAAAGGGGGGTCCCCATAGTGTCACAATGGGCCCTGGGGACAATGGGGGGTCCTGGGACGTCACAATGGGCCCTGGGGACAAGGGGGGGTCCCCAGGATGTCACAATGGGCCCTGGGGACAAAGAGGGGTCCCCTGAATGTCACAATGGGCCCTGGGGACAAGGGGGTGCAGTGGATGTCACAATGGGCCCTGGGGACAAAGGGGGTGTCCCCATGGTGCCACAACGGGCCCTGGGAGCAAGGGGGTGGCCAGAATGTCACAATGGGTCCTGGGGAAAATGGGGGGTGCCCAGGATGTCACAATGGGCCCTGGGGACAATGGGGGGTCCTGGGACATCACAATGGGCCTTGGGGACAAGGAGGGATCCCCAGAATGTCACAATGGGCCCTGGGGACAATGGGGGGTCCTGGGACGTCACAATGGGCCCTGGGGACAAGGGGGGGTCCCCAGGATGTCACAATGGGCCCTGGGGACTATGGGGTGCCGAGGATGTCACAATGGGCCCTGGGGACAATGGGGGGTCCTGAGATGTCACAATGGGCCCTGGGGACAGGGGTGGGTCCCCAGGATGTCACAATGGGCCTTGGGAACAAGGGGGTCCCCCAGATATCACAATGGGCCCTGGGGACAATGGGGGGTGTCCAGGATGTGAGAATGAGTCCTGAGCACAAGGGGGGGTCCCCATGGTGTCACAATGGGTCCCCAGTGACAAGGAGGGCTCCCCATGGTGTCACAATAGGCCCTGGGGACAAAGTGGGGTCCAAGAATGTCACAATGGGCCCTGGGGACAAAAGGGGTTGCCATGGTGCCACAATGGGCCCTGGGGTCAAAGGGGGTCCCCATGGTGCTACAATGGGCCCTGGGGACAAAGGGGGGTCCTGGGATGTCACAATGGGCCTTGGGGACAAAAGGGGTGTCCCCATGGTGCCACAACGGTCCCTGCGAGCAAGGGGGTGGCCAGGATGTCACAATGGGTCCTGGGGAAAATGGGGGGTGCCCAGGATGTCACAATGGACCCTGAGGACAAGCGGGGGTCTCCATGGTGTCACAATGGGCCCCAGTGACAAAGGGGGTCCCCTGAATGTCACAATAGGACCTGGGGACAATGGGGGGTCCTGGGACGTCACAATGGGCCCTGGGGACAAGGAGGGATCCCCAGGATGTCACAATGGGCCCTGGGGACAATGGGGGGTCCTGGGATGTCACAATGGGCCCTGGGGACAAGGGTGGGTCCCCCAGATATCACAATGGGCCCTGGGGACAATGTAAGGTCCTGGGCTGTCACAATGGGCCCTGGGGACAAGGAGGGATCCCCAGGATGTCACAATGGGCCCTGGGGACAAGGGCGTGCCGAGGATGTCACAATGGGCCCTGCGGACAATGGGGGGTCCTGGGATGTCACAATGGGCCCTGGGGACAAGGGGGGGTCCCCAGGATGTCACAATGGGCCTTGGGAAGAAGGGGGTCCCCCAGATATCACAATGGGCCCTGGGGACAATGTAAGGTTTGGGCTGTCACAATGGACCCTGAGGACAAGGGGGGACCCCAGGATGTCACAATGAAGTCTTGGGAAAAAGGGGGTCCCCACGGTGTCAGAATAGGCCCTGGGGACAATGGGGGGTCCTGGGATGTCACAATGAGCCCTGGGGACAAGGGTGGTACCCATGGTGTCACAATGAGCCCTGGGCACAAGGGGGGGTCCCCATAGTGTCACAATGGGCCCTGGGGACAACGGTGGGTCCCCTGAATGTCAAAATGGGCCCTCGGGACAAATGGGGGGTCTGCAGGATGTCACAATGGGCACTGGGGATAAAGGGGGGGTCCCCATGGTGTCACAATGGGCCCAAGTGACAAGGAGGGTCCCCACGGTGCCATGATGGGTCCTGGGGACAAGGGCGTCCCCCAGATGTCACAATGGGCCCTGGGGATAATGGGGTTGCCCAGGATGTCACAATGGGCCCTGGGGACAATGGGAGGCCCCAGGATGTTCAGAACGAGCCCTGGGGACAAAGTGGAATCCTGGAATGTCACAATGGCCCCCAGTAACAAAGGGGTTCCCCATAGTGCCACAATGGGCCCTGGGGACAAAAGGGGTCCCCAGGATTTCACAATAGCACTGGGGACAAAGGGGGGTCGTGGGATGTCACAATGGGCCCTGGGGACAAGGGAGATCCCCATGGTGTCACAATAAGCCCTGGGGAAAAAGTGGAGTCCTGGGATGTCACAATGGGCCCCAGTGACAAACGGGGTCCCCATGGTGCCACAATGGGCCGTGGGGACAAATAGGGTCCCCAGGATGTCACAATGAACCCTGGGGACAAAGGGTGGTCCTGGGACATTTCAATGGGCCCTGGGGACAAAGGGGGGACCCCAGGATGTCACAATGGGCCCTGGGGACAAAGGGGGGTCCCCATGGTGTCACAATGGGCCCTGGGGACAAGGGGGTCCCCCAGATATCGCAATGGGCCCTGGGGACAAAGTAAGGTCCTGGGCTGTCACAATGGACCCTGAGGACAAGGGGGGTCCCCAGGATGTCACAATGGGCCCTGGGGACCAGGGGGGGTCCTGGGATGTCACAATGGGCCCCAGTGACAATGCAGGGTCCTCATGGTGCCACAATGGGCCCTGGGGACAAAGCGGGTCCCCTGGATGTCACAATGGGCTCTGGGGACAAAGGGGGGTGTCGACGGTGCCAAAATGGGCCCTGGGGACAAAGGGCGTCCCCAGGATGTCACCATGGGCCCTGGGGACAATAGGGGGTCCTGGGATGTCACAATGGGCCCTGGGGACAGGGGTGGGTCCTCAGGATGTCACAATGGGCCTTGGGAACAAGGGGGTCCCCCAGATATCACAATGGGCCCTGGGGACAATGTAAGGTCCTGGGCTGTCACAATCGACCCTGAGGACAAGGGGGGTCCCCAGGATGTCACAATGAAGTCTTGGGACAAAGGGGGTCCCCAGGATGTCACAATGGCGCCTGGGGACCAGGGGGTTCCTGGGATGTCACAATGGGCCCCAGTTACAAAGGGGGTCCCTATGGTGCCACAATGGGCCCTGGGGACAAAGGGGGTCCCCTGGATGTCACAATGGGTCCTGGGGACAAAGAGCGTCCCCAGCATGTCACAATGGGCCCTGGGGACAAAGAGAGTACCCAGCATGTCACAATGGGCCCTGGGGACAAAGGGGGGTCCCCTGAATGTCACAATGGGCCCTGGGGACAATGGGGGGTCCTGGGATGTCACAATGAGCCCTGCAGACAAGGGTGGTACCCATGGTGTCACAATGGGCCCTGGGCACAAGGGGGGGTCCCCATAGTGTCACAATGGGTCCGGGGGACAAGTGGGGTCCCCAGGATGTCACAATGGGTCCTGGGGACAATGTGGGGTCCCCTGAATGTCACAATGGGCCCTGGGGACAATGGTGGGTCCCCTGAATGTCAAAATGGGCCCTGGGGACAAAGGGGGGTCCGCAGGATGTCACAATGGGCACTGGGGACAAGGGGGTGCCGAGGATGTCACAATGGGCCCTGGGGACAATGTGGGGTCCTGGGATTTCACAATGGGCCCCAGTGACAAAGGGGGTCCCCTGAATGTCTCAATGGGTCCTGGGGACAATGGGGGGTCCTGGGACGTCACAATGGGCCCTGGGGACAAGGGGGTGTCCCCAGGATGTCACAATGGGCCCTGCGGACAAGGGTGGTACCCACGGTGTCACAATGGGCACTGGGCACAAGGGGGGGTCCCTATAGTTTCACAATGGGTCCTGGGGACAAGTGGGGTCCCCTGAAAGTCACAATGGGCCCTGGGGACAATGTGGGGTCCTGGGATGTCTCAATGGGCCCCAGTGACAAACGGGGGCCCCTGAATGTCACAATGGGCCCTGGGGACAATGGGGGGTCCTGGGACGTCACAATGGGCCCTGGGGACAAGGAAGGATCCCCAGGATGTCACAATGGGCCCTGGGGACAAAGAGGCGTCCCCTGAATGTCACAATGGGCCCTGGGGACAAGGGGGTGCCGAGGATGTCACAATGGGCCCTGTGGACAAGGGAGATCCCCATGGTGTCACAATAAGCCCTGGGGACAAAGTGGGGTCCTGGGATGTCACAATGGGCCCTGGGGACAATGGGGGTCCTGGGACGTCACAATGGGCCCTGGGGACAATGGGGGTCCCCACGGTGCCACGATGGGTCCTGGGGACAAGGGCGTCCCCCTAGATGTCACAATGGGCCCTGGGGACAATGGGGTTGCCCAGGATGTCACAATGGACCCTGAGGACAAAGGGGGGTGCGCAGGATGTCACAATGGGCACTGGGGACAAAGGGGGGGTCCCAGGATGTCACAATGGGCCCTGGGGACAATGTGGGGTCCTGGGATTTCACAATGGGCCCCAGTGACAAAGGGGGTCCCTTGAATGTCACAATGGGCCCTGGGGACAATGGGGGGACCTGGGACGTCACAATGGGCCCTGGGGACAAGGAGGGATCCCCAGGATGTCACAATGGGTACTGGAGACAAAGGGGGGGTCCCCATGGTGTCACAATGGGCCCAAGTGACAAGGAGGGTCCCCACGGTGCCACGATAGGTCCTGGGGACAAGGGGGCGTCCCCCAGATGTCACAATGGGCCCTGGGGACAAAGGGGGCTGCACAGGATGTCACAATGGGCACTGGGGACAATGGGGGGGTCCCCATGGTGTCACAATGGGCCCAGGTGACAAGGAGGGTCCCCACAGTGGGGATGGGTCCTGGGGGCAAGGGCGTTCCCCAGATGTCACAATGGGCCCTGGGGACAATGGGGTTGCCCAGGATGTCACAATGGGCCCTGGGGACAATGGGAGTCCCCAAGGTGTCAGAACGAGCCCTGGGGACAAAGTGGAATCCTGGAATGTCACAATGGCCCCCAGTGACAAAGGGGTTCCCCATGGTGCCACAATGGGCCCTGGGGACAAAAGGGGTCCCCAGGATTTCACAATAGCACTGGGGATAAAGGGGGGTCATGGGATGTCACAATGGGCCCTGGGGACAAGGGAGATCCCCATGGTGTCACAATAAGCCCTGGGGACAAAGTGGGGTCCTGGGATGTCACAATGGGCCCCAGTGACAAACGGGGTCCCCATGGTGCCACAATGGGCCGTGGGGACAAATGGGGTCCCCAGGATGTCACAATGAACCCTGGGGACAAAGGGTGGTCCTGGGACATTTCAATGGGCCCTGGGGACAAAGGGGGGACCCCAGGATGTCACAATGGGCCCTGGGGACAAAGGGGGTCCCCTGGATGTCACAATGGGCTCTGGGGACAAGGAGTGTCCCCAGGATGTCACAATGGGCCCTGGAGACAAAGGGAGGTGTCGACGGTGTCAAAATGGGCCCTGGGGACAAAGGGCGTCCCCAGGATGTCACAATGGGCCCTGGGGACAAAGGGCGGTCCCGTGAATGTCACAATGGGCCCTAGGGACAAGGGGGTGCCGAGGAGGTCACAATGGGCCCTGGGGACAATGGGGGGTCCTGGGACGTCACAATGGGCCCTGGGGACAAGAGGGGATCCCTAGGATGTCACAATGGGCCCTGGGGACTAATGTGGTCCCCACGGTGTCACAATATGTCCTGGAGACAAAGGGGGGACCCCAGGATGTCACAATGGGCCCTTGGGACAATGGGGTTCCTGGGATGTCACAATGGGTCCCCAGTGACAAAGGGGGTCCCCAGGATGTCTCAATGGGCCCTGAGGACAATGGGAGGTCCCCATGGTGTCACAATGGGTCCCCAGTGACAAGGGAGGTCTCCACGGTGCCAGGATGGGTCCTGGGGACAGGGAGGTCCCCAGGATGTCACAATGGGCCGTGGGGACAAAGAGGCTCCCCAGGATGTCACAATGGGACCTGGGGACAAGGGGGTCTCCAGGAACTCACAATGGGCTCTGGGGACAATGGAGGTTCCCCATCATGTTCACAATAGGCCCTGAGGACAAGGGGTGGTCCCCATGGTGTCACAATGGGTCTCCAGTGACAAGGGGGTCCCCAAGGTGTCACAATGGGCCCTGGGGACAATGGGGGGTCCTGGGACGTAACAATAGGCCCTGGGGACAAGGGGGTTCCCCACAGTGTCACAATGGGCCCTGGGGACAAAGGGGGTCCGCACGGTGTTACAATGGTCCCTGGGGACAAGGGGGGATGCCCAGGATGTCACAATGGGCCCTGAGGACAAGGGGGGGTCCCCATGGTGTCACAATGGGTCCCCAGTGACAAGGAGGGTCCCATGGTGTCATGATGGGTCCTGGGGACAAGGGGGTCCCCAGGATGTAACAATGGACCCTGGGGACAATGCGGGGTCCTGGGACATCACAATGGGCCCCAGTGACATGGGGGTCCCCAGGATGTCACAATGGGCCCTGGGGACAATGTGGGGTCCTGGGATGTCACAATTGGCCCTGGGGACAAAGAGGGGTCCCCAGGATGTCACAATGGGCCCTGGGGACAAGGAGGGATCCCCAGGATGTCACAATGGGCCCTGGGGACAAGGGGGTGCCGAGGATGTCACAATGGGCCCTGGGGACAATGGGGGTCCTGGGACGTCACAATGGGCCCTGGGGACACAGAGGGGCCCTAGGACGTCACAATCAGTCCTGGGGACAAGGTGGGGTCCCCTGAGAGTTAC
This sequence comes from Patagioenas fasciata, assembly GCF_037038585.1. Classification (NCBI taxonomy): domain Eukaryota; kingdom Metazoa; phylum Chordata; class Aves; order Columbiformes; family Columbidae; genus Patagioenas; species Patagioenas fasciata. The sequence continues at coordinate 171,433 of NW_027288814.1, read as the reverse complement.
AATGAGCCCTGGGAAGAGAGGGGGCTCCCAAGGATATCGCAATGGGCCCTGGGAACAATGGGGGGTCCGGGGACGTCACAATTGGCCCTGGGGACAAGGGCGGGTCTCCAGGATGTCACAATGGGCCCTGGGAACAAGGCGGGGTACCCATAGTGTCACAATGGGTCCTGGGGAAAATGGGGTCCCCAGGATGTCACAATGGGCCCTGGGGACAATGTGGGGTCCTGGGATGTCACAATGGGCCCCAGTGACAAAGGGGGTCCCCTGAATGTTACAATGGGTCCTGAGGAAAGTGGGGGGTCCTGGGACGTCACAATGGGCCCTGGGGACAAGGAGGGATCCCCAGGATGTCACAATGGGCCCTGGGGACAAGGGAGGGTCCCCAGGATGACACAATGGGCCCTGGGGACAACGGGGGGTCCTAAGACGTCACAATGGGCCCTGGGGCCAAGCAGGGATCCCCAGGATGTCACAATGGGCCCTGGACACAATGGGGGGTCCTGGGACGTCACAATGGGCCCCGTTGACAAGGGGGCATCCCCAGGATGTCAAAATGCGCCCTGGGGCCCAGGGGGGTCCTGCGATGTCACAATGGGCCCTGGGGACAAAGGGGGTCCCCTGGATGTCACAATGGACTCTGGGGACAAAGGGGATCCCCACGGTATCAGAATGGGCCCTGGGGACAAAGGGAAGTCCTGGGATGTCACAATGAGCCCTGCGGACAAGGGTGGTACCCACGGTGTCACAATGGGCCCTGGAGACAAGGAGGGATCCCCAGGATGTTACAATGGGCCCTGGGGACAATGGGGGGTCGTGGGACGTCACAATGGGCCCCAGTGACAAGGGGGGGTCCCCAGGATGTCACAGTGTGCCCTGGGTACAAAGAGGCGTCCCCGGAATGTCACAATGGGCCCTGGGGACAAGGGGGTGCCCTGAATGTCACAATGGGCCCTGGGGACAATGGGGGGTCCTAAGACGTCACAATGGGCCCTGGGGACAAGGAGGGATCCCCAGGATGTCACAATGGGCCCTGGGGACAATGGGGGGTCCTGGGACGTCACAATGGGCCCCAGTGACAAGGGGGGGTCCCCAGGATGTCACAATGGGCCCTGGGGACAAAGAGCGTCCCCAGCATGTCACAATGGGCCCTGGGGACAAAGAGGGGTCCCCTGAATGTCACAATGGGCCCTGGGGACAAAGGGGGGTCCTGGGATGTCACAATGGGGCCCAATGACAAAGAGGGTCCTCATGGTGCCACAATGGGCCCTGGGGACAAAGGGGGTCCCCTGGATGTCACAATGGGCTCTGGGGACAAGGAGGGTCCCCAGGATGTCACAATGGGCCCTGGGGACAAAGAGCGTCCCCAGCATGTCACAATGGGCCCTGGGGACAAAGAGGGGTCCCCTGAATGTCACAATGGGCCCTGGGGACAAGGGGGTGCAGTGGATGTCACAATGGGCCCTGGGGACAATGGGGGGTGTCCAGGATGTGAGAATGAGTCTTGAGGACAAGGGGGGGTCCCCATGGAGTCACAATGGGTCCCCAGTGACAAGGAGGTGTCCCCATGGTGTCACAATAGGCCCTGGGGACAAAGTGGGATCCAAGAATGTCACAATGGGCCCTGGGGACAAAAGGGCTTGCCATGGTGCCACAACGGGCCCTGGGAGCAAGGGGGTGGCCAGGATGTCACAATGGGTCCTGGGGAAAATGGGGGGTGCCCAGGATGTCACAATGGACCCTGAGGACAATGAGGGTCCCCAGGATGTCACAATGGGCCCTGGGGACAATGGCGGGTGCCCAGGATGTGAGAATGAGTCCTGAGGACAAGGAGGGGTCCCCATGGTGTCACAATAGGCCCTGGGGACAAAGTGGGGTCCTAGAATGTCACAATGGGCCCTGGGGACAAAAGTGGTCCCCATGGTGCTACAATGGCTCCTGGGGACAAAGGGGGGTCCTGGGATGTCACAATGGGCACCGGGGACAAGGGGGTGTCCCCATGGTGCCACAATGGGCCCTGGGAGCAAGGGGGTGGCCAGGATGTCACAATAGGTCCTGGGGACAATGGGGGGTCCTGGGACGTCACAATGGGCCCTGGGGACAAGGAGGGATCCGCAGGATGTCACAATGGGCCCTGGGGACAAAGAGGGGTCCCCTGAATGTCACAATGGGCCCTGGGGACAAGGGGGTGCCGAGGATGTCACAATGGGCCCTGGGGACAATGGGGGGTCCTGGGATGTCACAATGGGCCCTGGGGACAAGGGTGGGCCCCCAGGATGTCACAATGGGCCTTGGGAACAAGGGGTTCCCCCAGATAACACAATGGGCCCTGGGGACAATGTAAGGTCCTGGGCTGTCACAATGGACCCTGAGGACAAGGGGGGTCCCCAGGATGTCACAATGAAGTCCTGGGACAAAGGGGGTCCCCAGGATGTCACAATGGGGCCTGGGGACCAGGGGGGGTCCTGGGATGTCACAATGGGCCCCAGTGACAAAGGGGGTCCCTATGGTGCCACAATGGGCCCTGGGGACAAAGGGGGTCCCTAGGATGTCACAATGGGCCCTGGCGACAAAGAGCGTCCCCAGCATGTCACAATGGGCTCTGGGGACAAAGGGGGTCCCCTGAATGTCACAATGGGCCCTGGGGACAATGGGGGGTCCTGGGATGTCACAATGAGCCCTGCAGACAAGGGTGGTACCCACGGTGTCACAATGGGCCCTGGGCACAAGGGGGGGTCCCCATAGTGCCACAATGGGTCCTGGGGACAAGTGGGGTCCAAAGGATGTCACAATGTACCCTGGGGACAATGTGGGGTCCCCTGAATGTGACAATGGGCCCTGGGGACAAGGGGGGGTCCCCATAGTGTCACAATGGGTCCTGGGGACAAGTGGGGTCCCCACGATGTCACAATGGGCCCTGGGGACAATGGGGGGTACCCAGGATGTGAGAATGAGTCCTGAGGACAAGGAGGGGTCCCCATGGTGTCACAATGGGTCCCCAGTGACAAGGAGGGGTCCCCATGGTGTCACAATAGGCCCTGGGGACAAAGTGGGGTCCTAGAATGTCACAATGGGCCCTGGGGACAAGGGGGTATCCCCATGGTGCCACAATGGGCCCTGGGAGAAAGGGGGTGCCCAGGATGTCACAATGGACCCTGAGGACAAGCAGGGGTCTCCATGGTGTCACAATGGGCCCCCAGTGACAAGGGGGAGTCCCCATGGTGCCACAATACGCCGTGGGGAGAAACGGGTCCCCAGGATGTCACAATGGGCCCTAGGGACAAAGGGGGGTCCGCCGGATGTCACAATGGGCCCTGGGGACCAGGGCGGGTCCTGGGATGTCACAATGGGCCCCAGTGACAAAGTGGGTCCCTATGGTGCCACAATGGGCCCTGGGGACAAAGGGGGTCCCCTGGATGTCACAATGGGCCCTGGGGACAAAAGGGGTCCCCAGGATTTCACAATAGCACTGGGGACAAAGGGGGGTCCTGGGATGTCACAATGGGCCCTGGGGACAAGGGAGATCCCCATGGTGTCACAATAAGCCCTGGGGACAAAGTGGGGTCCTGGGATGTCACAATGGGCTCTGGGGACAAGGAGGGTCCCCAGGATGTCACAATGGGCCCTGGGGACAAAGGGGGGTCCTGGGATGTCACAATGGGCCCCAGTGACAAAGAGGGTCCTCATGGTGCCACAATGTGCCCTGGGGACAAAGGGGGTCCCCTGGATGTCACAATGGGCTCTGGGGACAAGGAGGGTCCCCAGGATGTCACAATGGGCCCTGTGGACAAAGAGCATCCCCTGAATGTCACAATGGGCCCTGGGGACAAAGGGGGTCCCCACGGTATCAGAATGGGCCCTGGGGACAAAGGGGGTCCCCTGAATGTCACAATGGGCCCTGGGGACAGTGGGGGGTCCTGGGACGTCTCAATGGGGGCTGGGGACAAGGGGGGGTCCCCAGGATGTCACAATGGGCCCTGGGGACAAAGAGGGGTCCCCTGAATGTCACAATGGGCCCTGGGGACAAGGGGGTGCAGTGGATGTCACAATGGGCCCTGGGGACAATGGGGGGTGTCCAGGATGCGAGAATGAGTCCTGAGGACAAGGGGGGGTCCCCATGGTGTCACAATGGGTCCCCAGTGACAAGGAGGGGTCCCCATGGTGTCACAATAGGCCCTGGGGACAAAGTGGGGTCCAGGAATGTCACAATGGGCCCTGGGGACAAAAGGGGTTGCCATGGTGCCACAATGGGCCCTGGGGTCAAAGGGGGTCCCCATGGTGCTACAATGGCCCTGGGGACAAAGGGGGGTCCTGGGATGTCACAATGGGCCCTGGGGACAAAGGGGGTGTCCCCATGGTGCCACAACGTGCCCTGGGAGCAAGGGGGTGGCCAGGATGTCACAATGGGTCCTGGGGAAAATGGGGGGTGCCCAGGATGTCACAATGGACCCTGAGGACAAGCGGGGGTCTCCATGGTGTCACAATGGGCCCCAGTGACAAAGGGGCTCCCCTGAATGTCACAATAGGTCCTGGGGACAATGGGGGGTCCTGGGACGTCACAATGGGCCCTGGGGACAACGAGGGATCCCCAGGATGTCACAATGGGCCCTGGGGACAAAGAGGGGTCCCCTGAATGTCACAATGGGCCCTGGGGACAAGGGGGTGCCGAGGATGTCACAATGGGCCCCGGGGAAAATGGGGGGTCCCCTGAATGTCAAAATGGGCCCTGGGGACAAGGAGGGATTCCCAGGATGTCACAATGGGCCCTGGAGACAAGGGGGTGTCCCAAGGATGTCACAATGGGCCGTGCGGACAAAGGTGGTACCCACGGTGTCACAATGGTCACTGGGCACAAGGGGGGGTCCCTATAGTGTCACAATGGGTCCTGGGGACAAGTGGGGTCCCCAGGATGTCACAAGGGCCCTGGGGACAATGTGGGGTCCTGGGATGTCACAATGGGCCCCAGTGACAAACGGGGACCCCTGAATGTCACAATGGGCCCTGGGGACAATGGGGGTCCTGGGACGTCCCAATGGGCCCTGGGGACTAGGAGGGATCCCCAGGATGTCACAATGGGCCCTGGGGACAATAGCGGGTCCTGGGACGTCCCAATGGGCCCTGGGGACAAGCAGGGGTCCCCAGGATGTCACAATGGGCCCTGGGGAAAAAGAGGGGTCCCCTGAATGTCACAATGGGCCCTGGGGACAAGGGGGTGCTGAGGATGTCACAATGGGCCCTGGGGACAATGGGGGGTCCTGGGACGTCACAATGGGCCCTGGGGACAATGGTGGGTCCCCTGAATGTCACAATGGGCCCTGGGGACAACGGGGGGACCCCAGGATGTCACAATGGCCACTGGGGACAAAGGGTGGGTCCCCATGGTGTCACAATGGGCCCAAGTGACAAGGAGGGTCCCCACGGTGCCACGATGGGTCCTGGGGACAAGGGCGTCCCCCACATGTCACAATAAGCCCTGGGGACAAAGTGGGGTCCTGGGATGTCAGAATGGGCCCTGGGGACAATGGGAGTCCCCAAGGTGTCAGAACGAGCCCTGGGGACAAAGTGGAATCCTGGAATGTCACAATGGCCCCCAGTGACAAAGGGGTTCCCCATGGTGCCACAATGGGCCCTGGGGACAAAAGGGGTCCCCAGGATTTCACAATGGCCCTGAGGACAAAGGGGGGTCCTGGGATGTCACAATGGGCCCTGGGGACAAAGGGGGTATCCCCATGGTGCCACAACGGGCCCTGGGAGCAAGGGGGTGGCCAGGATGTCACAATGGGTCCTGGGGAAAATGGGGGGTGCCCATGATGTCACAATGGACCCTGAGGACAAGCGGGGGTCTCCATGGTGTGACAATGGGCCCCAGTGACAAAGGGGCTCCCCTGAATGTCACAATAGATCCTGGGGACAATGGGGGGTGCTGGGATGTCACAATGGGCCCTGGGGACAACGAGGGATCCCCAGGATGTCACAATGGGTCCTGGGGACAAAGAGGGGTCCCCTGAATTTCACAATGGGCCCTGGGGACAAGGGGGTGCAGAGGATGTCACAATGGGCCCTGGGGACAATGTGGGGTCCTGGGATGTCACAATGGGCCCCAGTGACAAAGGGGGTCCCCTGAATGTCACAATGGGCCCTGGGGACAAGGAGGGATCCCCAGGATGTCACAATGGGCTCTGGGGACAATGGGCGGTCCTGGGACGTCACAATGGGCCCTGAGGACAAGGAGGAATCCCCAGGATGTCACAATGGGCCCTGGGGACAATGGGGGGTCGTTAGACGTCACAATGGCCCCTGGGGACAAAGAGGGGTCCCCTGAATGTCACAATGGGCCCTGAGGACAATGGGGGGTCCTGGGATGTCACAATGGGCCCTGGGGACAAGGAAGGATCCCCAGGATGTCACAATGGGCCCTGGGGACAAAGAGGCGTCCCCTGAATGTCACAATGGGCCCTGGGGACAAGGGGGTGCCGAGGATGTCACAATGGGCCCTGTGGACAAGGGAGATCCCCATGGTGTCACAATAAGCCCTGCGGACAAAGTGGGGTCCTGGGATGTCACAATGGGCCCTGGGGACAATGGGGGTCCTAGGACGTCACAATGGGCCCTGGGGACAATGGGGGTCCCCACGGTGCCACGATGGGTCCTGGGGACAAGGGCGTCCCCCTAGATGTCACAATGGGCCCTGGGGACAATGGGGTTGCCCAGGATGTCACAATGGACCCTGGGGACAAAGGGGGGTGCGCAGGATGTCACAATGGGCACTGGGGACAAAGGGGGGGTCCCAGGATGTCACAATGGGCCTTGGGGACAATGTGGGGTCCTGGGATTTCACAATGGGCCCCAGTGACAAAGGGGGTCCCCTGAATGTCACAATGGGCCCTGGGGACAATGGGGGGTCCTGGGACGTTACAATGGGCCCTGGGGACAAGGAGGGATCCCCAGGATGTCACAATGGGTACTGGAGACAAAGGGGGGGTCCCCATGGTTTCACAATGGGCCCAAGTGACAAGGAGGGTCCCCACGGTGCCACGATGGGTCCTGGGGACAAGGGCGTCCCCCAGATGTCACAATGGGCCCTGGGGACAATGGGGTTGCCCAGGATGTCACAATGGACCCTGGGGACAAAGGGGGGTGCACAGGATGTCACAATGGGCACTGGGGACAATGGGGGGGTCCCCTTGGTGTCACAATGGGCCCAAGTGACAAGGAGGGTCCCCACAGTGGGGATGGGTCCTGGGGGCAAGGGCGTTCCCCAGATGTCACAATGGGCCCTGGGGACAATGGGGTTGCCCAGGATGTCACAATGGGCCCTGGGGACAATGGGAGTCCCCAAGGTGTCAGAACGAGCCCTGGGGACAAAGTGGAATCCTGGAATGTCACAATGGCCCCCAGTGACAAAGGGGTTCCCCATGGTGCCACAATGGGCCCTGGGGACAAAAGGGGTCCCCAGGATTTCACAATAGCACTGGGGATAAAGGGGGGTCATGGGACGTCCCAATGGTCCCTGGGGACTAGGAGGGATCCCCAGGATGTCACAATGGGCCCTGGGGACAAAGTGGGGTCCTGGGATGTCACAATGGGCCCCAGTGACAAACGGGGTCCCCATGGTGCCACAATGGGCCGTGGGGACAAATGGGGTCCCCAGGATGTCACAATGAACCCTGGGGACAAAGGGTGGTCCTGGGACATTTCAATGGGCCCTGGGGACAAAGGGGGGACCCCAGGATGTCACAATGGGCCCTGGGGACAAAGGCGGTCCCCTGGATGTCACAATGGGCTCTGGGGACAAGGAGGGTCCCCAGGATGTCACAATGGGCCCTGGGGACAAAGGGAGGTGTCGACGGTGTCAAAATGAGCCCTGGGGACAAAGGGCGTCCCCAGGATGTCACAATGGGCCCTGGGGACAAAGGGGGGTCCCGTGAATGTCACAATGGGCCCTAGGGACAAGGGGGTGCCGAGGAGGTCACAATGGGCCCTGGGGACAATGGGGGGTCCAGGGACGTCACAATGGGCCCTGGGGACAAGAGGGGATCCCTAGGATGTCACAATGGGCCCTGGGGACTAATGTGGTCCCCACGGTGTCACAATATGTCCTGGAGACAAAGGGGGGTCCCCAGGATGTCACAATGGGCCCTTGAGAACAATGGGAGGTCCCCATGGTGTCACAATGGGTCCCCAGTGACAAGGGAGGTCTCCACGGTGCCAGGATGGGTCCTGGGAACAAGGAGGTCCCCAGGATGTCACAATGGGCCGTGGGGACAAAGAGGCTCCCCAGGATGTCACAATGGGACCTGGGGACAAGGGGGTCTCCAGGAACTCACAATGGGCTCTGGGGACAATGGAGGTTCCCCAGGATGTTCACAATAGGCCCTGAGGACAAGGGGTGGTCCCCATGGTATCACAATGGGTCTCCAGTGACAAGGGGGTCCCCAAGGTGTCACAATGGGCCCTGGGGACAATGGGGGGTCCTGGGAAGTAACAATAGGCCCTGGGGACAAGGGGGTTCCCCACAGTGTCACAATGGGCCCTGGGGACAAAGGGGGTCCGCACGGTGTTACAAAGGTCCCGGGGGACAAGGGGGGATGCCCAGGATGTCACAATGGGCCCTGAGGACAAGGGGGGGTCCCCATGGTGTCACAATGGGTCCCCAGTGACAAGGAGGGTCCCATGGTGTCATGATGGGTCCTGGGGACAAGGGGGTCCCCAGGATGTAACAATGGGCCCTGGGGACAATGGGGGGTCCTGGGACATCACAATGGGCCCTGGAGACAAAGGGGGTCTCCAGGATGTCACAATGGGCTCTGGGGACAATGCGGGGTCCTGGGACATCACAATGGGCCCCAGTGACATGGGGGTCCCCAGGATGTCACAATGGGCCCTGGGGACAATGTGGGGTCCAAGAATGTCACAATGGGCCTCAGTGACAAAGAGGGTCCCCTGAATGTCACAATGGGGCCTGGGGACAATGGGGGTTCCTGGGACATCACAATGGGCCCTGGGGACAAGGAGGGATCCCCAGGATGTCACAATGGGCCCTGGGGACAAAGAGGGGTCCCCTGAATGTCACAATGGGCCCTGGGGACAAGGGGGTGCCGAGGATGTCACAATGGGCCCTGGGGACAATGGGGGTCCTGGGACGTCACAATGGGCCCTGGGGACACAGAGGGGCCCTAGGACGTCACAATCAGTCTTGGGGACAAGGTGGGGTCCCCTGAGAGTCACAATGAGCCCTGGGAAGAGAGGGGGCTCCCAAGGATATCGCAATGGGCCCTGGGAACAATGGGGGGTCCGGGGACGTCACAATTGGCCCTGGGGACAAGGGCGGGTCTCCAGGATGTCACAATGGGCCCTGGGAACAAGGCGGGGTACCCATAGTGTCACAATGGGTCCTGGGGAAAATGGGGTCCCCAGGATATCACAATGGGCCCTGGGGACAATGTGGGGTCCTGGGATGTCACAATGGGCCCCAGAGACAAAGGGGGTCCCCTGAATGTTACAATGGGTCCTGAGGACAGTGGGGGGTCCTGGGACGTCACAATGGGCCCTGGGGACAACGGGGGGTCCCCAGGATGTCACAATGGGCCCTGGGGACAAAGAGGGGTCCCCTGAATGTCACAATGGGCCCTGGGGACAAGGGGGTGCAGTGGATGTCACAATGGGCCCTGGGGACAGTGGCGGGGTCCTGGAATGTCACAATGGGCCCTGGGGACAATGGGGGTCCCCAGGATGTCACAATGGGCCCTGGGGACAATGGGAGTCCCCAAGGTGTCAGAACGAGCCCTGGGGACAAAGTGGAATCCTGGAATGTCACAATTGCCCCCAGTGACAAAGGGGTTCCCCATGTTGTCACAATGGGCCCTGGAGACATATGGGTCCCCAGGATTTCACAATAGCACTGGGGACAAAGGGGGGTCCTGGGATGTCACAATGGGCCCTGGGGACAAAGGGGGGTCCTGGGATGTCACAATGGGGCCCAGTGACAAAGAGGGTCCTCATGGTGCCACAATGGGCCCTGGGGACAAAGGGGGTCCCCTGGATGTCACAATGGGCTCTGGGGACAAGGAGGGTCCCCAGGATGTCACAATGGGCCCTGGGGACAAAGAGCGTCCCCAGCATGTCACAATGGGCCCTGGGGACAAGGGGGTGCAGTGGATGTCACAATGGGCCCTGGGGACAATGGGGGGTGTCCAGGATGTGAGAATGAGTCCTGAGGACAAGGGGGGGTCCCCATGGTGTCACAATGGGTCCCCAGTGACAAGGAGGTGTCCCCATGGTGTCACAATAGGCCCTGGGGACAAAGTGGGATCCAAGAATGTCACAATGGGCCCTGGGGACAAAAGGGCTTGCCATGGTGCCACAACAGGCCCTGAAAGCAAGGGGGTGGCCAGGATGTCACAATGGGTCCTGGGGAAAATGGGGGGTGCCCAGGATGTCACAATGGACCCTGAGGACAATGAGGGTCCCCAGGATGTCACAATGGGCCCTGGGGACAATGGCGGGTGCCCAGGATGTGAGAATGAGTCCTGAGGACAAGGAGGGGTCCCCATGGTGTCACAATAGGCCCTGGGGACAAAGTGGGGTCCTAGAATGTCACAATGGGCCCTGGGGACAAAAGTGGTCCCCATGGTGCTACAATGGCTCCTGGGGACAAAGGGGGGTCCTGGGATGTCACAATGGGCACCGGGGACAAGGGGGTGTCCCCATGGTGCCACAATGGGCCCTGGGAGCAAGGGGGTGGCCAGGATGTCACAATAGGTCCTGGGGACAATGGGGGGTCCTGGGACGTCACAATGGGCCCTGGGGACAAGGAGGGATCCCCAGGATGTCACAATGGGCCCTGGGGACAAAGAGGGGTCCCCTGAATGTCACAATGGGCCCTGGGGACAAGGGGGTGCCGAGGATGTCACAATGGGCCCTGGGGACAATGGGGGGTCCTGGGATGTCACAATGGGCCCTGGGGACAAGGGTGGGTCCCCAGGATGTCACAATGGGCCTTGGGAACGAGGGGTTCCCCCAGATAACACAATGGGCCCTGGGGACAATGTAAGGTCCTGGGCTGTCACAATGGACCCTGAGGACAAGGGGGGTCCCCAGGATGTCACAATGAAGTCCTGGGACAAAGGGGGTCCCCAGGATGTCACAATGGGGCCTGGGGACCAGGGGGGGTCCTGGGATGTCACAATGGGCCCCAGTGACAAAGGGGGTCCCTATGGTGCCACAATGGGCCCTGGGGACAAAGGGGGTCCCCAGGATGTCACAATGGGCCCTGGGGACAAAGAGCGTCCCCAGCATGTCACAATGGGCTCTGGGGACAAAGGGGGTCCCCTGAATGTCACAATGGGCCCTGGGGACAATGGGGGGTCCTGGGATGTCACAATGAGCCCTGCAGACAAGGGTGGTACCCACGGTGTCACAATGGGCCCTGGGCACAAGGGGGGGTCCCCATAGTGCCACAATGGGTCCTGGGGACAAGTGGGGTCCCCAGGATGTCACAGTGGGCCCTGGGGACAATGTGGGGTCCCCTGAATGTGACAATAGGCCCTGGGGACAAGGGGGGGTCCCCATAGTGTCACAATGGGTGCTGGGGACAAGTGGGGTCCCCACGATGTCACAATGGGCCCTGGGGACAATGGGGGGTACCCAGGATGTGAGAATGAGTCCTGAGGACAAGGAGGGGTCCCCATGGTGTCACAATGGGTCCCCAGTGACAAGGAGGGGTCCCCATGGTGTCACAATAGGCCCTGGGGACAAAGTGGGGTCCTAGAATGTCACAATGGGCCCTGGGGACAAGGGGGTATCCCCATGGTGCCACAATGGGCCCTGGGAGAAAGGGGGTGCCCAGGATGTCACAATGGACCCTGAGGACAAGCAGGGGTCTCCATGGTGTCACAATGGGCCCCCAGTGACAAGGGGGAGTCCCCATGGTGCCACAATACGCCGTGGGGAGAAACGGGTCCCCAGGATGTCACAATGGGCCCTAGGGACAAAGGGGGGTCCGCCGGATGTCACAATGGGCCCTGGGGACCAGGGCGGGTCCTGGGATGTCACAATGGGCCCCAGTGACAAAGTGGGTCCCTATGGTGCCACAATGGGCCCTGGGGACAAAGGGGGTCCCCTGGATGTCACAATGGGCTCTGGAGACACGGAGGGTCCCCAGGATGTCACAATGGGCCCTGGGGACAAACGGGGTCCCCACGGTATCAGAATGGGCCCTGGCGACAAAGGGGGGTCCCCTGAATGTCACAATGGGCCCTGGGGACAATGGGGGGTCCTGGGATGTCACAATGAGCCCTGCGGACAAGGGTGGTACCCACAGTGCCACAATGGGCCCTGGGCACAAGTGGATGTCCCCATAGTGTCACAATGGGTCCTGGGGACAAATGGGGTCCCCAGGATGTCACAATGGGCCCTGGGGACAATGTGGGGTCCTGGGATGTCACAATGGGCCCCAGAGACAAAGGGGGTCCCCCTGAATGTCACAATGGGTCCTAGGGACAATGAGGGGTCCTGGGACGTCAAAATGGGCCCTGGAGACAAGGAGCGATCCCCAGGATGTCACAGTGTGCCCTGGGTACAAAGAGGCGTCCCCGGAATGTCACAATGGGCCCTGGGGACAAGGGGGTGCCCTGAATGTCACAATGGGCCCTGGGGTCAATGGGGGGTCCTGGGACGTCACAATGGGCCCGAGTGACAAGGGGGGGTCCCCAGGATGTCACAATGGGCCCTGGGGACAAAGAGGGGTCCCCTGAATGTCACAATGGGCCCTGGGGACAAGGGGGTACCCTGAATGTCACAATGGGCTCTGGGGACAATGGGGGGTCCTGGGACGTCACAATGGGCCCGAGTGACAAGGGGGGGTCCCCAGGATGTCACAATGGGCCCTGGGGACAATGGCGTGTCCCCTGAATGTCACAATGGGCCCTGGGGACAAGGGGGTGCAGTGGATGTCACAATGGGCCCTGGGGACAATGAGGGGTCCTGGAATGTCAGAATGGGCCCTAGGGACAATGGGGGTCCCCAGGATGTCACAATGGGCCCTGGGGACAAAGGGGGTCCCCTGTATGTCACAATGGGCTCTGGGGACAAAGGGGGGTCCTGCGATGTCACAATGAGCCCTGCGGTCAAGGGTGGTACCCACGGTGTCACAATGGGCCCTGGGAACAAGGGGGGGTCCCCATAGGGTCACAATGGGTCCTGGGGAAAATGGGGTCCCCAGGATGTCACAATGGGCCCTGGGGACAATGTGGGGTCCTGGGATGTCACAATGGGCCCCAGTGACAAAGGGGTTCCCTGAATGTTACAATGGGTCCGGAGGACAATGGGGGGTCCTGGGACGTCACAATAGGCCCTGGGGACAAGGAGGGATACCCAGGATGTCACAATGGGCCCTGGGGACAAGGGGGGGTCCCCAGGATGTCACAATGTGCCCTGGGTACAAAGAGGCGTCCCCTGAATGTCGCAATGGGCCCTGGGGACAATGGGGGGTCCTAAGACGTCACAATGGGCCCTGGGGACAAGGAGGGATCCCCAGGATGTCACAATGGGCCCTGGGGACAATGGGGGGTCCTGGGACGTCACAATGGGCCCCAGTGACAACGGGGGTCCCCAGGATGTCACAATGGGCCCTGGGGACAAAGAGGGGTCCCCTGAATGTCACAATGGGCCCTGGGGACAAGGGGGTGCAGTGGATGTCACAATGGGCCCTGGGGACAATGGGGGGTCCTGGAATGTCACAATGGGCCTTGGGGACAATGGGCGTCCCCAGGATGTCACAATGGGCCCTGGGGACAATGGGGTTGCCCAGGATGTCACAATGGGCCCTGGGGACAATGGGAGTCCCCAAGGTGTCAGAACGAGCCCTGGGGACAAAGTGAAATCCTGGAATGTCACAATGGCCCCCAGTGACAAAGGGGTTCCCCACGGTGTCACAATGGGCCCTGGGGACAAAAGGGGTCCCCAGGATTTCACAATAGCACTGGGGACAAAGGGGGGTCATGGGATGTCACAATGGGCCCTGGGGACAAGGGAGATCCTCATGGTGTCACAATAAGCCCTGGGGACAAAGTGGGGTCCTGGGATGTCACAATGGGCTCTGGGGACAAGGAGGGTCCCCAGGATGTCACAATGGGCCCTGGGGACAAAGGAGGGTCCTGGGATGTCACAATGGGCCCCAGTGACAAAGAGGGTCCTCATGGTGCCACAATGGGCCCTGGGGACAAAGGGGGTCCCCTGGATGTCACAATGGGCTCTGGGAAAAGGAGGGTCCCCAGGATGTCACAATGGGCCCTGTGGACAAAGAGCATCCCCTGAATGTCACAATGGGCCCTGGGGACAAAGGGGGTCCCCACGGTATCAGAATGGGCCCTGGGGACAAAGGGGGTCCCCTGAATGTCACAATGGGCCCTGGGGACAGTGGGGGGTCCTGGGACGTCTCAATGGGGGCTGGGGACAAGGGGGGGTCCCCAGGATGTCACAATGGGCCCTGGGGACAAGGGGGTGCCGAGGATGTCACAATGGGCCCTGGGGACAAGGGGGGGTCCCCATAGTGTCACAATGGGTCCTGGGGACAAGTGGGGTCCCCAGGATGTCACAATGGGCCCTGCGGACACTGGGGGGTCCTGGGACGTCACAATGGGCCCCAGTGACAAGAGGGGGTCCCCAGGATGTCACAATGGGCCCTGGGAACAAACAGGGGTCCCCTGAATGTCACAATGGGCCCTGGGGACAAGGGGGTGCCGAGGATGTCACAATGGGCCCTGGGGACAACGGGGGGTCCTGGGAAGTCACAATGGGCCCTGCGGACAAGGAGGGATCCCCAGGATGTCACAATGGGCCCTGGGGACAATGGGGGGTCCTGGACGTCACAATGAGCCCTGCGGACAAGGGTGGTACCCAGGATGTCACAATGGGCCCTGGGAACAAGGGGGGGTCCCCATAGTGTCACAATGGGTCCTGGGGACAAGTGGGGTCCCCAGGATGTCACAATAGGTCCTGGGGACAATGTGGGGTCCTGGGATGTCACAATGGGCCCCAGTGACAAAGGGGCCCCCTGACTGTCACAATGGGCCCTGGGGACAATGGGGTGTTCTGGGACGTCACAATGGGCCCCAGTGACAACAGGGGGTCCCCAGGATGTCACAATGGGCCCTGGGGACAAACAGGGGTCCCCTGAATGTCACAATGGGCCCTGGGGACAAGGGGGTGCCGAGGATGTCATAATGAGCCCTGGGGACAATGGGGGGTCCTGGGACGTCACAATGGGCCCTGCGGACAAGGAGGGATCCCCAGGATGTCACAATGGGCCCTGGGGACAATGGGGGGTCCTGGGACGTCACAATGAGCCCTGCGGACAAGGGTGGTACCCAGGACGTCACAATGGGCCCTGGGGACAAGGGGGGGTCCCCATAGTGTCACAATGGGTCCTGGGGACAAGTGGGGTCCCCAGGATGTCACAATGGGCCCTGGGGACAATGTGGGGTCCTGGGATGTCACAATGGGCCCCAGTGACAAAGGGGGTCCCCTGAATGTCACAATGGGTCCTGGGGACAATGGGGGGTCCTGGGACGTCACAATGGGCCCTGGGGACAAGGAGGGATCCCCAGGATGTCACAATGGGCCCTGGGGACAACGGGCGGTCCTGGGACGTCACAATGGGCCCTGAGGACAAGGAGGGATCCCCAGGATGTCACAATGGGCCCTGGGGACAATGGAGGGTCCTGGGACGTCACAATGGGCCCTGGGGACAAGAGGGGGTCCCCTGGATGTCACAATGGGCTCTGGGGACAAGGGGGGTCCCCAGGATGTCACAATGGGCCCTGGGGACAATGGGGGGTCCTGGGACGTCACAATGGGCTCTGGGGACAAGGGGGGGTCCCCAGGATGTCACAATGGGCCCTGGGAACAAGGGGGGGTCCCCATAGTGTCACAATGGGTCCTGGGGACAAGAGGGATCCCCAGGATGTCACAATGGGCCGTGGGGACAATGGGGGGTCCTGGGACGTCACAATGGGCTCTGAGGACAAGGACGGATCTCCAGGATGTCACAATGGGCCCTGGGGACAATGGGGGGTCCTGGGACGTCACAATGGGCCCCAGTGACAAGGGGGGGTCCCCAGGATGTCAGAATGGGCCCTGGGGACAAAGAGGGGTCCCCTGAATGTCACAATGGGCCCTGGGGACAAGGGGGTGCAGTGGATGTCACAATGGGCCGTGGGGACAATGGGGGGTCCTGGAATGTCACAATGGGCCCTGGGGACAAAGGGGATGTCCCCATGGTGCCACAATGGGCCTTGGGAGCAAGGGGGTCCCCAGGATGTCACAATGGGTCCTGGGGACAATGGGAGGTGCCCAAGATGTCACAATGGACCCTGAGGACAAGCAGGGGTCTCTATGGTGTCACAATTTCTCCCCAGTGACAAGGGGGGGTCCCCATGGTGTCACAATGGGCCCTGGGGACAAACGTGGTTCCCCTCAGTATCAAAATGGGTCCTGGGGACAAAGTGGGCTCCTCGGATGTCACAATGGACACTGGGGACAACGGGAGGTCCTGGGACGTCACAATGGGCCCCAGTGACAAAGGGGGTCCCCTGAATGTCACAATGGGCCCTGGGGACAATGGGGGATCCTGGGACGTCAGAATGGGCCCGGGGGACACGGAGGGATCCCCAGGATGTCACAATGGGCCCTGGGGACAAGGGGGGATCCCCAGGATGTCACAATGGGCTCTAGGGACAATGGGGGGTCCTGGGAAGTCACAATGGGCCCTGGGGACAAGGGGGGGGTCCCCTGAATGTCACAATGGGCCCTGGAGAGAAAGGGGGTCCCCAGGATGTCAAAATGGGCCTTGGGGACAAAGTGGGGTTCTTGGATATCACAATGTGACACAGTGACAAAGGGGGTCCCCATGGTGCCACAATGAGCCCTGGGGACAAAGGGAGGTCCCTAGGATGTCACAATGGGCCCTTGGGACAATGGGGTTCCTGGGATGTCACAACGGGTCCCCAGTGATAAAGGGGGTCCCCAGGATGTCTCAATGGGCCCTGAGGACAATGGGAGGTCCCCATGGTGTCACAAAGGGTCCCCAGTGACAAGGGAGGTCCCCACGGTGCCAGGATGGGTCCTGCGGACAAGGAGGTCCCCAGGATGTCACCATGGGCCCTGGGGACAAAGGGGGTCCCCAGGATGTCACAATGGGCCCTGGGGACAAAGAGATTCCCCAGGATGTCACAATGGGACCTGGGGACAAGGGGGTCCCCAGGAACTCACAATGGGCTCTGGGGACAATGGAGGTTCCCCAGGATGTTCACAATAGGCCCTGAGGACAAGGGGTGGTCCCCATGGTGTCACAATGGGTCCCCAGTGACAAGGGGGTCCCCAAGGTGTCACAATGGGCCCTGGGAACAATGGGGGGTCCTGGGACGTAACAATAGGCCCTAGGGACAAAGGGGGTCCCCACGGTGTTACAATGGTCCCGGGTGACAAAGGGGGATGCCCAGAATGTCACAATGGGCCCTGAGGACAAGGAGGGGTCTCCATGGTGTCACAATGGGTCCCCAGTGACAAGGAGGGTCCCCATGGTGTCACGATGGGTCCTGGGGACAAGGGAGTCCCCAGGATGTAAGAATGAACCCTGGGGACAATGGGGGGTCCTGGGACGTCACAATGGGTCCTGGGGACAAAGGGTGTCTCCAGGATGTCACAATGGGCTCTGAGGACAATGCAGGGTCCTGGGACGTCACAATGGGTCCTTAGGACAAAGAGGGGTCGCCAGGATGTCACAATGGGACCTGGGAACAATGTGGGGTCCTGGGATGTCACAATGGGCCCCAGTGACAAAGGGGGTCCCCTGAATGTCACAATGGGCCCTGGGGACAATGGGGGGGTCCTGGGACGTCACAATGGGCCCTGGGGACAAGGAGGGATCCCCAGGATGTCACAATGGGCCCTGGGGACAATGGGGGGTCCTGGGACGTCACAATGGGCCCTGGGGACAAGAGGGGGTCCCCAGGATGTCACAATGGGCCCTGGGGACAAAGAGGTGTCCCCTGAATGTCACAATGGGCCCTGGGGACAAGGGGGTGCAGAGGATGTCACAATAGGCCCTGGGGACAATGGGGGGTCCTGGGACGTCACAATGGGCCCTGGGGACAAGGAGGGATCCCCAGGATGTCACAATGGGCCATGGGGACAAGGGGGGGTCCCGGGACATCACAATGGGCCCGGGGAACAAGGGGGTTCCCCAGGATGTCACAATCAGCCCTGGGTACAAGGGGGGATCCCCTGAAAGTCACAATGAGCCTTGGGAGCAGAGGGGGCTCCCCAGGACGTCACAATGGGCCCTGGGAACAATGGGGGTCCCTTGAAGGTCACAATGGCCCCTGGGGACAATGGTGGGTACCCTGAATGTCAAAATGGGCCCTGGGGACAAAGGGGGGTCCGCAGGATGGCACAATGGGCACTGGGGACAAAGGGGAGGGCCCCATGGTGTCACAATGGGCCCAAGTGACAAGGAGGGTCCCCACGGTGCCACGATGGGTCCTGGGGACAAGGGGGTCCCCCAGATGTCACAATGGGCCCTGGGGACAATGGGGTTGCGCAGGATGTCACAATGGACCCTGGGGACAAAGGGGGATCCCCAGGATGTCACAATGGGCCCTGGGGACCAGGGGGGTCCTGCGATGTCACAATTGGCCCTGGGGAGAAAGGGGGTCCCCTGGATGTCACAATGGGCTCTGGGGACAAGGAGGGTCCCCAGGATGTCACAATGACCCCTGCGGACAAGGGGGGTGTCGATGGTGTCACAATGGGCCCTGGGAACAAGGGGGGGTCCCCATAGTGTCACAATGGGTCCTGGGGACAAGTGGGGTCCCCAGGATGTCACAATGGGTCCTGGGGACAATGTGGGGTCCTGGGATGTCACAATGGGCCCCAGTGACAAAGGGGTTCCCCATGGTGCCACAA
The DNA here is from genome assembly GCF_037038585.1 of Patagioenas fasciata. Lineage (NCBI taxonomy): Eukaryota > Metazoa > Chordata > Aves > Columbiformes > Columbidae > Patagioenas > Patagioenas fasciata. The sequence goes on along the minus strand of NW_027288814.1, from coordinate 152,470 downwards.
TGGCCCCTGGGGACAAAGGGGGTCCCCAGGTTTTGACAATAGCACTGGGGACAAATGGGGGTCATGGGATGTCACAGTGGGCCCTGGGGACAAGGGAGGTCCCCATGGTGTCACAATAAGCCCTGGGGACAAAGTGGGGTGCTGGGATGTCACAATGGGCCCCAGTGACAAAAGGGGGTCCCCATGGTGCCACAATGGGCCGTGGGGACCAGGGGGGGTACTGCGATGTCACAATGGGCCCTGGGGAGAAAGGGGGTCCCCAGGATGTCACAATGGGCTCTGGGGACAAGGAGTGTCCCCAGGATGTCACAATGGGCCCTGGGGACAAATGGGGGTGTCGACGGTGTCAAAATGGGTCCTGGGGACAAAGGGCGTCCCCAGGATGTCACAATATGCCCTGGGGACAAAGGGGGTCCCCACGGTATCAGAATGGGCCCTGGGGACAAAGGGGGGTCCCCTGAATGTCACAATGGTCCCTGGGGACAATGGGGATCCTGGGATGTCACAATGAGCCCTGCGGACAAGGGTGGTACCCACAGTGTCACAATGGGCCCTGGGCACAAGGGGTGGTCCCCATAGTGTCACAATGGGTCCTGGGGACAAGTGGGGTCCCCAGGATGTCACAATAGGTCCTGGGGAAAATGTGGGGTCCTGGGAGGTCACAATGGGCCCCAGTGACAAAGGCGGTCCCCTGAATGTCACAATGGGTCCTGGGTACAATGTGGGGTCCTGGGACGTCACAATGGGCCCTGGAGACAAGGAGGGATCCCCAGGATGTCACAATGAGCCCTGGGGACAATGGGGGGTCCTGGGATGTCACAATGGGCCCCAGTGACAAGGGGGGGTCCCCAGGATGTCACAATGGGTCCTGAGGACAAAGAGGGGTCCCCTGAATGTCACAATGGGCCCTGGGGACAAGGGCGTGCTGAGGATGTCACAATGGGCCCTGGGGACAATGGGGGGTCCTGGAATGTCACAATGGGCACTGGGGACTATGGGGGTCCCCAGGATGTCACAATGGGCCTTGGGGACAATAGGAGGTTCTGGGATGTCACAATGGGCCCTGGGGACAATGGGGGGTGCCCAGGATGTGAAAATGAGTCCTGAGGACATGGGGGGGTCCCCATGGTGTCACAATGGGTCCCCAGTGACAAGGAGGGGTCCCCATGGTATCACAATATGCCCTGGGGACAATGGGGTCCCCTGAATGTCACAATGGGCCCTGGGAACAAAAGTGGTTGCCATGGTGCCACAAGGGGCCCTGGGGTCAAAGGCGGTCCCCATGGTGCTAAAATGGGCCCTGGGAGCAAGGGGGTGGCCAGGATGTCACAATGGGTCCTGGGGACAATGGGGGGTGCCCAGGATGTCACAATGGACCTTGAGGACAAGGGGGGGTCTCCATGGTGTCACAATTGGTCCCCAGTGACAAGGGGGGGTCTCCATGGTGCCACAATGAGCCCTGGGGACAAAGGGAGGTCCCTACGATGTCACAATGGGCCCTGGGGACTAATGAGGTCCCCACGGTGTCACAATGCGTCCTGGAGAAAAAGGGGGGTCCCCAGGATGTTACAATGGGCTCTTGGCACAATGGGGTTCCTGGGATGTCACAATGGGTCCCCAGTGACAAAGGGGGTCCCCAGGATGTCTCAATGGGCCCTGAGGACAATGGGAGGTCCCCATGGTGTCACAAAGGGTCCCCAGTGACAAGGGAGGTCCCCACGGTGCCACGAAGGGTCCTGGGGACAAGGAGGTCCTCAGGATGCCACAATGGGCCCTGGGGACAAAGGGAGGTCCCTAGGATGTCACAATGGGCCCTTGGGACAATGGGGTTCCTGGGATGTCACAACGGGTCCCCAGTGACAAAGGGGGTCCCCAGGATGTCTCAATGGGCCCTGAGGACAATGGGAGGTCCCCATGGTGTCACAAAGGGTCCCCAGTGACAAGGGAGGTCCCCACGGTGCCAGGATGGGTCCTGCGGACAAGGAGGTCCCCAGGATGTCACCATGGGCCCTGGGGACAAAGGGGGTCCCCAGGATGTCACAATGGGCCCTGGGGACAAAGAGATTCCCCAGGATGTCACAATGGGACCTGGGGACAAGGGGGTCCCCAGGAACTCACAATGGGCTCTGGGGACAATGGAGGTTCCCCAGGATGTTCACAATAGGCCCTGAGGACAAGGGGTGGTCCCCATGGTGTCACAATGGGTCCCCAGTGACAAGGGGGTCCCCAAGGTGTCACAATGGGCCCTGGGAACAATGGGGGGTCCTGGGACGTAACAATAGGCCCTAGGGACAAAGGGGGTCCCCACGGTGTTACAATGGTCCCGGGTGACAAAGGGGGATGCCCAGAATGTCACAATGGGCCCTGAGGACAAGGAGGGGTCTCCATGGTGTCACAATGGGTCCCCAGTGACAAGGAGGGTCCCCATGGTGTCACGATGGGTCCTGGGGACAAGGGAGTCCCCAGGATGTAAGAATGAACCCTGGGGACAATGGGGGGTCCTGGGACGTCACAATGGGTCCTGGGGACAAAGGGTGTCTCCAGGATGTCACAATGGGCTCTGAGGACAATGCAGGGTCCTGGGACGTCACAATGGGTCCTTAGGACAAAGAGGGGTCGCCAGGATGTCACAATGGGACCTGGGAACAATGTGGGGTCCTGGGATGTCACAATGGGCCCCAGTGACAAAGGGGGTCCCCTGAATGTCACAATGGGCCCTGGGGACAATGGGGGGGTCCTGGGACGTCACAATGGACCCTGGGGACAAGGAGGGATCCCCAGGATGTCACAATGGGCCCTGGGGACAATGGGGGGTCCTGGGACGTCACAATGGGCCCTGGGGACAAGAGGGGGTCCCCAGGATGTCACAATGGGCCCTGGGGACAAAGAGGTGTCCCCTGAATGTCACAATGGGCCCTGGGGACAAGGGGGTGCAGAGGATGTCACAATAGGCCCTGGGGACAATGGGGGGTCCTGGGACGTCACAATGGGCCCTGGGGACAAGGAGGGATCCCCAGGATGTCACAATGGGCCATGGGGACAAGGGGGGGTCCCGGGACATCACAATGGGCCCGGGGAACAAGGGGGTTCCCCAGGATGTCACAATCAGCCCTGGGTACAAGGGGGGATCCCCTGAAAGTCACAATGAGCCTTGGGAGCAGAGGGGGCTCCCCAGGACGTCACAATGGGCCCTGGGAACAATGGGGGTCCCTTGAAGGTCACAATGGCCCCTGGGGACAATGGTGGGTACCCTGAATGTCAAAATGGGCCCTGGGGACAAAGGGGGGTCCGCAGGATGGCACAATGGGCACTGGGGACAAAGGGGAGGGCCCCATGGTGTCACAATGGGCCCAAGTGACAAGGAGGGTCCCCACGGTGCCACGATGGGTCCTGGGGACAAGGGGGTCCCCCAGATGTCATAATGGGCCCTGGGGACAATGGGGTTGCGCAGGATGTCACAATGGACCCTGGGGACAAAGGGGGATCCCCAGGATGTCACAATGGGCCCTGGGGACCAGGGGGGTCCTGCGATGTCACAATGGGCCCTGGGGAGAAAGGGGGTCCCCTGGATGTCACAATGGGCTCTGGGGACAAGGAGGGTCCCCAGGATGTCACAATGACCCCTGCGGACAAGGGGGGTGTCGATGGTGTCACAATGGGCCCTGGGAACAAGGGGGGGTCCCCATAGTGTCACAATGGGTCCTGGGGACAAGTGGGGTCCCCAGGATGTCACAATGGGTCCTGGGGACAATGTGGGGTCCTGGGATGTCACAATGGGCCCCAGTGACAAAGGGGTTCCCCATGGTGCCACAATGGCCCCTGGGGACAAAGGGGGTCCCCAGGTTTTGACAATAGCACTGGGGACAAATGGGGGTCATGGGATGTCACAGTGGGCCCTGGGGACAAGGGAGGTCCCCATGGTGTCACAATAAGCCCTGGGGACAAAGTGGGGTGCTGGGATGTCACAATGGGCCCCAGTGACAAAAGGGGGTCCCCATGGTGCCACAATGGGCCGTGGGGACCAGGGGGGGTACTGCGATGTCACAATGGGCCCTGGGGAGAAAGGGGGTCCCCAGGATGTCACAATGGGCTCTGGGGACAAGGAGTGTCCCCAGGATGTCACAATGGGCCCTGGGGACAAACGGGGGTGTCGACGGTGTCAAAATGGGTCCTGGGGACAAAGGGCGTCCCCAGGATGTCACAATATGCCCTGGGGACAAAGGGGGTCCCCACGGTATCAGAATGGGCCCTGGGGACAAAGGGGGGTCCCCTGAATGTCACAATGGTCCCTGGGGACAATGGGGATCCTGGGATGTCACAATGAGCCCTGCGGACAAGGGTGGTACCCACAGTGTCACAATGGGCCCTGGGCACAAGGGGTGGTCCCCATAGTGTCACATTGGGTCCTGGGGACAAGTGGGGTCCCCAGGATGTCACAATAGGTCCTGGGGAAAATGTGGGGTCCTGGGAGGTCACAATGGGCCCCAGTGACAAAGGCGGTCCCCTGAATGTCACAATGGGTCCTGGGTACAATGTGGGGTCCTGGGACGTCACAATGGGCCCTGGGGACAAGGAGGGATCCCCAGGATGTCACAATGAGCCCTGGGGACAATGGGGGGTCCTGGGATGTCACAATGGGCCCCAGTGACAAGGGGGGGTCCCCAGGATGTCACAATGGGCCCTGAGGACAAAGAGGGGTCCCCTGAATGTCACAATGGGCCCTGGGGACAAGGGCGTGCTGAGGATGTCACAATGGGCCCTGGGGACAATGGGGGGTCCTGGAATGTCACAATGGGCACTGGGGACTATGGGGGTCCCCAGGATGTCACAATGGGCCTTGGGGACAATAGGAGGTTCTGGGATGTCACAATGGGCCCTGGGGACAATGGGGGGTGCCCAGGATGTGAAAATGAGTCCTGAGGACATGGGGGGGTCCCCATGGTGTCACAATGGGTCCCCAGTGACAAGGAGGGGTCCCCATGGTATCACAATATGCCCTGGGGACAATGGGGTCCCCTGAATGTCACAATGGGCCCTGGGAACAAAAGTGGTTGCCATGGTGCCACAAGGGGCCCTGGGGTCAAAGGCAGTCCCCATGGTGCTAAAATGGGCCCTGGGAGCAAGGGGGTGGCCAGGATGTCACAATGGGTCCTGGGGACAATGGGGGGTGCCCAGGATGTCACAATGGACCCTGAGGACAAGGGGGGGTCTCCATGGTGTCACAATGGGTCCCCAGTGACAAGGGGGGGTCTCCATGGTGCCACAATGAGCCCTGGGGACAAAGGGAGGTCCCTACGATGTCACAATGGGCCCTGGGGACTAATGAGGTCCCCACGGTGTCACAATGCGTCCTGGAGAAAAAGGGGGGTCCCCAGGATGTTACAATGGGCTCTTGGCACAATGGGGTTCCTGGGATGTCACAATGGGTCCCCAGTGACAAAGGGGGTCCCCAGGATGTCTCAATGGGCCCTGAGGACAATGGGAGGTCCCCATGGTGTCACAAAGGGTCCCCAGTGACAAGGGAGGTCCCCACGGTGCCACGAAGGGTCCTGGGGACAAGGAGGTCCTCAGGATGCCACAATGGGCCCTAGGGACAATGGGGGGTCCTGGGACGTCACAATGGGCCCTGGGGATAAAGGGGGTCCCCAGGATGTCACAATGGGACCTGGGGACAAGGGGCTCCACAGGATCTCACAATGGGCTCTGGGGACAATGGAGGTTCCCCAGGATGTTCACAATAGGCCCTGAGGACAAGGGGTGGTCCCCATGGTGTCACAATGGGTCCCCAGTGACAAGGGGGGTCCCCAAGTGTCACAATGGGCCCTGGGGATAATGGGGGTCCTGGGACGTAACAATAGGCCCTGGGGACAAGGGGGGGGTCCCCTGAATGTCACAATGGCCCCTGGGGAGAAAGGGGGTCCCCAGGATGTCAAAATGGGCCATGGGGACAAAGTGGGGTTCTGGGATATCACAATGTGCCACAGTGACAAAGGGGGTCCCCATGGTGCCACAATGAGCCCTGGGGACAAAGGGAGGTCCCTAGGATGTCACAATGGTCCCCGGGGACTAATGAGGTCCCCACGGTGTCACAATGCGTCCTGGAGACAAAGGGGGGTCCCCAGGATGTCTCAATGGGCACTGGGGACAATGGGAGATCCCCAGGATGTCACAATGGGCCCTGGCGACAATGGGGGGTCCTGGGACGTCACAATGGGCCCTGGGGACAAAGGGGGTCCCCTGAATGTCACAATGGGCCCTGGGGACAAAGAGGCTCCCCAGGATGTCACAATGGGCCCTGGGGAAAATGTGGGGTCCTGGGACATCACAATGGGCCCTGGGGACAATGGGGGGTACTGGGATGTCACAATGGGCCCTGGGGCCAAACAGGGATCCCCAGGATGTCACAATGGGACCTGGGGACAAGGGGGTCCCCAGGACTCACAGTGGGCTCTGGGGACAATGGAGGTTCCCCAGGATGTTCACAATAGGCCCTGAGGACAAGGGGTGTTCCCCATGGTGTCACAATGGGTCCCCAGTGACAAGGGGGGTCCCCAAGGTGTCACAATGGGCCCTGGGGACAATGGGAGTCCCGGGACAGAATAATAGGCCCTGGGGACAAGGGGGGTCCCCACAGTGTCACAATGGGCCCTGGGGACAAAGGGGGTCCCCACGGTGTTACAATGGTCCCGGGGGACATAGGGGGATGCCCAGGATGTCACAATGGGCCCTGAGGACAAGGGGGGCTCCCCAGGGTGTCGGAATGGGTCCCCAGTGACAAGGAGGGTCCCCATGGTGTCACGATGGGTCCTGGGGACAAGGGGGTCCCCAGGATGTAACAATGGACCCTGGGGACAATGGGGGGTCCTGGGACGTCACAATGGGCCCTGGAGACAAAGGGGGTCCCCAGGATGTCACAATGGGCCCTGGGGACAATGTGGGGTCCTGGGACGTCACAATGGGCCCTGGGGACAAGGAGGGATCCCCAGGATGTCACAATGGGCCCTGGGGACAATGGGGGGTCCTGGGACGTCACAATGGGCCCTGGGGACAAGAGGGGGTCCCCAGGATGTCACAATGGGCCCTGGGGACAAAGAGGGGTCCCCTGAATGTCACAATGGGCCCTGGGGACAAGGGGGTGCCGAGGATGTCACAATGGGCCCTGGGGACAAGGGGGGGTCCCCAGGATGTCACAATGGGCCCTGGGGACAAAGAGTGGTCTCTAAAGTGTCACAATGGGCCCTGGGGACACAGAGGGGCCCTAGGACGTCACAATCAGCCCTGGGGACAAGGGGGGGGTCCCCTGAAAGTCACAATGAGCCCTGGGAACAGAGGGGGTCCCCAGGACGTCACAATGGGCCCTGGGAACAATGGGGGTCCCTTGAAGGTCACAATGGGCCCTGGGGACAATGGTGGGTGCCCTGAATGTCAAAATGGGCCCTGGGCACAAAGGGGGTCCCCAGGATTTCACAATAGCACTGGGGACAAAGGGGGGTCACGGGATGTCACAATGGGCCCTGGGGACAAGGGAGGTCCCCATGGTGTCACAATAAGCCCTGGGGACAAAGTGGGGTCCTGGGATGTCACAATGGGCCCCAGTGACAAAAGGGGTCCCCATGGTGCCACAATGGGCCGTGGGGACAAAAGGGGTCCGCAGGATGTCACAATGGGCCCTGGGGACAATGGGGGGGTCCTGCGATGTCACAATGGGCTCTGGGGACAAAGGGGGTCCCCTGGATGTCACAATGGGCTCTGGGGACAAGGGTGGTACCCACGGTGTCACAATGGGCCCTGGGAAAAAGTCGGGGTGCCCATAGTGTCACAATGGGTCCTGGGGACAAGTGGGGTCCCCAGGATGTCACAATGGGCCCTGGGGACAATGTGGGGTCCTGGGATGTCACAATGGGCCCCAGTGACAAAGGGGGTCCCCTGAATGTCACAGTGGGTCCTGAAGACAATGGGGGGTCCTGGGACGTCACAATGGGCCCTGGGGACAAGGAGGGAATCCCAAGAATGTCACAATGGGCCCTGGGGACAAGGGGGGGTCCCCAGGATGTCACAATGTGCCCTGGGGACAAAGAGGCGTCCCCTGAATGTCGCAATGGGCCCTGGGGACAATGGGGGGTCCTGGGATGTCACAATGGGCCCTGGGGCCAAACAGGGATCCCCAGGATGTCACAATGGGCCCTGGGGACAATGGGGGGTCCTGGGACGTTACAATGGGCCCCAGTGATAAGGGGGCATCCCCAGGATGTCATAATGGGCCCTGGGGACCAGGGGGGTCCTTCGATGTCACAATGGGCCCTGGGGACAAAGGGGGTCCCCTGGATGTCACAATGGGCCCTGGGGACAAAGGGGGGTCCTGGGATGTCTCAATGAGCCCTGCGGACAAGGGTGGTACCCACGGTGTCAAAATGGGCCCTGGGAACAAGGGGGGGACCCCATAGTGTCACAATGGGTCCTGGGGACAAGTGGGGTCCCCACGATGTCACAATGTGTCCTGGGGACAATGTGGGGTCCTGGGATGTCACAATGGGCCCCAGTGACAAAGGGGCCCCCTGAATGTCACAATGGGTCCTGGGGACAATGGGGGGTCCTGGGACGTCACAATGGGCCCTGGGGACAAGGAGGGATCCCCAGGATGTCACAATGGGCCCTGGGGACAAAGAGGCGTCCCCAGAATGTCACAATGGGCCCTGGGGACAAGGGGGTGCCCTGAATGTCACAATGGGCCCTGGGGACAATGGGGGATCCTGGGACGTCACAATGGGCCCCAGTGACAAGGGGGGGTCCCCAGGATATCACAATGTGCCCTGGGGACAAAGAGGCGTCCCCGGAATGTCACAATGGGCCCTGGGGACAAGGGGGTGCCCTGAATGTCACAATGGGCCCTGGGGACAATGGGGGGTCCTAAGACGTCACAATGGGCCCTGGGGACAAGGAGGGATCCTGGGATGTCACAATGGGCCCCAGTGACAAGGGGGGGTCCCCAGGATGTCACAATGGGCCCTGGGGACAAAGAGGGGTCCCCAGGATGTCACAATGGGCCCTGGGGACAATGGGGGAACCTAAGACGTCACAATGAACCCTGGGGACAACGGGGGGTCCTGGGACGTCACAATGGGCCCCAGTGACAAGGGGGGGTCCCCAGGATGTCACAATGGGCCCTGGGGTCAAAGAGGGTCCCCTGAATGTCACAATGGGCCCTGGGGACAAGGGGGTGCAGTGGATGTCACAATGGGCCCTGGGGACAATGGGGGGTCCTGGAATGTCACAATGGGCCCTGGGGACAAGGGGGGTCCCCAGGATGTCACAATGGGCCCTGGAGACAATGGGGGGTGCCCAGGATGTGAGAATGAGTCCTGAGGACAAGGGGGGGTCCCCATGGTGTCATAATGGGTCCCCAGTGACAAGGAGGGGTCCCCATGGTGTCACAATAGTCCCTGGGGACAAAGTGGGGTCCTAGAATGTCACAATGGGCCCTGGGGCAAAAGGGGTTGCCATGGTGCCACAATGGGCCCTGAGGTCAAAGGGGGTCCCCATGGTGCTAAAATGGGCCCTGGGGACAAAGCGGGGTCCTGGGATGTCACAATGGGCCCCAGTGTCAAAGGGGGTCCCCTGAATGTCACAATGGGCCATGGGGACAATGGGGGGGTCCTGGGACGTCACAATGGGCCCTGGGGACAAGGAGGGATCCCCAGGATGTCACAAGGGGCCCTGGGGACAATGGGGGGTCCTGGAATGTCACAATGGGCCCTGGGGACTATGGGGGTGCCCAGGATGTCACAATGGACCCTGAGGACAAGGGGGGGTCTCCATGGTGTCACAATGGGTCCCCAGTGACAAGGGGGGGTCCCCATGGTGCCACAATGAGCCCTGGGGACAAAGGGAGGTCCCTAGGATGTCACAATGGGCCCTGGGGACTAATGAGGTCCCCACAGTGTCACAATGCGTCCTGGAGAAAAAGGGGGGTCCCCAGGATGTCACAATGGGCCCTTGGCACAATGGGGTTCCTGGGATGTCACAATGGGCCCCCAGTGACAAAGGGGGTCCCCAGGATGTCTCAATGGGCCCTGAGGACAATGGGAGGTCCCCATGGTGTCACAATGGGTCCCCAGTGACAAGGGAGGTCCCCACGGTGCCACGATGGGTCCTGGGGACAAGGAGTTCCCCAGGATGCCACAATGGGCCCTGGGGACAATGGGGGGTCCTGGGACGTCACAATGGGACCTGGGGATAAGGGGCTCCACAGGATCTCACAATGGGCTCTGGAGACAATGGAGGTTCCCCAGGATGTTCACAATAGGCCCTGAGGACAAGGGGTGGTCTCCATGGTGTCACAATGGTTCCCCAGTGACAAGGGGGTCCCCAAGGTGTCACAATGGGCCCTGGGGACAATGGGGGTCCTGGGACGTAACAATAGGCCCTGGGGACAAGGGGGGTCCCCACAGTGTCTCAATGAGCCCTGGGGACAAAGGGGGTCCCCACAGTGTTACAATGGTCTCGGGGGACAAAGGGGGGTGCCCAGGATGTCACAATGGGCCCTGAGGACAAGGGGGGCTCCCCATGGTGTCACGATGGGTCCTGGGGACAAGGGGGTCCCCAGGATGTAACAATGGACCCTGGGGACAATGGGGGGTCCTGGGACATCACAATGGGCCCTGGGGACAATGGGGGGTCCTGGGACATCACAATGGGCCCTGGGGACAAAGGGGGTCTCCAGGATGTCACAATGGGCTCTGGGGACAATGGGGGGTCCTGGGACATCACAATGGGTCCTGGGGACAAAGAGGGGTCCCCAGGATGTCACAATGGGCCCTGGGGACAATGGGGGGTCCTGGGATGTCACAATGGGCTCCAGTGACAAAGTGGGGTCCCCTGAATGTCACAATGGGCCCTGTGGACAACGGGAGGACCTGGGACGTCACAATGGGCCCTGGGGACAAAACTGGTCCCCACGATGTCTCAATGAGCCCCAGTGACAAATGGGGGTCCCCATGATGTCACAATGGGCCCTGGGGACAAGGAGGGGTCCTGGGACGTTACAATGGGCCCTGGGGACAAGGGGCGGTCCCCTGAACGTCACAATGGCCCCTGGGGAGAAAGGGAGTCCCCAGGATGTCAAAATGGGCCCTGGGGACAAAGTGGGGTTCTGGGATATCACAATGTGCCACAGTGACAAAGGGGGTCCCCATGGTGCCACAATGAGCCCTGGGGACAAAGGGAGGTCCCTAGGATGTCACAATGGGCCCCGGGGACTAATGAGGTCCCCACGGTGTCACAATGCGTCCTGGAGACAAAGGGGGGTCCCCAGGATGTCACAATGGGCCCTTGGGACAATGGGGTTCCTGGGATGTCACAATGGGTCCCCAGTGACAAAGGGGGTCCCCAGGATGTCTCAATGGGCACTGAGGACAATGGGAGGTCCCCAGGATTTCACAATGGGCCCTGGGGACAATGGGGGGTCCTGGGACGTCACAATGGACCCTGGGGACAAAGGGGTCCCCAGGATGTCACAATGGGCCCTGGGGACAAGGAGGCTCCCCAGGATGTCACAATGGGCCCTGGGGACAATGTGGGGTCCTGGGACATCACAATGGGCCGTGGGGACAAAGGGGGTCCCCAGGATGTCACAATGGGCCCTGGGGACAAAGAGGCTCCCCAGGATGTCACAATGGGACCTGGGGACAAGGGGGTCCCCAGGATCTCACAGTGGGCTCTGGGGACAACGGAGGTTCCCCAGGATGTTCACAATAGGCCCTGAGGACAAGGGATGGTCCCCATGGTGTCACAATGTGTCCCCAGTGACAAGGGGGGTCCTCAAGGTGTCACAATGGGCCCTGGGGACAATGTGGGGTCCTGGGACGTCACAATGGGCCCTGGGGACGAGGGGGCTTTGCCAGGATGTCACAAGGGGCCCTGGGGACAAAGAGGGGTCCCTACAGTGTCACAATAAGTCCTGGGAACACAGAGGGGCCCTAGGACCTCACAATCGGCCCTGGGGACAAAGGGGGGGTCCCCTGAAAGTCACAATGAGCCCGGGGAACAGAGGGGGTCCCCAGGATCTCACAATGGGCCCTGGGGACAAAGGGGGCTCCCCAGGATATCACAATGGGGCCTGAGGACAAGGGGAGGTCCCCATGGAGTTACAATGGGTCCCCAGCGACAAGGGGGTCCCCCATGGTGTCACAATGAGCCCTGGGGACAATGGGGGGTCCTGGGATGTCACAATGGGCCCTGGGGACAAGGGGTTAGGGGGTTGTGTTAGGGGGTTGGAGGATTAGGTGGTGCAGGATTTGGGGGTGCAAGGCCAGGGGAGCAGGATTTTGCGGGGCCTGATTTGGGGCTACAGGGTCTGGGGTTGCAGGTTCCAGGGGTGCAGGATTTGGGGGTTCAGGGTTTAGGGGTGCAGTGGTTTGGAGTGCAGTGTTTTGGGGTGCAGGGTTTGGGGAAGGAGGATATGGAGGTGCAGGGTTTAGGGTGCAGGATCTTGGGGTGCAGTGGTTTGGGGTGGAGGGCTTGGTAGGGCAGGATTTGGGGGTGGAAAGTTTAGGGGTAGGGCTGGGGGTGCAGGATTTGGGGGTGAAGGGGTTGTGAGGTGCAGGCTTCTGGGTTGCAGGGTTTGGGAGATCGGTACGTGGGGCTGGAGGATTTGGGGGTGCAGGGTTTGGAGCAGAAGGATCTGGGGGTGCAAGATTGGGGGTAGCAGGGTTTTGGGGAGCAGGGTTTAGGGGTCAGGCTTTAGAGGGACAGGGTTTGGGGGGCAGGGTTGGGAGGGATAATTTTGGGGTGCAGGGTTTAGGGCAGCACGATCTTGGGGTGAAAGGGTTTGGCGTGAAGGGTTGGGTAGGACAGGATTTGGGGTGCAGGTTTTTAGGGTGCAACTTGTGGGGGTCAGGATTTGGGGTACAGGGTTTGGGGGTGCAGGGTTTAGTGGTGCAGGGTTTGGGGGTGCAGGTCTTGGGGAGGCAGAATTGGGGGTGCAGGTTTTTGGAGTTCAGGGATTTGGGGGTGCAGATTTTGGGTGTTCAGGACCTGGGGGTGCAGGATTTGGGGATGTAGGTTTGGGGGGCAGGGCTTAGGGTTTCAGTATCTTGGGTTGAAGAGGTTTGGGGTGAAGGGTTGTGTACGGCAGGATTTGGGGGTTCAGGGCTTTGGGCTGCAGGTTTGGGGGTGCAGGGTTCGCATGTTTAGGAACTGGGGGTGCAGAATTTGGGTTTGCAGGTTTGGGGAATTTTGCGGTAAAGGATTTGGGGTGCAGGGTTGGGGGACGCAGGATCTGAGGGTGCAGCGTTTGGGGTGCAGAGTTAGGGGCTGCAGGATCTGGGGTGCAGGGTTTGGGGGGCACTGTTTTGGGGGGAAGGATTTGCAAGATGCAGGGTTTAAGGGTTTAGAATTGGAGGTGTCGAATATTGGGGTGCAGGAGGTGTGGGGTTTGGGGTTGCAGGATTTGGGGGAGAATGGTTTGGGGGTGCAAGACTTGAGGGTGCAGGGTTTGGGGGTTTGGGACATGGGGCTGGAGGATTTGGGGGTGCAGGATTTGGGGTGCAGTGTGTGGGGGTGCAAGATCTTGGGGTGTACGAGCGTTGGGTGTGGGATTTGAAGGACAATGATTTGGGGGTGCAGGGATTGGGGGTGTAGGGTTTTGGGGTTGCTGCGTTTGGAGATTCGGGATGTGGAGGTCAAGGATTTAGGGGTACAAGGGCTGGTTGCAGGATTTGGGGTGCAGGGTTTGGTTGCAGGATTTGGGGTGCAGGGTTTGAAGTGCAGGGCTAAAGGGGCAGGATTTGGAGTTGCAAGATTTGGTGGTCTGGGGTACTGGGCTGCAGGGTTTTGGGGTGCGGGATTCGGGGGTGCAGGTTCCATGTCTTTAGGAACTGGGCGGGGAGGGTTTCTTGGTGCGGACTTTTGAGTGCAAGTTTGAGGGGCCTTGATTTTGGGGTGCATGGTTTGGGGGGCAGGATTCCGGGTGTAAGGTTTTGAGGTGCAGGACTTGGGGGCGCAGGTTTCACACGTTAAGGAACTGGGGCTGCAGAGGTTGGGGGTGCAGCGTTGTGGGCTGCAGGGTTGAAGGGTGCAGGATTTAGGGGTACAGGTTTTGGGGGTGCAGGAGCTGGGGGTGCAGGCTGTAGGGATCAGAATATGGGGGTGCAGGGTTCTGGGGTGCAGGATCTGAATGAGCAGGCTGTTGGGGTACAGAACCTTGTAGTTCAGCGTTTAGAGGCAGGATTTGGGGGTGCAGGGCTTTGGGGTGAGGGGTCTGGGGTGAGGGGTTCAGGTGTTCAGCACCTGGGGGTGTAGGACCTGAGGGTTGGAGGATTTGGGGGTGCAGGGATTTGGGGGTGCAGGGATATGGGGTGCAACTTGTGGGGTGCAGAGTTTTGGGTATAGGATTTTGGGGTGCAGAGTTTTGGGGGGGGGGATTGGGGGAGCAGGGTTTCAGGGTGCAAGGTTCAGTGGTGCAGGGTTCTGGGGGTGCAGGGTTTAGCGCCAGAATTGGGGGTGCAGGGTTTGGGATTGCAGGGTGTTGGGGGAAGGATCTGGGGGTACAAGATTGGGGGTAGCAGGGTTTTGGGGTGCAACTTGTGGGGGCAGGATTTGGGGTACAGGAGGTTGGGGGTGCAGGGTTTGGGGTGTAGGATTTAGTGGAGCAGGGACTGGGGGTGAAGGTCTTGTGGAGGCAGAATTGGGGGTGCAGGTCTTGGGGAGGCAGAATTGGGGGTGCAGATTTTGGCTGTTCAGGACCTGGGGGTGCAGGATTTGGGGATGTAGGTTTTGGGGGGTAGATTTTGGGGTGCTGGGTTTGGGACATGGGTCTGGAGGATTTGGGGGTGCAGGGTTAAGGGGTTTAGGATTTTGGGGTGCACAGTTTAGGGTGCACGTTCTGGGCATGTATGATTTGAGAGTGCAGGGCTTTGGGGTACAGGATTTGGGGTGCAGGGTTTTGGGGTCAGGATCTGGGGGTGCAGGGTGTTGGGGAGAAGGATTTGGGGGTGCAGCATTTTGAAGTGCAGGGTTTGGAGGAGGGAGGTTTTGGGGGTGAAAGATTTGGTGGTTCAGGTTTTGGGGGTGCAGTGTTAAAAGGGTGGAGGATTAGGGGTGCAGGATTTGGGGGTGCACTGTTTGGGGGTGCAGGGTTTAGAAGTCAGGTCTAAGAGTGCAGCGTTTGGGGTGCACAGGCTTGGGGGGAAATTTAAGGTTGCAGAGTGTGGGGTGCATAGGACTGGGGCTGCAGGATTTGGGGGTTCAGTGTTTAGGGCAGCACAACCTCGGGGTGCAGGGGTTTGCAGTGAAAGGTTTGGTAGGCAGGATTTGGGGTGCAGGATTCTGGGGTGCTGGGTTTGGGGTACAGGATTTGGTGTTGCAGGGATGGGGTTGAAGGGCTTGGGTTTCCAGGCCTTTGAGGTGCAGGATTTGGAGGTGCAAGGTTTGGGAGGGAATTCTTTGGGGTGCAGGGTTTGGGGTTCCAGGAGGTGGGTGAAGGACCTTGGGGTGTAGGGTTTGGGGGGCAGGGTTTTGGGGGAAGGATTTAGGGGTGCAGGGTTTTGAAGTGCAGCGTTTCAGGGGGGCATGATTTTGGGGGTGCACATGTGGGGATCCAGGTTTGGGGGATGCAGAGTTTGTGAATGGAGGATTTTGGGGTGCTGGGTTTGGGGCTGCCTAATTTGGGGGTGCAGTGTTTGGGTGTTCAGGACCTGGGGGTGCTGCGTTTGGGAATGCAGGCTTTGGGGGTGCAGGGCTCAGGATTTGGGAGGGCAGGATCAGGGGGTGTAAGATTTCAGGGTTTAGGGGTGCAAAGTATGGTAGGGCTGAATTATAGGGGTGCAAAGTATGGTAGGGCTGAATTTAGGGGTGCAGGATTTGGTATTACAGGTTTTGGGGAATCATGGCTTGGGAGGAAGGATTTAGGGGTGCAGGGTTTCAAGATGCAGGATTTGGGGTGCAGTATTTGGGGTTGCAGGTTTGGGGGGTGCAAGTTGTGGGGCGGCAGGATATCGGGTACAGGGTTCTGGGCTGCAGGGTTTGGGGGTGCAGGATTTCAACGTGCAGGGTTCTGGGGTGCAGTATCTGGGGGTCCAGGGTTTGGCAGTGCATTGGCTTTGGGGGTTGAAGGACTTGGGGGTGCAGGGTTTAGGGATGCCGGATTTGGGGGTGCAGGATTTGGAAGTGCAGAGTTAGGGGGCAGGATTTTCAGTGCAGGGTTTCAGGGTACAGAACTTGGTGGTGCAGGATCTGGGGGTGCAGGTTTTCGGTGGGGAATTTGGGGGTGCAGGGTGTTGAGGAAGGATCTGAGGGTACAATATTTGGGCTTTAAGGGTTACGGGGGGCAGGATCTGGCAGTGCAGAGTTTGGGGACAGGATCTGGGGGTGCAGCGATTGGGGTTACAGGTTCTGGGGGTGCAGGGTCGAGGGAATTATTTGAGGTGCAGGGTTATGAGAGTGCAGGATTTCTGGGTGCAGAGTTTGGGGTGCGGGGTATGGGGCAGCAGGATCTGGGGGTGTAGGTTTTGGGGGTTCATTCATTTGGGGGGAGGATCTGGGGGTGCAGGGTTTAAGGGTTCAGGATTTGGAGGTGTAGGGTTTTGGGGTAAAGGGTTCTGGGTTGAGGTTTTGGGGTGAAAGATTTGGGGATGCAGTGTTAAGGGGTGGAGGCTTAGAGGTGCAAGATTTGGGGGTGCAGAGTTTTCGTGTGTCTGATTTGGGGGTGCAGGGTCTGGGGGTGCAAGATCCTGGAATTCAGGATCTGGGGGTTCAGGATTTGGGGGTGCACAGTATGGGAGGGAAGGATCTGGGGCTTCAGGATTTGGGGGTGCGCTGTTTGGGGGTGCAGGGTTTAGAAGTCAGGTCTCAGAGTGCAGCGTTTGGGGTGCAGGGGCTTGGGGGGAAATTTAAGGTTGCAGAGTGTGGGGTGCACAGGACTGGGGCACAGGATTTGGGGGTGCGGGGTTTCAGGGTTCAGGATTTGGAGGTGTGGAGTTTTGGGGTGCAGGGGTTGGGAGTGCAGGGTGGTGGGGGTGAGAGATTTGGGTGCAGGATTTGGGGGTGCAGAGTCTTGGGAGGCAAGGATCCGGGGCTGCAGGATTTGGGGGTTCAGTGTTTAGGGCAGCACAATCTTGGGGTGCAGGGGTTTGCAGTGAAAGGTTTGGCAGGCAGGATTTGGGGTGCAGGATTCTGGGGTGCTGGGTTTGGGGTACAGGATTTGGTGTTGCAGGGATGGGGTTGAAGGGTTTGGGTTGCCAGGCCTTTGAGGTGCAGGATTTGGAGGTGCAAGGTTTGGGAGGGAATTCTTTGGGGTGCAGGGTTTGGGGGCAGGGTTTAGGGGTGGAGGGTATAGGACGGAAAGATTTGGGAATGCAGGGTTTGGGGTGCAGGTTTCGGGGTTCAGGAAGGTAGGGAGGGCAGGATTAGGGGGTGCAAGGTTTCAGTTGTAGGGTTTAGGGGTGCAGAGTTTGGTAGGGCCGAATTTGGGGGTGCAGGATCTGGGGTGCAGTGTTTGGGAAGACAGGATCGGGGGTGGAGGATTTGGGGGTGCAGGATTGAGGGGCAGGGTTTTGGTGCAGGGCTTGGGGTCAGGATCTGGGGTGCAGGTTTGGGAAGAGTATTTTGGGGTGCAGGATTTTGGGTGCCGTGTTTGCGGGGCAGGTTTGGGGTGATCACTGCTGATCCGCACACACTCGCTCTCTCTGGTATTCACCTCCACTCCTGCTCCTCCACCTCCCCACTGTTCTCTCCACCTCCTCTCTTCTCATTCCCACCACACTCTGCACATAGACCCGACCACTGAGAATGTTCCAGAACACGCTGATCCAAACCCCGCTGGGACCTCCGGGCTCCATGGCAATGTGGAAATGGAGTGTGCCACAGAATCCCTTTGGGTGTCAAACACCTTGAAGGTGCTGGAGTCCAAGCACAACCCCCCGGCGCTGCCCACGGCCCTCAGGAGCTCCTGTGGAAACCCCTCCAGGGATGGCGGCTCCAGCCCTGCCCTGGGCAGCCCGTTCAGTGCCCGACAGCCCTCGCTGGGAGGAGCAGCTCCCAGGCTCCAGCCAGAAGCTCACCCGGTACCGCTGGGGCCGTCTCCTCTCCTCCTGCCGCTCGTTCCCGGGCAGAGTCCCCGAAGCCCGCTCTCCGGGCGCTCTGCGGGCGGCTCCTGGCCCGGCCGCCCCCCGCACTCCCGCTCTGGCTCCGCCCCAAGGCTCAGGCGGGAACGGCCGCTGCGGCCCGGCCGGCCAATCGCAGCTCGCCGCCTCAGCCCCGCCCCCTCAAACCAGCCCTTGGCCCCGCCCCCTCCCCCCAGCCCCTCAGGAGGAGCCGCACCCGCTGGTGCTGAGTGCGGAGCTCAGCGCACAAAGAGCTGCACAGGGTGAGAGGGGCAGGGGGATTCGAGCTGGGATGGGCGCTGTTTGCAGACGGAACCAAGTGAGGCACGGGCTCTGCACCTGGAGAAAGGAAAAGGTGCAGTGATCACCCCAAACCTGCCCCGCAGACACGGCACCCAAAATCCTGCACCCCAAAATACTCTTCCCAAACCCTGCACCCCAGATCCTGACCCCAAGCCCTGCACCAAAACCCTGCCCCTCAATCCTGCACCCCCAAATCCTCCACCCCGATCCTGTCTTCCCAAACCCTGCACCCCAAACCCTGCACCCCCAAATTCGGCCCTACCAAACTCTGCACCCCTAAACCCTACAACTGAAACCTTGCACCCCCTAATCCTGCCCTCCCTACCTTCCTGAACCCCGAAACCTGCACCCCAAACCCTGCATTCCCAAATCCTTCCGTCCTATACCCTACACCCCTAAACCTGCCCCCAAACCCTGCACCCCAAAGAATTCCCTCCCAAACCCTGCATCTCCAAATCCTGCACCTCAAAGGCCTGGAAACCCAAGCCCTTCAACCCCATCCCTGCAACACCAAATCCTGTACCCCAAACCCAGCACCCCAGAATCCTGCACCCCAAATCCTGCCTGCCAAACCTTTCACTGCAAACCCCTGCACCCCAAGATTGTGCTGCCCCAAACACTGAACCCCCAAATCCTGCAGACCCGGATCCTTGCCTCCCAAAACTCTGCACCCCCAAATCCTGCACCCAAATCTCTCACCCCCACCACCCTGCACTCCAAACCCCTGCACCCCAAAACTCCACACCTCCAAATCCTGAACCCTGAAACCCCGCACCCCCAAATCCTGTGCCCCAGTCCTGTGCACCCCACACTCTGCAACCTTAAATTTCCCCCCAAGCCCCTGCACCCCCAAACGCTGCACTCTGAGACCTGACTTCTAAACCCTGCACCCCCAAACAGTGCACCCCCAAATCCTGAAGCCCCAGATCCTTCCCTCCCATACCCTGCACCCCCAAATCCTGAACCCTCAGATCCTGAATTCCAGGATCTTGCACCCCCAGACCCTGCACCCCCAAATCAGACAAACGAAAACTCTCCACCCCCAAATCTTGCACCTCTAAGCCTCCACCCCTTAACACTGCACCCCCAAATCTTTCACCCCAAAACCACAACCCAGAACCCTTTACCCCAAAACCCTACACCTCCAAATCCTGAGCCCTTAAACCCTGCACCCCCAGATCCTCCCCCCAAATGAATGAACCCCCAAAACCTACACCCCCAGATGCTCCTGCCCCATACCCCGCACCCCAAACTCTGCACCCAGAAATCCTGCACTCTCATAACCCTGCACCTCAAACAATTCCCTCAACCCTGCACCCCCAGAACCTGTAACCCCAATCGCTGCACCCCCAGGTCCTGTCCCCAAACTCTGCACTGCCAGATCCTGCCCCCCGTAACCCTTAAAGCCCAAATATTGTACCCTCAGATCCTTCCTCAACACCCTGCACCCCCAAATTCCCCACCGAAAACCTGCACCCCCGAATCCTGCACCCCCAAATCCTGCATCCCTAAACCCTGCACCCCCAAATCCTTCAACCCCCAAAGCCAATGCACTGCCAAACCCTGGACCCCCAGATACTGCACCCCAGAACCCTGCACGTTGAAATCCTGCACCCCCAAACCCTGCAGCCCAGAACCCTATACCCGATATCCTGCCGCCCCACAACTTGCACCCCCAAACCTGCAACCCCAAATACTGCACCCCAAATCCTGCATCTTGAAAGCCTGCACCCCTAATTTCCTTCCTCCCAAGCCATGATTCCCCAAAACCTGTAATACCAAATCCTGCACCCCTAAATTCAGCCCTACCATACTTTGCACCCCTATAATTCAGCCCTACCATACTTTGCACCCCTAAACCCTGAAATCTTACACCCCCTGATCCTGCCCTCCCAAATCCTGAGCCCTGCACCCCCAAAGCCTGCATTCCCAAACGCAGCAACCCCAGGTCCTGAACACCCAAACACGGCACCCCCAAATTAGGCAGCCCCAAACCCAGCACCCCAAAATGCTCCATTCACAAACTCTGCATCCCCCAAACCTGGACCCCCACATGTGCACCCCCAAAACCATGCCCCCCTGAAACGCTGCACTTCAAAACCCTGCACCCCTAAATCCTTTCCCCAAAACCCTGCCCCCCCAAACCCTACACCCCAAGGTCCTTCCCCCACCTCCTGGAACCCCAAACCCTGCACCCCAAAGAATTCCCTCCCAAACCTTGCACCTCAAAGGCCTGGAAACCCAAGCCCTTCAACCCCATCCCTGCAACACCAAATCCTGTACCCCAAACCCAGCACCCCAGAATCCTGCACCCCAAATCCTGCCTACCAAACCTTTCACTGCAAACCCCTGCACCCCAAGATTGTGCTGCCATAAACACTGAACCCCCAAATCCTGCAGCCCCAGATCCTTGCCTCCCAAAACTCTGCACCCCCACATCCTGCACCCCAAATCTCTCACCCCCAAATCCTCCCCCCACCACCCTGCAGCCTCAAATCCTTCACCCCCAGTCCCTGCACCCCAAAACTCCACACCTCCAAATCTTGAACCCTGAAACCCCGCACCCCCAAATCCTGTGCCCCAGTCCTGTGCACCCCACACTCTGCAACCTTAAATTTCCCCCCAAGCCCCTGCACCCCAAACGCTGCACTCTTAGACCTGACTTCTAAACCCTGCACCCCCAAACAGTGCACCCCCAAATCCTGCACCCCTAATCCTCCACCCTTTTAACACTGCACCCCCAAAACCTGAACCACCAAATCTTTCACCCCCAAAACCTCCCTCCTCCAAACCCTGCCCTTCAAAATGCTGCACCCCCAAATCCTTCTCCCCAACACCCTGCACCCCCAGATCCTGACCCCAAAACCCTGCACCCCAAATCCTGTACCCCAAAGCCCTGCACTCTCAAATCATACATGCCCAGAACGTGCACCCTAAACTGTGCACCCCAAAATCCTAAACCCCTTAACCCTGCACCCCCAAATCCTCCAGACCCATGTGCCGAACCCAGCACCCCAAAATCTGCCCCCCAAAACCTACATCCCCAAATCCTGCACCCCCAGGTCCTGAACAGCCAAAATCTGCACCCCCAATTCTGCCTCCCCAAGACCTGCACCCCCAATTCTGCCTCCACAAGACCTTCACCCCCAGTCCCTGCTCCACTAAATCCTACACCCCAAACCCTGCACCCCCAACCTCCTGTACCCCAAATCCTGCCCCCACAAGTTGCACCCCAAAACCCTGCTACCCCAAATCTTGTACCCCCAGATCCTTCCCCCAACACCCTGCAATCCCAAACCCTGCACCCCCAATTTGGCGCTAAACCCTGCACCCCCAGAACGCTGCACCACTGAACCTTGCACCCCAAAACCCTGCTCCCCCAATCCTCCCCCCCAAAACCCTGCACCCCAAAACCCTGCACCCCAAAACCCTGCACCCCACAAGTTGCACCCCATATCCCTGCACCCCCAAATCCCTGCACCCCCAAATCCCTGCACCCCCAAATCCTCCAACCCCCAAGTCCTGCACCCCTAGGTGCTGAACACCTGAACCCCTCACCCCAGACCCCTCACCCCAAAGCCCTGCACCCCCAAATCCTGCCTCTAAACGCTGAACTGCAAGGTTCTGTACCCCAACAGCCTGCTCACCCAGATCCTGCACCCCAGAACCCTGCACCCCCATATTCTGATCCCTACAGCCTGCACCCCCAGCTCCTGCACCCCCAAAACCTGTACCCCTAAATCCTGCACCCTTCAACCCTGCAGCCCACAACGCTGCACCCCCAACCTCTGCAGCCCCAGTTCCTTAACGTGTGAAACCTGCGCCCCCAAGTCCTGCACCCCAAAACCTTACACCCGGAATCCTGCCCCCCAAACCATGCACCCCAAAATCAAGGCCCCTCAAACTTGCACTCAAAAGTCCGCACCACAAAATCCTGCCCCCCCAGTTCCTAAAGACATGGAACCTGCACCCCCAAAGCCTCACCCTAAAGCCCTGCACCCCAAATCCGGCCCTACCAAACCCTTCAGCCCCGCACCCCACGATCCTCCTACCCTAAACCCCAAGAGCCTGCACCCATAAATCCTGGAGCCCCAGATCCTGCACCCGACACCCTGCACCCCAGAACTCTGCACCTCCAGATCTAAACCCTTCAACCCTGCACCCCAAATCCTCCCCAAAACACTCCACCCCCAACGCCTACAGCCCTGAATCCTGCCCCACAAACCCTGCACCCCCAGATCTGTCCCCGAAACTCTGTGCCCCAACAGCATGCACGCTCAAATCCTCCACCCCACATCCTGACCCCCAAATCCCTCACCCCAAAACCCTGCACCCCAATACCCCAGACCACCAAATCTTGCACCTCCAAATCCTGCCCCCTTTAGACCTGCACTTCAAACCCTGCACCCCCAAATCCTGCAACCAAACATTGTACCCCTAAATCCTTGACCTCCACATCCCGAATCTCCAAACGCAGCAACCCCAATACCCTACACCCCCAATCCCTGCACCCCCAAATCATTGTCCTTCAAATCCCACACCCAACGCTCGTACACCCCCAGATCTTGCACCCCCACACACTGCACCCCAAATCCTGCACCCCCAAATCCTCCAGCCCCACGTCCCAAACCCCCAAACCCTGCACCCCCAGTTCCTGAACATGCGAACCCTGCACCCCCAAACCCGAAGCCCGAAGTCCTGCACCCCCAAATCCTGTCCTACCCAACCCTTCACCCCAAACCACTTCACCCCAAGATCCTGCTGCCCTAAACCCTGCACCCCAAAATCATCCCTCCCAACCCTGCCCCCCAAACCCTGTCCCCGTAAAGCCTGACCCCGAAACCCTGCTCCCCAAAACCCTGCTACCCCCAATCTTGCACCCCCCAACTCTGCACCCCCAGATCCTGCTGCTCCAAACCCTGCACCCCAAATCCTCCAGCCCCACGTACCGATCTCCCAAACCCTGCACCCCAGAACCCTGCACCCCACAACCCCTTCATCCCCAAATCCTGCACCCCCAGCCCTACCCCCTAAACTTTCCACCCGCAAACCCTGCCCTACCAAGCCCTCCACCCCAAACCCCTGCACCCCAAGATCCTGCACCCTAAACCCTGCACCTCCATATCCTCCTTCCCCAAATCCTGCACCCCAAAACACTGCACTCCAAACCACTGCACCCCTAAACCCTGAACCCCCAAATCCTGGCCCCCAAACCCGGCACCCCAAACTCCTGCACCCAAAGATCCTACTGCCCTAAACCCTGAACCCCCAAATCCTGCACCCCTGGAACCTGCAGCCCCAGACCCTGTAGCCCCAAATCAGGCCCCGCAAAATCCTGCTCCCCCAGCCTTGCACCCCCAAATCCTGCACCACCTAATCCTCCAACCCCCTAACACAACCCCCTAACCCCTTGTCCCCAGGGTCCATTGTGACACCCTGGGGATCCCCCTTGTGCCCAGGGCCCATTGTGACACCATGGGGGACCCCCTTTGTCCCCAGGGCCCATTGTGACAGGGTGGAGATCCCCCTTGTCCCCAGGCCTGTTGTGA
This sequence comes from Patagioenas fasciata, assembly GCF_037038585.1. Taxonomy (NCBI): domain Eukaryota; kingdom Metazoa; phylum Chordata; class Aves; order Columbiformes; family Columbidae; genus Patagioenas; species Patagioenas fasciata. The sequence continues at coordinate 128,520 of NW_027288814.1, read as the reverse complement.
TGTCCCAGGACCCCCCATTGTCCCCAGGGCCCATTGTGACACCTTGGGGACCCCCCTTGTCACTGGGGACCCATTGTGACACCATGGGGACCACCCGTTGTCCTAAGGGCCCATTGTGACATCCTGGGGACCCCCTTGTCCCCAGGGCCCATAGTGAAGTCCCAGGACCCCCTTTGTCTCCAGGGCCCATTGTGACATCCTGGGGACCCCCTTGTCCCCAGGACCCATTGTGACATCTTGGGGACCCCCCCTTGTCCCCAGGGCCCATAGTGAAGTCCCAGGACCCCCTTTGTCCCCAGGGCCCATTGTGACATCCTGGGGACCCCCCTTGTCACTGGGGACCCATTGTAACACTATGGGGACCTCCTCTTGTCCCCAGAGCCCATTGTGACATCCTGGGGACCCCCTTTTTCCGCAGGACCCATTGTGGCACCATTGGGACCCCCTTTGTCACTGGGGCCCATTGTGACGTCCTGGGGACCCCCTTTGTCCCCAGGGCCCATTGTGACGTCCCCAGATCCCCCATTGTCCCCAGAGCCCATTGTGACATCCTGGGGACCCCCATTGTCCACAGGGCCCATTGTGACATTCAGGGGACAGCCTTTGTCCCTAGGGCCCATTGTGACACCATCGGGACCCCCGTTGTCCCCAGGGGGCCCATTGTGACATCCCAGGACCCCGCATTGTCCCCAGGGCCCATTGTGACATACTGGGGACTCCCCTTTGTGCCCAGAGCCCATTGTGACACCGTGGGGACCCCCTTTGTCCCCAGGGCCCATTGTGGCATCTAAGGACCCCCCAATTGTGCCCAGGGTTCATTGTAACATATCAGGACGCCCCATTGTCCCCAGGGCCCATTGTGACGTCCCAGGACCCCCCTTGTCCCCAGGACCCATTGTGTCATCCTGGGGACCTCCTTTGTCCCCAGAGCCCATTGTGACATCCTGGGGAACCCTTTGTCCGCAGGGTCCATTGTGAAATCCTGGGGACCCCTCTTTGTCCCCACGGCCCACTGTGAGATCCTGGGGACCCCCTTGTCCCCAGGGCCCATTTTGAAACCGTGGGTATCCCCCTAGTCCCCAGGGCCCACTGTAACATCCTGAGGACCCCCTTTGTCCCCAGGGCCCATTGTGACACCGTGGGGACCCCCTTTGTCCCCAGGGCCCATTGTGACAACCTGGGGACCCCCTTTGTCCCCAGGACCCATTGTGACATCCCAGGACCCCCTTTGTCCCCAGCCCCATTGTGACATCCAAGGGACCCCCCTTTGTCCCTAGGGCCCATTGTGACATTCCAGGACCCCCCATTGTCCCCAGACCCATTGTAACATACAGGGCACCATCCTTGATCCGCAGGGCCCATTGTGACGTCCCAGGACCACCCTTTGTCCCCAGGGCCCATTGTGACATCCCAGGACCCCACTTTATACTGAAGGCCCATTGTGACATCCTGGGGACCCCCTTTGCCCCAGGGCCCATTGTGACGTCCCCGGACCCCCCATTGTCACCAGGGCCCATTGTGACATTCAGGGGACAGCCTTTGTCCCAAGGGCCCATTGTGACACCGTCGGGACCCCTGTTGTTCCCAGAGCACATTGTGACATCCTGGAAACCCCCTTTGTCCCCAGGGCCCATTGTGACATCCTCGGGACGCCCCTGGTCCCCAGAGCCCGTTGTGACATCCTGGGGAGCCCCCTCTGTCCCCTGGGCCCATTGTGACACCGTGGGGACGCCCTTTGTCCCCAGGGCCCATTGTGACATTTAGGGACCTCCCAGTTGTGCCCAGGGCTCATTGTGACATCCCAAGACCCCCCATTGTCCCCAGGGCCCATTGTGACGTCCCAGGACCCCCCGTCATCCCCAGGGCCCATTGTGACATCCTGGGGACCCCCTTGTCCCCAGTGCCTATTGTGAAATCCTGGGGACCCCCTTTGTCCCCAGGGCCCATTGTGACATTCCAGGACCCCCCTTGTCCCCATGGCCCATTGTGAAATCCTGGGGACCTCCTTTGTCCCCAGGGCCCATTGTGACGTCCCAGGACCCCCCTTTGTCTCCAGGGTCCATTGTGACATCCTGGGGACCCTCTTTGTCCCCAGGGCCCATTGTGACATCTCAGGACACCCCAATTGTTTCCAGGGCCCATTGTGACGTCCTGGGGACCGCCCAGTTGTCCCCAGGGCCCATTGTGGCGTCCTGGGGACCCCCCTTTTTCCCCAGGGCCCATTGTGACATTCAGGGAACATTGTTTTGTCCCCAGGGCACATTGCGACATCTCAGGACCCCCCAATCTTCCCCAGGGTCCATTGTGGCATCCTGCGTACCCCTTTTATCCCCGGGGCCCATTGTGACATCCTGGGGACTCCCCTTGTCACTGGTGACCCATTGTGACACCATGGGGACCACCCCTTTCTCCCCAGTGCCCATTGTGACATCCTGGGGACCCCTTTGTCCCCAGAGCCCATTGTGACATTTTGGTGAGCCCCCTTTGTCCCCAGGGCCCATTGTGACATCCCAGGACCCCCTTTGTCACCAGGGCCCATTGTGACGTCCCAGGACCCCTCTTTGTCCCCAGGGCCCATTGTGACATCCCCGGACCCCCCATTGTCCCCAGAGCCCATTGTGACATCCTTGGGACCCCCATTGTCCCCAGGGCCCATTGTGACATTCAGGGGACAGCCTTTTTCCCAAGGGCCCATTGTGACACCATCGGGACCCCCGTTGTCCCCAGGGCCAATTGTGACACCATGGGGACCCTCCTCGTCACTGCGGACCCATTGTGACACCATGGGGACCTGCCCTTGTCCTCAGGGCCCATTGTGACATCCTGGGGACCCTCTTGTCCCCAGGGCCCATAGTTCCACCCTGGGGACCCCCTCTTTATTCCCAGTGCCCATTGTGACATCCCAGGACCCCCCTATGTCCCCAGTGCCCATTGTGACACCATGGGGACACCCCTTTGACTCCAGGGCCCATTGTCACATCCCAGGACCCCCCAATTTTCCCCAGGGCCCATTGTGACATCCTGGGGACCCGCCCTTGTCCGCAGGGCCCATTGTGAAGTCCCAGGACCCCCTTTGTCCCCAGGGCCCATTGTGACATCCTGGGGACCCCCCTTGTCACTGGGGACCCATTGTATACACCATGGGGACCCCTCTTTGTCCCCAGGGCCCATTGTGACATCCTGGGGACCCCCCTTGTCACTGGTGACCCATTGTGACACCATGGGGACCCCCGTTTGTCCCCAGGGCTCATTGTGACATCCCAGGACCCCCCATTGTCCCAAGGACCCATTGTGACATCTCAGGACCCCACTTGTCACTGGGGACCCATTGTGACACCATAGGGACCCCCGTTTGTCCCCAGGGCCCATTGTGACATCATGGGGACCGCCTTGTCCCTCTGGCCCGTTGTGGCACCGTGGGGACCTCCTTTGTCCCCAGGGCCCGTTGTGACACCATGGGGACCCCTTTTGTCACTGTGGCCCAATGTGACATCCAAGGACCCCACTTTGTACCCAAGGCCCATTGTGACACCGTGGGGACCCCCCTTGTCTCCAGAGCCCATTGTGACATCCTGGGGACCCCCCTTGTCTCCAGGGCCCACCGTGGCACCGTGGGGACCACCCTTGTCACTGGGCCCAATTGTAATACTATGGGGACCCGCCCTTGTCCCCAGAGCCCATTGTGACATCCTGGGGACCCCCTTGTTCCCCAGGGCCCACTGTGATGTCCCAGGACCCCCCCTTGTCCCCAGAGCCCATTGTGACATCCTGGGGACCCCCTTTATCCCCAAGACCCATTGTGGCACCATTGGGACCCCCTTTGTCACTGGGGCCCATTGTGACTTCCCAGGACCTCACTTTGTCCCCAGGGCCCATTGTGACTTCCGGGGGACCCCCTTTGTCACCAGGGCCCATTGTGACGTCCCAGGACTCCCCTTTGTCCCCAGGGCCCATTGTGACGTCCCCGGACCTCCCATTGTCCCCAGAGCCCATTGTGACATCCTGGGGACCCCCTTTGTCCCCAGGGCCCATTGTGACATTCAGGGGACAGGCTTTGTCCCCAGAGCCCATTGTGACATCCTGGGAACCCCCTTTGTGCCCAGGGCCCATTGTGACATTTCAGGACCCCACTTTGTCCCCAGGGCCCATTGTGACATCCTGGAGACGCCCTTTGTCCCCAGAGCCCGTTGTGACATCTAAGGACCCCCCAATTGATCCAAGGGCTCATTGTGACATCCCAGGACCCCCCATTGTCCCCAGGGCCAATTGTGACGTCCCAGGCCCCCCCTTTGTCCCCAGGGTCCATTGTGAGATCCTGGGGACCCCCTTGTCCCCAGGGCCCATTGTGACATCCTGGGGACCCCGTTTGTCACTAGGGTCCATTGTGGCACCATGGGGATGCCCTTTGTCCCCAGGACCCATTGTGACATCACAGGACCCCCTTTGTCCCCAGGACCCATTGTGACATCCTGGGCACCCCCTGTGTCCCCAGGGCCTATTGTGACAGTGTGGGGACTCCCTTTGTCCCCAAGGCCCATTGTGAAATCCTGGGGACCCCCTTTGTCCCCAGGGCCCATTGTGACATCTCAGGACCCCCAATTGTTTCCAGGGCTTATTGTGACATCCTGGGGACCCCTCTTTGTCCCCAGGGCCTATTGTGACATCCTGGGGACACCACTTTGTTCCCAGGACCCATTGTGATGTCCACAATAGCCCCGTTGTCCCAAGGGGTCATTGTGACATCCTGGGGACCTCCTTTGTCCCCAGGGCCCATTGTGACGTCCCAGAACCCTCCATTTTTACAAGAGCCCATTGTGACATCCTGGCGACCCCGCTTTTTCCTCAGGGCCCATTGTGGCACCATGGGGAGCCCCTCTGTCTCCAGGGCCCATTGTGACATTTAGGGGACTCATCCTTCTCCCCAGGGCCCATTGTGACATCCCAGGATCCCCCAATTGTCCCCAGGGCCCATTGTGACATCCTCGGGACCCCCCTTTGTCCCCAGGGCCCATTGTGACACCCTGGGTACCCTGCTTGTCCCCAGGGCTCATTGTGGCATCCTGGGGACCCCCCGTTGTCCCAGGTCCCATTGTGACATCCCAGGACCCCCCTTTGTTCCCAGGGCCCATTGTGACTTCCTGGGGACCCCCTTTGTCCCCAGGGCCCATTTTGGCACCATAGGGACGCCCTTTGTCACTGGGGCCCATTGTGACATCCCAGGACACCCCTTGTCTCCAGGGCCCATTGTGATATTCAGGGAACTGCTATTTGTCCCCAGGGTCCATTGTGACATCCCAGGACACCCCCTTGTCCCCAGGGCCCTTTGTGACATTCAGGCGACCCCTCTTTGTCTCCAGGGCCCGTTGTTGCATCCTGGGGTCCCCCCTTGTCCCCAGGGCCCATTTTGACATTCAGGAGAGCCCTCTTTGTCCCCAGGGCCTGTTGTGACATCCTGGGGACCCCCTTTGTCACTGGGGCCCATTGTGGCATCCCAGGACCCCCCTTTGTCTGCAGGTCCCAATGTGACATTCAGGGGACCCCACTTTGTCCCCAGGGCCCACTGTGACGTCCTAGGACCTCCCTTTGTCCCCAGGGCCCATTGTGACACCGTGGGGACCCCCTGTTTTCCCCAGGGCCCATTGTGACATCTGGTGGACCCCCTTGTCCCCAGGGCCCATCGTGGAACCGTGGGGACCCTCTTTGTCACTAGGGCCCATTGTGACACCATGGGGACCACCCCTTTCTCCCCAGTGCCCATTGTGACATCCTGGGGACCCCACTTGTCCCCAGAGCCCATTATCACATCCTTGGGACCCCTGTGTCCCCAGGGCCTATTGTGACGTCCCAGGACCCCCCATTGTCCCCAGGGTGCATTGTGACACCGTGGGGACCCCCTTTGTCCCCAGAGCCCATTGTGACATCCTGGGGAGCCCCCTTTGTCCCCAGGGCCCATTGTGACATTTCTGGACCCCCCACTGTCTCCAGGGCCCATTGTGAACATCCTGGGGACCCCTCTTTGTCCCCAGGGCCCATTGTGACATCCTGGGCTGCCCTGTATGTCACCAGGGCCCATTTTGACACCGTGTGGACCCCCTGTTGTCCTCAGGGCCCATTGTGACATCCCAGGACCCCCAATTGTCCCCAGGGCCCATTGTGACACCATGGGGAACCCTCTTGTCACTGGGGACGCATTGTGACACAATGGGGACCCCACCTTTGTCTCAAGTGCCCATTGTGACATCCTGGGGACCCCCTTTATCCCCAGGACCCATTGTGACGTCCCAGGACCCCATTTGTCCCCAGGGCCCATTGTGACGTCCCAGGGCCCCACTTTGTCCCCAGGGCCCATTGTTACAGGGTGGGACCCCCCTTGTCCCCAGGGCCCATTGTGACATCCTGGTGACTCCCTTTGTCCCCAGGGCCCATTGTGGCACCATGGGGACCCTCTTTGTCACCGGGGCCCATTGTGACATCCCAGGACCTCACTTTGCCTTAGAAGGTCACTGATCGGACTACTGGTACATCCTGACTCTGCTTTCTCAATAAACATTGAAGAACACCTGGGGTTTGTTTGCTCCAAGGGAAAACTTCCCTGCCACGGTTCCTGGTTCCCGGTCCTGTTTCCCGGTCCGGTTTGGCTTCGCTATCAGAACAGCTGCTGCCTCCACAGCCGCGCTCGAAGTCCCCGTTGTGACACCGGGATGGCGGGAGAAGGGGGGTGGCGGGGGCGGCAGCGGCGGCGATTGGGGGGGGGCAGTCGGGGCTGGGCGGACAAGCGGCGGCTGCTGCGGCTCCTCAGGCAGCGACAGCAGCAGCGATCGGGGGGACGTGGGGGGGCGGAAAAGCGGCGGCTGCTGCGGCTCCTCAGGCAGCGACAGCAGCAGCGATCGGGGGGACGTGGGGGGCGGACAAGCGGCGGCTCCTGCGGCTCCTCAGGCAGCGACAGCAGCAGGGATCGGGGGGACGTGGGGGGCGGACAAGCGGCGGCTCCTGTGGCTCCTCAGGCAGCGACAGCAGCAGCGATCGAGGGGACGTGGGGGGCGGACAAGCGGCGGCTGCTGCGGCTCCTCAGGCAGCGACAGCAGGAGCGATCGGGGGGACGTGGGGGGCGGACAAGCGGCGGCTCCTGCGGCTCCTCAGGCAGCGACAGCAGCAGCGATCGGGGGGACGTGGGGGGCGGAAAAGCGGCGCCTGCTGCGGCTCCTCAGGCAGCGACAGCAGCAGCGATCGGGGGGACGTGGGGGGGCGGACAAGCGGCGGCTGCTGCGGCTCCTCAGGCAGCGACAGCAGCAGCGATCGGGGGGACGTGGGGGGCGGACAAGCGGCGGCTCCTGCGGCTCCTCAGGCAGCGACAGCAGCAGCGATCGGGGGGACGTGGGGGGCGGACAAGCGGCGGCTCCTCCGGCCGCGGCCAGGACGTGGCTTCGCCGGCACCGGGGCCCGAGACCGCGCGCTGTGGGGCTGCGGGGCGGGTGTGGGGCCGGGGGTCTCCGGGGGTCCCGCAGCGGCCGCTGTGGGGCGGGATGGGGCGGCTGTGGAATTACCTGTGGGGCACTCATGGGGCTGCTGTAGGGGTCTTAAGAGGCATGTCTGGAGCACTTATGGGGCGACTATGGGGCAGGTGCTGGGCTGCTACAGCGGGACCTGTGGGGCACCCAGGTATGTGCACCCAGCACCGCGTGCACGGACACGCAGCTACACACTGATGTGTAAGCAAACACGTGGCCACACACACGCACACTTCCACAAGCGTGCCCAGTCCCATCTATTGACAGAAAGACGTACGTGAAATGTACTGAGATGCTTGAGGGTAAACACGTGCGTGGATGTTTGGCATACTGCACACACGCACACGTCTGAACGATAATGCTCCAGCTTTAGCATAAATGGAGCTGACATCAAGGCACTCACATGTGGACAGACCAACGTTTATAGGCACTAAGGCTTTCGCGCACAGGTTCGTCCAAGAACAGGCACATACCTGCAGGCACCCTCCGAATGCGTGTTCTGTGCATTCTCTTAAGGGACGCTAGATGGCAGCAAAGACCATGAAATTACTAACCTCAGTCTAACCCTAGGTTTATGACATTTTTTCTTACTATAGATGCGTTTGATGCTAAAAATTCCCCCAAATTGTAATGAATATGCGATAATTGTGTGAATACAAGCATCGCAAGAGCATCCAGTTTTTGGAGCACTTATGGAACATGATAAAGCCAGGCAGAGCCTGACAAAGCGCGACAGAGCCCAACAGGGCTTGACAGAGCCTGATAGAACTCAACAGGGGCCGACAAATCCCGACAGCGCCTGACAGCGAACAGTGGAGTCTGGCAGGGCCTGACAGAGGCTGTCAAAGCACGACAGAGCCAGAGGAGCCTGACAGAGCCCAGCAAACCCGACAGGAATAGACAAGGCCTGGGTGCACAGACCTGGGTGCGTGTGGAAAGGTTTCTGCCTGTTTTCCAGTGAGGAATGGTGTGTGTGCACGTGGACAAACAGAAGGCGAAGCAGCTCGGTTCCAACACTGAAGAAGGCTGTACAGTCACGTAGACACGGGGGCTGCTCCACTCCTGCTCTCCTGCTCTCTTGCAGGACACAGAGGCCTCAGAGCCCTGTTCAGTTCAGTTCAGTTCCATACAATGTTCACTGACTGCAAGAAAATCCCTCAAATCCCCCACAATGTGGGGCTCAAAAGGGAGTCCCCCTGAAAAGAGGGGGTCACAGTCCAAAAATGCCTGAAAATTCCTGGGGGAGGATAAAACTTATTAAACCCTGTAAATATGAGCGTGACAATTTCAAACAGAGAGAAGTCTGTCGTTTGTATTTATATATTGCAGAATGGTATTCATGTAGATATAAAATGATTTTAAAATAAAACCCCTTTTCTACTCTGTTATATAAAGGATTTTAGAATGTAAAAAATTTCTGTTGATGGTTTTAAGAATACAAACATCTTATCTATTTGTAGATTAAAAAGTGAAGGACTTGAAAAAGAAAAAAATATCTAGATAGGAACTTAAAATAGAAAAAAGTGTGAGTAGGCAGAGCTCTGTATAATTACTACGTGTTACATAGTCTAAATAGGTAATAAATATCATCTATATATATCCACTCACACCCGTATACATACCTTTAATTTATTAATAAATGTAAATCGATATCCCAGTCTAAATATATATAATTGTAAATATGTCAAAATCTGTAAATTTGAAAAGATACCTGAGTGTTAAAATGGAAGTTTAAATGTATTTAAGTGTAAATAGACACTGGATCAGAGCGCAGCGCGGGGCAAACGGGGACGGGTGATGATAGGCGGAGAGAATGGAAATTGACGTGCTTAGCTGGCCAATCAGATTGCGGAGAGGGAAGAGAAGGGGCGGGCCGCGGGGGAAGGGTTGTCTCGAGGGCTTCCCAATGCGCATGCGCAGAAATGGGCGCTGCGAGGTGTACGGGGCGCTCTCGGCGGCCCCGTGCGCGCACCGTTGGAGCCCGGAGCGGACTCGCTGCGCCGCTGTTTCTGCGAGGCCCCGGGGAGTGCCCGGCCCGGCCCCGCCCGGCCCGCTCCGCTCCGTCTCAGAGCCGCCTGGAGAGCCGGGTCGGGCAGCCCCTTCTCGGCTCCACCTCTTCCCGAGCTAAGCCACGCCCCCTTGGGGCCGTGCCATGTTGACCGCACCCTCTCCCTACCCCAAGAGGCTCCTCCCATGGGGGCGTGCCCCAGAGAATGCCCACCCCCAGACCACCTCCCATGGGGCGTGACACAGAGGCTCCGCCCCCCCGAGGGGCTCCCCGTGGGCGTGCCCTCTCAGTACCCGCCCCTCGGCACTGACCCCACCCCATGTAGGCGGGGCCACACCCAGCTGCCCCCTCCCATCTGTGACCCATAACCAACCCCATAGCAGCCCTATGGCTGCCCCACAGGTCCCGCTGTAGCAGCCCAGCACCTGCCCCATAGTCGCCCCATAAGTGCTCCAGACATGCCTCTTAAGAGCCCCTACAGCAGCCCCATGAGTGCCCCACAGGTAATTCCACAGCCGCCCCATCCCGCCCCACAGCGGCCGCTGCGGGACCCCCGGAGACCCCCGGCCCCACACCCACCCCACAGCCCCACAGCGCGCGGTCTCGGGCCCCGGTGCCGGCGAAGCCACGTCCTGGCCGCGGCCGCAGCAGCCGCCGCTTGTCCGCCCCCCACGTCCCCCCGATCGCTGCTGCTGTCGCTGCCTGAGGAGCCGCAGCAGCCGCCGCTTTTCCGCCCCCCCACGTCCCCCCGATCGCTGCTGCTGTCGCTGCCTGAGGAGCCGCAGCAGCCGCCGCTTGTCCGCCCAGCCCCGACTGCCCCCCCACAATCGCCGCCGCTGCCGCCCCCGCCACCCCCCTTCTCCCGCCATCCCAGTGTCACAACGGGGACTTTGAGCGCGGCTGTGGAGGCAGCAGCTGTTCTGATAGCGAAGCCAAACCGGACCGGGAAACAGGACCGGGAACCAGGAACCGTGGGAGGGAAGTTTTCCCTTGGAGCAAACAAACCCCAGGTGTTCTTCAATGTTTATTGAGAAAGCAGAGTCAGGATGTACCAGTAGTCCGATCAGTGACCTTCTAAGGCAAAGTGGGGTCCTGGGATGTCACAATGGGCCCCAGTGACGAAGAGGGTCCCCATGGTGCCACAATGGGCCCTGGGGACAAAGGGAGTCACCAGGATGTCACAATGGGCCCTGGGGACAAAGTGGGGCCCTGGGATGTCACAATGGGCCCTGGGGACAAACGGGGTGCCCAGGATGTCATAATGGGCCCAGGGGACACAGAGGAGTCCCCAGGATGTCACAATGGGCCCTGGGGGAAAGGGGGGACCCCAGGATGTCACAATGGGCTCTGGGGACTATGAAGGGTCCTGGGACGTCACAATGGGTCCTGGGGATAAAGGCGGTCCCCAGGATGTCACAATGGGCACCTGAGACAAAGGGGGGGTCCCCATTGTGTCACAATGCGTCCCCAGTGACAAGGGGGTTCCCCATGGTGTCACAATGGGCCCTGGGGAAAAAGGGGGGTCCTGAGATGTCACAATGGACCCTGGGGACAAAGGGGGCTCCCCAGGATGTCACAATGGGCTCTGGGGACAAAGGGGTCCCCAGGATGTCACAATGGGCCCTGAGGACAAGGGGGGGTCCTGGGATGTCACAATGCGCCCTGGAGACAATGGGGGGTCCTGGGATGTCACAATGGGCCCTAGGGACATAGGGGTACCCAGGATGTCACAATGGGCACTGGGGACAAAGGGGGTTCCCCATGGTGTCACAATGGGCGCTGGGGACAAAGGGGGCTCCCCAGGATGTCACAATAGGCCCTGGGGACAAATGGGGGTCCCCTGAATGTCACAATGCACCCTGAGGACAATGGGGGTTCCTGGGACGTCACAATGGGCCCTGGGGACACAGGGGTCCCCAGGATGTGATAATGGGTTCTGGGGACAAGTGGGGTCCCCAGGATGTCACAATGGGCACTGGGGAGAAAGGGGTGGTCCCCATGGTGTCACAATGGGCCCAAGTGACAAGGAGGGTCCCCACGGTTCCACGATGGGCCCTGGGGACAACGGGGTCCACCAGATGTCACAATGGGCCCTGGGGACAAAGTGGGGTCCCCTGAATGTCACAATGGGACCTGGGGACAAAGGGGGTCCTGGGATGTCACAATGGGCCCTGGGGACAAAGGGGGTCCCCATGGTGTCACAATGGGCCCTGGGGACAACGGGGGTTCCCCAAGATGTCTCAATGGACCCCGGAGACAATGGGGGGTCCTGGAACATCACAATGGGCCCTGGGGACAAAGGGGGGTTCTGGGACTTCACAATGGGCCCTGGGGAAAAGGGAGGGTCCCCAGGATGCAACAATGGGCCCTGGGGACAAAGAGGGGTCCCCTGAATGTCACAATGGGCCCTGGGAACAAGGGGGGTCCTGGGATGTCACAATGGGCTCCAGTGACAAAGGGGGTCCCCATGGTGCCAAAATGGGCGCTCAGGACAAAGTGGGTCCCGAGGATGTCACAATGGGCCCTGGGGACAAAGGGGGTCCTGGGACGTCACAATAGGCCCTGGGGACAAAGGGGGTCCCCATGGTGTGACAATGGGCCCTGGGGACAAAGAGGGGTTGCCTGAATGTCACAATGGGCCCTGGGGACAAGGGGTTAGGGGGTTGTGTTAGGGGGTTGGAGGATCAGGTGTTGCAAGGCCGGGGGAGCAGGAGTTTGGGGGGCCTGAATTGGGCCTACAGGGTCTGGGGTTGCAGGTTCCAGGGGTGCAGTATTTGGGGGTTCAGGGTTTAGGGGTGCAGTGGTTTGGAGTGCAGTGTTTTGGGGTGCACGGTTTAGGGGAGCAGGATCTTGGGGTGCAGGGGTTTGAGGTGGAGGGCTTGGTAGGGCAGGATTTGGGGATGGAAAGTTTAGGGGGTAGGGCTGGGGGTGCAGGATTTGGGGGTGAAGGGGTTGTGGGGTGCAGGGTTCTGGGGTGCAGGGTTTGGGAGATCGGTAGGTGGGGCTGGAGGATTTGGGGGTGCAGGGTTTGGAGCAGAAGGATCTGGGGGTGCAAGATTGGGGGTAGCAGGGTTTTGGGGAGCAGGGTTTCGGGGTCAGGCTTTAGGGGGACAGGGTTTGGGGGGCAGGGTTGGGAGGGATGATTTTGGGGTGCAGGGTTTAGGGCAGCAGGATCTTGGGGTGAAGGGGTTTGGGGTGAAGGGTTGGGTAGGACAGGATTTGGGGTGCAGGTTTTTAGGGTGCAACTTGTGGGGGGTCAGGATTTGGGGTACAGGGTTTCGGTGTGCAGGGTTTAGTGGTGCAGGGTTTAATGGTGCAGGTCTTGGGGAGGCAGAATTGGGGGTGCAGGTTTTTGGAGTTCAGGGATTTGGGGGTGCAGATTTTGGGTGTTCAGGACCTGGGGGTGCAGGATTTGGGGATGTAGGTTTGGGGGGGCACGGCTTAGGGTTTCAGTACCTTGGGTTGAAGAGGTTTGGGGGGAAGGGTTGTGTACGGCAGGATTTGGGGGTGCAGGGCTTTGGGCTGCAGGTTTGGGGGTGCAGGGTTCGCATGTTCAGGAAGTGGGGGTGCAGGATTTGGGTTTGCAGGTTTGGGAATTTTGGGGTAAAGGATTTGGGGTGCAAGGTTGGGGACGCAGGATCTGAGGGTGCAGCGTTTGGGGTGCAGAGTTAGGGGCTGCAGGAACTGGGGTGCAGGGTTTGGGGGGCACTGTTTTGGGGGGAAGGATTTGCGAGATGCAGGGTTTAAGGGTTTAGAATTTGGAGGTGTCGAATTTTGGGGTGCAGGAGGTGTGGGGTTTTGGGTTGCAGGATTTGGGGGAGAATGGTTTGGGGGTGCAAGACTTGAGGGTGCAGGGTTTGGGGGTTTGGGACATGGGGCTGGAGGATTTGGGGGTGCAGGATTTGGGGTGCAGTGTGTGGGGGTGCAAGATCTTGGGGTGTACGAGCGTTGGGTGTGGGATTTGAAGGACAATGATTTGGGGGTGCAGGGATTGGGGGTGTAGGGTTTTGGGGTTGCTGCGTTTGGAGATTCGGGATGTAGAGGTCAAGGATTTAGGGCTACAAGGGCTGGTTGCAGGATTTGGGGTACAGGGTTTGGTTGCAGGATTTGGGGTGCAGGGTTTGAAGTGCAGGGCTAAAGGGGGCGGGATTTGGAGGTGCAAGATTTGGTGGTCTGGGGTACTGGGGTGCAGGATTTTGGGGTGCGGGATTTGGGGGTGCAGGTTCCATGTCTTTAGGAACTGGGCGGGGAGGGTTTCTTGGTGCGGACTTTTGAGTGCAAGTTTGAGGGGCCTTGATTTTGGGGTGCATGGTTTGGGGGGCAGGATTCCGGGTGTAAGGTTTTGGGGTGCAGGACTTGGGGTGCAGGTTTCACACGTTAAGGAACTGGGGCTGCAGAGGTTGGGGGTGCAGCGTTGTGGGCTGCAGGGTTGAAGGGTGCAGGATTTAGGGGTACAGGTTTTGGGGGTGCAGGAGCTGGGGGTGCAGGCTGTAGGGATCAGAATATGGGGGTGCAGGGTTCTGGGGTGCAGGATCTGGGTGAGCAGGCTGTTGGGGTACAGAACCTTGTAGTTCAGCGTTTAGAGGCAGGATTTGGGGGTGCAGGGCTTTGGGGGTGCAGGGGTCTGGGGTGAGGGGTCTGGGGTGAGGGGTTCAGGTGTTCAGCACCTGGGGGTGCAGGACTTAGGGGGTTGGAGGATTTGGGGGTTGGAGGATTTGGGGGTGCAGGGATATGGGGTGCAACTTGTGGGGTGCAGAGTTTTGGGTATAGGGTTTTGGGGTGCAGAGTTTTGTGGGGGAGGATTGGGGAAGCAGGGTTTTGGGGTGCAAGGTTCAGTGGTGCAGCGTTCTGGGGGTGCAGGGTTTAGCGCCAGAATTGGGGGTGCAGGGTTTGGGATTGCAGGGTGTTGGGGGAAGGATCTGGGGATACAAGATTTGGGGTAGCAGGGTTTTGGGGAGCAGGGTTTCGGGGTCAGGCTTTAGGGGGACAGGGTTTGGGGGGCAGGGCTGGGAGGGATGATTTGGGGGTGCAGGGTTTAGGGCAGGAGGATCTTGGGGTGAAGGGGTTTGGGGTGAAGGGTTGGGTAGGACAGGACTTGGGGTGCACGATTTTAGGGTGCAACTTGTGTGGGCAGGATTTGGGGTCCAGGAGGTTGGGGGTGCAGGGTTTGGGGTGTAGGATTTAGTGGAGCAGGGCCTGGGGGTGAAGGTCTTGGGGAGGCAGAATTGGGGGTGCAGATTTTGGCTGTTCAGGACCTGGGGGTGCAGGATTTGGGGATGTAGGTTTTGGGGGGTAGATTTTGGGGTGCTGGGTTTGGGACATGGGTCTGGAGGATTTGGGGGTGCAGGGTTAAGGGGTTTAGGATTTTGGGGTGCACAGTTTAGGGTGCACGTTCTGGGCATGTATGATTTGAGAGTGCAGGGCTTTGGGGTACAGGATTTGGGGTACAGGGTTTTGGGGTCAGGATCTGGGGGTGCAGCATTTTGAAGTGCAGGGTTTGGAGGAGGGAGGTTTTGGGGGTGAAAGATTTGGTGGCTCAGGTTTTGGGGGTGCAGTTTTAAGAGGGTGGAGGATTAGGGGTGCAGGATTTGGGGGTTCAGGATTTGGGGCTGCAGAGTATGGGAGGGAAGGATCTGGGGCTTCAGGATTTGGGGGTGCACCGTTTGGGGGTGCAGGGTTTAGAAGTCAGGTCTCAGAGTGCAGCGTTTGGGGTGCAGGGGTTTGGTGGGAAATTTAATGTTGCAGAGTGTGGGGTGCACAGGACTGGGGCACAGGATTTGGGGGTGCGGGGTTTCAGGGTTCAGGATTTGGAGGTGTGGAGGTTTGGGGTGCAGGGGATGGGGGTGAAGGATCTGAGGCTGCAGGGCGGTGGGGGAAGGATTTGGGGGTGAGAGATTTGGGGTGCAGGATGTGGGGGTGCAGAGTTTTGGGAGGCAAGGACCTGGGGGTGCAGGATTTGGGGGTTCAGTGTTTAGGGCAGCACAATCTTGGGGTGCAGGGGTTTGCAGTGAAAGGTTTGGTAGCAGGATTTGGGGTGCAGGATTCTGGGGTGCTGGGTTTGGGGTACAGGATTTGGTGTTGCAGGGATGGGGTTGAAGGGCTTGGGTTTCCAGGCCTTTGAGGTGCAGGATTTGGAGGTGCAAGGTTTGGGAGGGAATTCTTTGGGGTGCAGGTTTAGGGTTCCAGGAGGTGGGGGAAGGACCTTGGGGTGTAGGGTTTGGGGGGGCAGGGTTTTGGGGGAAGGATTTGGGGGTGCAGGGTTTAGGGGTGCAGGATTTAAGGGTGCGGGGGTTTGGGTGAAGGGCTTGGTAGGGCAGGAATTTGGGGTGCAGGGTTTGGGGGTGCAGGGTGTTTGGGGAACGATCTGGGGCTACAGGGTTTGGGGTGCTGGGTTTGGGGGTTAAAGGATTTGCTGGGGCAGGGTTCAGGTGTTCAGGACCTGGGCGTGCAGGCTTTGCGGGTTCAAGGTTCCAGGTGCATTGTTTGGGGGGAGAGGATTTGGGGGTGCAGAGTTTTGGGGTGCAGGGCTTGTGAGAGAGGAATCGGGGGTGCAGGATTTGGGGGTTCAGGGTTTAGGGTAGCAGGATCTTGGGGCGCAGGATATGGGTGTGCAGTGTTTGTGGGTGCAGGGTTTTGGGGTTCAGGATCTGGGGGTGCATGATTTGGGGGCTCAGGGTTTGGGGATGAAGGGTCTTGGGGTGCTGGGCTTTGGGGTGCAGTGTTGGGGGGCAGGTTTTGGGGTGCAGGGTTTAGGAGGGCAGGATTTGCGTGTTCAGGAACTGGGGGTGCAGGATTTTGCGTTGAAGGGCTCTGGGGTGCCGGGGTTGGCCTGCAGGGATTGGGGTGCAGTATTTTGGGGTGCAGGGGTTTGGGGTTCAGGACCTGTGGCTGCAGGGTCTTAGGGAACAGGATTTCAGGGGTGCAGGGGCTTTGGGAGAGGGATTTGGGCTTCAGGGTCTGAGGGGTGCAGGGTTTGGTGGGGAAGGGTTTGGGGGTGCCTGGTTTAGGGTTGCAGGATTTGGGGGTCAAGGGTTTGGATGTGCCAGGGTTTTGGGGGGCAGGATATAGGGGTGCAGGATTTGAGGGTGCAGGGTTGTGGAGTGCAGAGATTTGCAGGTGCAAGATCTGGGATTGTAGGGTTTTGGGGTGCAGGTTTTGGGGAGGAAGGATTTGGGGTGCAGGGTTTAAAGGTTCACGATCTGGAGGTGCAGCGCTTTGGGGTGCAGGGTTATGGGCCTACGGGTTTTGGGAGGGAAGGATCTGGGGGTCAGGGTGCAGGGATCACAGCATGGGGGTGCAGGATTCTGGGGTGCAGGATCTGGGGAGCAGGATATGGGGGAGCAGGGTTTGGGGTGCAGAACCTTGTTGTTTAGGGTTTAGAGGCAGGATTTAGGGGTGCAGGGCTTTGGGGTGCAGGGTTCAGGTGTTCAGGACTTGGGGGTTGGAGGATTTGGGGGTTGGAGGATTTGGGGGTGCAGCGTTGGGTAAGGAAGGATCTGAGGGCGCAGGGTTTGAAGTTTCAGGACCTGGGGTGCAGGATTTGGGGGTACAGGATTAATGGGTGCAGGGTGTTTAGAGAAAGGATTTGGGGGTGCAGGGTTTTGAAGTGCAGGGTTTAAAGGGGCAGGATGTGGGGTGAACGATTTGGGGGTGCACATTTTTGGGGTGTGTAAGATTTGAGAGTGCAGGGATTTGGGGTGAGCGATTTCAGGGTGCCAGGTCTGGGGGGGAAGGATCTGCGGGTGCAGGGTTTGTCAGTGCATTGATTGGGGGTCAGAATTTGAGGGCGCAGGGTTTGTGGGGCAGGATTTTGGGTGCAGGGTTTGGGGAGCAGGATCTGGGGGTGATGGAATTGGTTGACAAGGTTTCGCAGGCCGGCTTTGGGGGAGCAGAGTTCAGGGGTGCAAGGTTTGGGGGACAGGTTTGGACATAAAAGATTCGGGGGCGAATGGTTTGGGGGAACGATTTTGGGGTGAAGGATTTGGGGGTGCAGGATTTGGGGGTGCAGGATTTGGTATTACAGGTTTTGGGGATTCATGGCTTGGGAAGAAGGATTTAGGGGAGCAGGGTTTCAAGATGCAGGATTTGGGGTGCAGTATTTGGGGTTGCATGTTTGGGGGTGCAAGTTGTGGGGCGGCAGGATATCGGGTAGAGGGTTCTGGGCTGCAGGGTTTGGGGGTGCAGGATTTCAACGTGCAGGGTTCTGGGGTGCAGGATCTGGGGGTCCAGGGTTTGGCAGTGCATTGGCTTTGGGGTTTGAAGGATTTGGGGGTGCAGGATTTGGGGGTGCAGAGTTAGGGGGCAGGATTTTCAGTGCAGGGCTTCAGGGCACAGAACTTGGTGGTGCAGGATCTGGGGGTGCAGGTTTTCGGTGGGGAATTTGGGGGTGCAGGGTGTTGAGGAAGGATCTGGGGGTGCAATATTTGGGCTTTAAGGGTTTAGGGGGGCAGGATCTGGCAGTGCAGAGTGTGGGGACAGGACCTGGGGGTGCAGTGTTTGGGGTTACAGGTTTTGGGGGTGCAGGGTTGAGGGAATTGTTTGAGGTGCAGGGTTATGAGAGTGCAGGATTTCTGGGTGCAGAGTTTGGGGTGCTGGGTATGGGGCAGCAGGATCTGGGGGTGCAGGTTTTGGGGGTTCATTCCTTTGGGGGGAGGATCTGGGGGTGCAGGGTTTAAGGGTTCAGGATTTGGAGGTGTAGGGTTTTGGGGTACAGGGTTCTGGGTTGAGGTTTTGGGGTGAAAGATTTGGGGGTGCAGTGTTAAGGGGTGGAGGCTTAGAGGTGCAAGATTTGGGGGTGCAGGGTGTTCGTGTGTCTGATTTGGGGGTGCAGGGTCTGGGGGTGCAAGATCCTGGAATTCAGGATCTGGGGCTTCAGGATTTGGGGGTGCACTGTTTGGGGGTGCAGGGTTTAGAAGTCAGGTCTCAGAGTGCAGCGTTTGGGGTGCAGGGGCTTGGGGGGAGATTTAAGGTTGCAGAGTGTGGGGTGCACAGGACTGGGGCTCAGGATTTGGGGGTGCGGGGTTTCAGGGTTCAGGATTTGGAGGTGTGGAGTTTTCGGGTGTAGGGGTTGGGAGTGCAGGGTGGTGGGGGTGAGAGATTTGGGGTGCAAGATTTGGGGGTGCAGAGTTTTGGGAGGCAAGGATCTGGGGCTGCAGGATTTGGGGGTTCAGTGTTTGGGGCAGCACAATCTTGGGGTGCAGGGGTTTGCAGTGAAAGGTTTGGTAGGCAGGATTTGGGGTGCAGGATTCTGGGGTGCTGGGTTTGGGGTACAGGATTTGGTGTTGCAGGGATGGGGTTGAACGGCTTGGGTTTCCAGGCCTTTGAGGTGCAGGATTTGGAGGTGCAAGGTTTGGGAGGGAATTCTTTGGGGTGCAGGGTTTGGGGGCAGGGTTTGGGGGTGTAGGCAACGAGAAGAGAGGAGGTGGAGAGAACAGTGGGGAGGTGGAGGAGCAGGAGTGGAGGTGAATACCAGAGAGAGCGAGTGTGTGCGGATCAGCAGTGATCACCCCAAACCTGCCCCGCAGACACGGCACCCAAAATCCTGCACCCCAAAATACTCTTCCCAAACCTGCACCCCAGATCCTGACCCCAAGCCCTGCACCAAAACCCTGCCCCTCAATCCTGCACCCCCAAATCCTCCACCCCTGATCCTGTCTTCCCAAACCCTGCACCCCAAATCCTGCACCCCCAAATTCGGCCCTACCAAACTCTGCACCCCTAAACCCTACAACTGAAACCTTGCACCCCCTAATCCTGCCCTCCCTACCTTCCTGAACCCCGAAACCTGCACCCCAAACCCTGCATTCCCAAATCCTTCCGTCCTATACCCTACACCCCTAAACCTGCCCCCAAACCCTGCACCCCAAAGAATTCCCTCCCAAACCTTGCACCTCCAAATCCTGCACCTCAAAGGCCTGGAAACCCAAGCCCTTCAACCCCATCCCTGCAACACCAAATCCTGTACCCCAAAACCCAGCACCCCAGAATCCTGCACCCCAAATCCTGCCTACCAAACCTTTCACTGCAAACCCCTGCACCCCAAGAGTGTGCTGCCCTAAACACTGAACCCCCAAATCCTGCAGCCCCAGATCCTTGCCTCCCAAGACTCTGCACCCCCAAATCCTGCACCCAAATCTCTCACCCCCACCACCCTGCACTCCCAACCCCTGCACCCCAAAACTCCACACCTCCAAATCCTGAACCCTGAAACCCCACACCCCCAAATCCTGTGCCCCAGTCCTGTGCACCCCACGCTCTGCAACCTTAAATTTCCCGCCAAGCCCCTGCACCCCAAACGCTGCACTCTGAGACCTGACTTCTAAACCCTGCACCCCCAAACAGTGCACCCCCAAATCCTGAAGCCCCAGATCCTTCCCTCCCATACCCTGCAGCCCCAAATCCTGAATCCCCAGATCCTGAATTCCAGGATCTTGCACCCCCAGACCCTGCACCCCCAAAACCTGTAACCCCAATCGCTGCACCCCCAGGTCCTGTCCCCACACTCTGCACTGCCAGATCCTGCCCCCCTAAACCCTTAAAGCCCAAATATTGCACCCCCAGATCCTTCCTCAACACCCTGCACCCCCAAATTCCCCACCGAAAACCTGCACCCCATATCCTGCACCACCAAGTTCTGTACCCTGAAACCCTGCACTGAAAATCCTGCCCCCTAACTCTGCACCCCCAAATCCTGCACCCCCAAATCCTGCATCCCTAAACCCTGCACCCCCAAATCCTTCAACCCCCAAAGCCAATGCACTGCCAAACCCTGGACCCCCAGATACTGCACCCCAGAACCCTGAACGTTGAAATCCTGCACCCCCAAACCCTGCACCCCAGAACCCTATACCCGATATCCTGCTGCCCCACAACTTGCACCCCCAAACATGCAACCCCAAATACTGCACCCCAAATCCTGCCTCTTGAAACCCTGCACCCCTAAATCCTTCCTCCCAAGCCATGAATCCCCAAAACTTGTAATACCAAATCCTGCACCCCCAAAATCGTTCCCTCAAACCATTCACCCCCGAATCTTTTATGTCCAAACCTGTCCCCCAAAACCTTGCACCCCTGAACTCTGCTCCCCCAAAGCCGGCCTGCGAAACCTTGTCAACCAATTCCATCACCCCCAGATCCTGCTCCCCAAACCCTGCACCCAAAATCCTGCCCCACAAACCCTGCGCCCTCAGATCCTTCCTTACCCAACCCTGCACCCCCAAATCTTCCAACCCCCAAGTCCTGAACACCTGAACCCTGCACCCCCAACTCCTCACCCCAAAGCCCTGCACCCCCAAATCCTGCCTCTAAACCCTAAACAACAAGGTTCTGCACCCCAGATCCTGCTCCCCAGATCCTGCACCCCAGAATCCTGCACCCCCATACTGTGATCCCTGCACCCTGCACCCCCAGATCCTTCCCTCCCAAAACCCGTAGCCCGATAACCCTGCACCCCAAAACGCTGCACCTCCAGATCGTGAACCTTTAAACCCTGCACCCCAAATCCTTCCTCCCCAAAACCTGCACCCCAAAACCCTACAATCCCAGATCTTGCACCTGCAAATCTCTGCACTCCACAACCCTGCACCCTCAAATCCTGCACCCCTATATCCTGCCCCCCAAAACCCTGGCACCTCCAAACCCTTGATCCCCAGATCCTGCAACCCTAAACCAGGCACCCCAAACCCTTCCCCACCAAACCCTGCACCCCTCAGACCCTGAAGCCCCAATCCCTCTCCCAAAGCCCCTGCACCCCTGAAATCCTGTTCCCTAAGACCCTGCAGCCACAGGTCCTGAACCCCAAACCCCTGCACCCCAAAATACTGCACCCCAATCCCTGCAGGCCAACCCCGGCACCCCAGAGCCCTTCAACGCAAAATCCTGCACCCCCAGTTCCTGAACACGCAAATCCTGCCCTCCTAAACCCTGCACCCCAAAACCTGCCCCCCAACACTGCACCCCAAAGCCCAGCACCCCAAGACCCTTCATCCCCAAACCCTGAGCCCCCAAATCATGCACCCCCAGATCCTGACCCCCAAAACCCTGCATTCACAAACACTGCACACCCATATCCTGCACCCCAAGATCCTGCTACCCTAAACCCTGAACCCCCAAATCCTGCACCCCCGATTCCTCTCTCACAAGCCCTGCACCCCAAAACTCTGCACCCCCAAGTCCTCTCCCCCCAAACAATGCACCTGGAACCTTGAACCCGCAAAGCCTGCACGCCCAGGTCCTGAACACCTGAACCCTGCCCCCGCAAATCCTTTAAACCCCAAACCCAGCACCCCAAACCCTGTACCCCCAGATCGTTCCCCAAACACCCTGCACCCCCAAACCCTGCACCCCAAATTCCTGCCCTGCCAAGCCCTTCACCCAAACCCCCGCACCCTTAAATCCTGCACCCCTAAACCCTGCACCCCCAAATCCTGCACCTCCAGATCCTTCTTTCCTTCCTTCCTTCCTAAAGCCTGCACCCCAAATCGTGCCCTACCAAACCCTTCACCCCAAACCCCTGCACCCCACAGTCTTGCTCCCCCTAATCCTGCCATCCCAAACCCTGCACCCCAAATTCTGCCCCCCAAACCCCGATCCCTGAAACACTGCACCTCCAAACCCTGTACCCCCAAATCCTTCCCCAACACCCTGCACCCCCAAACCCTGCACCCCTAAGCCTGAACCCTAAATCCCTCACCCAAAACCCCTGCAGCCCCAAACCCTGCACCCCAAGATCCTGCTCCCCTAAATCTTGAACACCCAAACCTTGCACCCTCAAACCCTGCACCCCTAAATCCTGCAGCACCAAACCCTGCCCCCCAAATCCTGCACCCCTAAATTCATCCCTACCAAACTTTGCACCCCTAACTCCTGAAATCTCACACCCCCTAATGCTGCCCTCCCAAATCCTGAGCCCTGCACCCCCAAAGCCTGCATTCCCAAACGCAGCACCCCCGGTCCTGAACACCCAAACACTGCACCTCCAAATTAGGCAGCCCCAAACCCAGCACCCCAAAATCCTCCATTCACAAACTCTGCACGCCCCGAACCTGGACCCCCACATGTGCACCCCCAAAACCATGCTCCCCTGAAACGCTGCACTTCAAAACCCTGCACCCCCAAATCCTTCCCCCAAAACCCTGCCCCCCCAAACCCTACACCCCAAGGTCCTTCCCCCACCTCCTGGAACCCCAAACCCTGCACCCCAAAGAATTCCCTCCCAAACCTTGCACCTCCAAATCCTGCACCTCAAAGGCCTGGAAACCCAAGCCCTTCAACCCCATCCCTGCAACACCAAATCCTGTACCCCAAACCTAGCACCCCAGAATCCTGCACCCCAAATCCTGCCTACCAAACCTTTCACTGCAAACCCCTGCACCCCAAGATTGTGCTGCCCCAAACACTGAACCCCCAAATCCTGCAGCCCCAGATCCTTGCCTCCCAAAACTCTGCACCCCCAAATCCTGCACCCCAAATCTCTCACCCCCAAATCCTTCCCCCACCACCCTACACCCTCAGATCCTTCACCCCCATCCCCTGCACCCCAAACCTCCACACCTCCAAATCCTGAACCCTGACACCCCACCCCCCCTCTGCACACCCCCAAATCCTGTGCCCCAGTCCTGTGCACCCCACACTCTGCACCCCAAACGCTGCACTCTTAGACCTGACTTCTAAACCCTGCACCCCCAAATCGTGAAGCCCCAGATCCTTCCCTCCCATACTCTGCAGCCCCAAATCCTGAACCCCCAAATCCTGCACCCCTAATCCTCCACCCTCTTAACATTGCACCCCCAAAACCTGAGCCACCAAATCTTTCACCCCCAAAACCTCCCTCCTCCAAACCCTGCACTTCAAAATGCTGCACCCCCAAATCCTTCTCCCCAACACCCTGCACCCCCAGATCCTGACCCCAAAACCCTGCCCCCCAAATCCTGTACCCCAAAGCCCTGCACTCTCAAATCATACATGCCCAGAACGTGCACCCTAAACTGTGCACCCCAAAATCCTAAACCCCTTAACCCTGCACCCCCAAATCCTCCAGACCCATGTGCCGAACCCAGCACCCCAAAATCTACCCCCCCAAACCTACATCCTCAAATCTGGCACCCCCAGGTCCTGAACAGCCAAAATCTGCACCCCCAAGCCCATAACTCCCAAAACCTGCACCCCCAATTCTGCCTCCCCAGGATCTACAACCCAATCCGTGCTCCACTAAATCCTGCACCCACAAACCCTGGACCCCCAATCCCCTGTACCCCAAATCCTGCCCCCACAAGTTGCACCCTAAAAACCTGCACCCCAAATCCTGTCCTACCCACCCTTCACCCCAAACCCCTTTACCCCAAGATCCTGCTGCCCTAAACCCTGCACCCCCAAATCATCCCTCCCAGCCCTGCGCCCCAAACCCTGTCCCCCTAAGGCCTGACCCCGAAACCCTGCTCCCCAAAACCCTGCTACCCCAAACCTTGTACCCTCAGATCCTACACCCAATATCCTGCAATCCCAAACAATGCACCCCCATATTCTGATCCCTACAGCCTGCACCCCCAGCTCCTGCACCCCCAAAACCTGTACCCCTAAATCCTGCACCCTTCAACCCTGCAGCCCACAACGCTGCACCCCCAACCTCTGCAGCCCCAGTTCCTTAACGCGTGAAACCTGCGCCCCCAAGTCCTGCACCTCAAAACCTTACACCCGGAATCCTGCCCCCCAAACCGTGCACCCCAAAATCAAGGCCCCTCAAACTTGCACTCAAAAGTCCGCACCACAAAATCCTGCCCCCCCAGTTCCTAAAGACATGGAACCTGCACCCCCAAAGCCTCACCCTAAAGCCCTGCAGCCCCAAATCCGGCCCTACCAAACCCTTCAGCCCCGCACCCCACGATCCTCCTACCCTAAACCCCAAGAGCCTGCACCCATAAATCCTGGAGCCCCAGATCCTGCACCCGACACCCTGCACCCCAGAACTCTGCACCTCCAGATCTAAACCCTTCAACCCTGCACCCCAAATCCTCCCCAAAACACTCCACCCCCAACGCCTACAGCCCTGAATCCTGCCCCACAAACCATGCACCCCCAGATCTGTCCCCGAAACTCTGTGCCCCAACAGCATGCACGCTCAAATCCTCCAACCCACATCCTGACCCCCAAATCCCTCACCCCAAAATCCTGCACCCCAATACCCCAGACCACCAAATCTTGCACCTCCAAATCCTGCCCCCTTTAGACCTGCACTTCAAACCCTGCACCCCAATTCCTGCAACCAAACCCTGTACCCCAAATCCTGCAACCAGCCCTTGTACCCCTAAATCCCTGACCTCCACGTCCCGAATCTCCAAATGCAGCAACCCCAAAACCCTGCACCCCCAATCCCTGCACCCCCAAATCATTGTCCTTCAAATCCCACACCCAAAGCTCGTACACCCCAAGATCTTGCACCCCCACACACTGCACCCCAAATCCTGCACCCCCAAATCCTCCAGCCCCATGTCCCAAACCCCAAAACCCTGCACCCTCAAGTCTTGCACCCTAACTCTGCCTCCCCAAGACCTGCATCCCCAAACCCTGCACCACTAAACCCTGCACCCCCAAACCCTGTACCCCAAATCCTGACCCCCACAAGTTGCACCCTAAAAACCTGCACCCCAAATCCTGTCCTACCCAACCCTTCACACCAAACCCCTTCACCCCAAGATCCTGCTGCCCTAAACCCTGCACCCCAAAATCATCCCTCCCAACCCTGCCCCCCAAACCCTGTCCCCGTAAAGCCTGACCCCGAAACCCTGCTCCCCAAAACCCTGCTACCCCCAATCTTGCACCCCCCAACTCTGCACCCCCAGATCCTGCTGCTCCAAACCCTGCACCCCAAATCCTCCAGCCCCACGTACCGATCTCCCAAACCCTGCACCCCAGAACCCTGCACCCCACAACCCCTTCACCCCCAAATCCTGCACCCCCAGCCCTACCCAATAAAATTTCCACCCCCAAACCCTGCCCTACCAAGCCCTCAACCCCAAACCCCTGCACCCCAAGATCCTGCTCTCCTATACCCTGCACCCCCATATCCTCCTTCCCCAAACCCTGCATCCCAAAACACTGCACTCCAAACCACTGCACCCCTAAATCCTGCAACCCCAAATCCTGGCCCCCAAACCCGGCACCCCAAACTCCTGCACCCAAATATCCTACTGCCCTAAACCCTGAACCCCCAAATCCTGCACCCCTGGAACCTGCAACCCCAGACTCTGCAGCCACAAATCAGGCCCCGCAAAATCCTTGCACCCCCAAATCCTGCACCACCTAATCCTCCAACCCCCTAACACAACCCCCTAAACCCTTCTCCCCAGGGTCCATTGTGACACCCTGGGGATCCCCCTTGTCCCCAGGGCCCATTGTGACACCATGGGGGACCCCCTTCTCACTGAGGACCCATTGTGACACCATGGGGACCTCCCCTTGTCCTCAGGGCCCATTGTGACATCCTGGGGACTCCCCTTTGTCCCCAGGGCCCATTGTGGCACCATGGGGACCCCCTTTGTCCCCAGGGCCCATTGTGACAGGGTGGAGATCCCCCTTGTCCCCAGGCCTGTTGTGATGTCCCAGGACTCCCAATTGTCCCCAGGGCCCATTGTGACACCTTGGGGACCCCCCTTGTCCTAAGGGCCCATTGTGACATCCTGGGGACCCCCTTGTCCCCAGTGCCCATAGTGAAGTCCCAGGACCCCCTTTGTCCCCAGGGCCCATTGTGACATCCCAGGACCCCCCTTGTCACTGGGGACCCATTGTAACACTATGGGGACCCCCCTTGTCCCCAGAGCCCATTGTGACATCCTGGGGACCCCCTTTTTCCCCAGGACCCATTGTGGCACCGTTGGGACCCCCTTTGTCACTGGGGCCCATTGTGACGTCCTGGGGACCCCCTTTGTCCCCAGGGCCCATTGTGACGTCCCCGGATCCCCCATTGTCCCCAGAGCCCATTGTGACATCCTGGGAACCCCCATTGTCCACAGGGCCCATTGTGACATTCAGGGGACAGCCTTTGTCCCTAGGGCCCATTGTGACACCGTCGGGACCCCCATTGTCCCCAGGGCCCATTGTGACATCCCAGGACCCCCCATTGTCTCCAGGGCCCATTGTGACATACTGGGGAATCCCCTTTGTCCCCAGGGCCCATTGTGACGTCCCAGGACCCCCCGTCATCCCCAGGGCCCATTGTGTCATCCTGGGGACCTCCTTTGTACCCAGAGCTCATTGTGACATCCTGGGGAACCCTTTGTCCCCAGGGCCCATTGTGACGTCCCAGGACCCCCCTTTGTCCCCAGGGTCCATTGTGAAATCCTGGGGACCCCTCTTTGTCCCCACGGCCCACTGTGAGATCCTGGAGACCCCCTTGTCCCCAGGGCCCATTTTGAAACCGTGGGTATCCCCCTTGTCCCCAGGGCCCATTGTGACATCCTGAGGACCCCCTTTGTCCCCAGGGCCCATTGTGACACCGTGGGGACCCCCTTTGTCCCCAGGGCCCATTGTGACATCCCAGGACCCCCTTTGTCCCCAGCCCCATTGTGACATCCAAGGGACCCCCCTTTGTCCCTAGGGACCATTTTGTCATTCCAGGACCCCCCATTGTCCCCAGAGCCCATTGTGATATCCAGGGCACCATCCTTGATCCGCAGGGCCCATTGTGACGTCCCAGGACCCCCCTTTGTCCCCAGGGCCCATTGTGACATCCCAGGACCCCACTTTATACTGAAGGCCCATTGTGACATCCTGGGGACCCCCTTTGTCCCCAGGGCCCATTGTGACATTCAGGGGACAGCCTTTGTCCCAAGGGCCCATTGTGACACCGTCGGGACCCCTGTTGTCCCCAGAGCCCATTGTGACATCCTGGAAACCCCCTTTGTGCCCAGGGCACATTGTGACCTCCCAGGACCCCACTTTGTCCCCAGGGCCCATTGTGACATCCTCGGGACGCCCCTGGTCCCCAGAGCCCGTTGTGACATCCTGGGGACTCCCCTCTGTCCCCTGGGCCCATTGTGACACCGTGGGGACCCCCTTTGTCCCCAGGGCCCATTGTGACATTTAGGGACCTTCCAGTTGTGCCCAGGGCTCATTGTGACATCCCAAGACCCCCCATTGTCCCCAGGGCCCATTGTGACGTCCCAGGACCCCCCGTCATCCCCAGGGCCCATTGTGACATCCTGGGGACCCCCCTTGTCTCCAGGACCCACCGTGGCACCGTGGGGACCACCCTTGTCACTGGGACCCATTGTAACACTATGGGGATCCCCCCTTGTCCCCAGAGCCCATTGTGACATCCTGGGGACCCCCTTGTTCCCCATGGCCCACTGTGATGTCCCAGGACCCCCCCTTGTCCCCAGAGCCCATTGTGACATCCTGGGGATGCCCTTTTTCCCCAGGACCCATTGTGGCACCATTGGGACCCCCTTTGTCACTGGGGCCCATTGTGACTTCCCAGGACCTCACTTTGTCCCCAGGGCCCATTGTGACTTCTGGGGGATCCCCTTTGTCACCAGGGCCCATTGTGACGTCCCAGGACCCCCCTTTGTCCCCAGGGCCCATTGTGACGTCCCCGGACCCCCCATTGTCCCCAGACCCATTGTGACATCCTGGGGACCCCCTTTGTCCCCAGGGCCCATTGTGACATTCAGGGGACAGCCTTTGTCCCAAGGGCCCATTGTGACACCGTTGGAATCCCCGTTGTCCTCAGAGCCCATTGTGACATCCTGGGAACCCCCTTTGTGCCCAGGGCCCATTGTGACATTTCAGGACCCCACTTTGTCCCCAGGGCCCATTGTGACATCCTGGAGACGCCCTTTGTCCCCAGAGCCCGTTGTGACATCTAAGGACCCCCCAATTGTGCCCAGGGCTCATTGTGACATCCCAGGACCCCCCATTGTCCCCAGGGCCCATTGTGACGTCCCAGGCCCCCTCTTTGTCCCCAGGGCCTATTTTGACATCCTGGGGACCCCCCTTTGTCCCTAGGGCCCGTTGTGACATCCTGGGGACCTCGTTTGTCACTAGGGTCCATTGTGGCACCATGGGGATGCCCTTTGTCCCCAGGACCCATTGTGACATCCTGGGCACCCCCTTTGTCCCCAGGGCCTATTGTGACAGGGTGGGGACTCCCTTTGTCCCTAGGGCCCATTGTGACATCCTGGGGACCTCGTTTGTCCCTAGGGTCCATTGTGGCACCATGGGGACCCCCTTTGTCCCCAGGGCCCATTGTGACATCACAGGACCCCCTTTGTCCCCAGGACCCATTGTGACATCCTGGGCGCACCCTTTGTCCCCAGGGCCTATTGTGACAGTGTGGGGACTCCCTTTGTCCCCAGGGTCCATTGTGAAATTCTGGGGACCCCCTTTGTCCCCAGGGCCCATTGTGACATCCTGGGGACCCCACTTTGTTCCCAGGACCCATTGTGATGTCCACAATGGCCCCGTTGTCCCAAGGGGTCATTGTGACATCCTGGGGACCTCCTTTGTCCCCAGGGCCCATTGTGACGTCCCTGGACCCTCCATTTTTCCAAGAGCCCATTGTGACATCCTGGCGACCCTGCTTTTTCCTCAGGGCCCATTGTGGAACCATGGGGAGCCCCTCTGTCTCCAGGGCCCATTGTGACATTTAGGGGACTCATCTTTGTCCCCAGGGCCCATTGTGACATCCCAGGATCCCCCAATTGTCCCCAGGGCCCATTGTGACATCCTCGGGACCCCCCTTTGTCCCCAGGGCCCATTGTGACACCGTGGGTACCCTGCTTGTCCCCAGGGCTCATTGTGACATCCTGGGGACCCCCCGTTGTCCCAGGTCCCATTGTGACATCCCAGGACCCCCCTTTCTCCCCAGGGCCCGTTGTGACATCCTGGGGACCTCGTTTGTCACTAGGGTCCATTGTGGCACCATGAGGATGCCCTTTGTCCCCGGGACCCATTGTGACATCCTGGGGACCCCCTTTGTCCCCAGGGCCCATTTTGGCACCACAGGGACGCCCTTTGTCACTGGGGCCCATTGTGACATCCCAGGACACCCCTTGTCTCCAGGGCCCATTGTGATATTCAGGGAACTGCTATTTGTCCCCAGGGTCCATTGTGACATCCCAGGGCACCCCCTTGTCCCCAGGGCCCTTTGTGACATTCAGGGGACCCCTCTTTGTCCCCAGGGCCCGTTGTTGCATCCTGGGGTCCCCCCTTGTCCCCAGGGCCCATTTTGACATTCAGGAGAGCCCTCTTTGTCCCCAGGGCCTGTTGTGACATCCTGGGGACCCCCTTTGTCACTGGGGCCCATTGTGACATCCCAGGACCCCCCTTTGTCTGCAGGTCCCATTGTGACATTCAGGGGACCCCACTTTGTCCCCTGGGCCCACTGTGACGTCCTAGGACCTCCCTTTGTCCCCAGGGCCCATTGTGACATCTGGTGGACCCCCTTGTCCCCAGGGCCCATCGTGGAACCGTGGGGACCCTCCTTGTCACTAGGGCCCATTGTGACACCATGGGGACCACCCTTTTCTCCCCAGTGCCCATTGTGACATCCTGGGGACCCCACTTGTCCCCAGAGCCCATTATCACATCCTTGGGACCCCTGTGTCCCCAGGGCCCATTGTGACGTCCCAGGACCCCCCATTGTCCCCAGGGTGCATTGTGACACCGTGGGGACCCCCTCTTTCCCCAGAGCCCATTGTGACATCCTGGGGAGCCCCCTTTGTCCCCAGGGCCCATTGTGACATTTCTGGACCCCCCACTGTCTCCAGGGCCCATTGTGAACATCCTGGGGACCCCTCTTTGTCCCCAGGGCCCATTGTGACATCCTGGGCTGCCCCGTATGTCACCAGGGCCCATTTTGACACCGTGGGGACCCCCTGTTGTCCTCAGGGCCCATTGTGACATCCCAGGACCCCCAATTGTCCCCAGGGCCCATTGTGACACCATGGGGAACCCTCTTGTCACTGGGGATGCATTGTGACACAATGGGGACCCCACGTTTGTCTCAAGTGCCCATTGTGACATCCTGGGGACCCCCTTTATCCCCAGGACCCCTTGTGACGTCCCAGGACCCCATTTGTCCCCAGGGCCCATTGTGACATCCCAGGGCCCCACTTTGTCCCCAGGGCCCATTGTTACAGGGTGGGACCCCCCTTGTCCCCAGGGCCCATTGTGACATCCTGGTGACTCCCTTTGTCCCCAGGGCCCATTGTGGCACCATGGGGACCCCCTTTGTCCCCAGGGCCCATTGTGACATCCCAGGACCCCACTTTGCCTTAGAAGGTCACTGATCGGACTACTGGTACATCCTGACTCTGCTTTCTCAATAAACATTGAAGAACACCTGGGGTTTGTTTGCTCCAAGGGAAAACTTCCCTCCCACGGTTCCTGGTTCCCGGTCCTGTTTCCCGGTCCGGTTTGGCTTCGCTATCAGAACAGCTGCTGCCTCCACAGCCGCGCTCAAAGTCCCCGTTGTGACACCGGGATGGCGGGAGAAGGGGGGTGGCGGGGGCGGCAGCGGCGGCGATTGGGGGGGGGCAGTCGGGGCTGGGTGGACAAGCGGCGGCTGCTGCGGCTCCTCAGGCAGCGACAGCAGCAGCGATCGGGGGGACGTGGGGGGCGGACAAGCGGCGGCTGCTGCGGCTCCTCAGGCAGCGACAGCAGCAGCGATCGGGGGGACGTGGGGGGCGGACAAGCGGCGGCTGCTGCGGCTCCTCAGGCAGCGACAGCAGCAGCGATCGGGGGGACGTGGGGGGCGGACAAGCGGCGGCTGCTGCGGCTCCTCAGGCAGCGACAGCAGCAGCGATCGGGGGGACGTGGGGGGGCGGACAAGCGGCGGCTGCTGCGGCTCCTCAGGCAGCGACAGCAGCAGCGATCGGGGGGACGTGGGGGGGCGGACAAGCGGCGGCTGCTGCGGCTCCTCAGGCAGCGACAGCAGCAGCGATCGGGGGGACGTGGGGGGGCGGACAAGCGGCGGCTGCTGCGGCTCCTCAGGCAGCGACAGCAGCAGCGATCGGGGGGACGTGGGGGGGCGGACAAGCGGCGGCTGCTGCGGCTCCTCAGGCAGCGACAGCAGCAGCGATCGGGGGGACGTGGGGGGGCGGACAAGCGGCGGCTCCTGCGGCTCCTCAGGCAGCGACAGCAGCAGCGATCGGGGGGACGTGGGGGGGCGGACAAGCGGCGGCTCCTGCGGCTCCTCAGGCAGCGACAGCAGCAGCGATCGGGGGGACGTGGGGGGCGGACAAGCGGCGGCTCCTGCGGCTCCTCAGGCAGCGACAGCAGCAGCGATCGGGGGGACGTGGGGGGCGGACAAGCGGCGGCTCCTCCGGCCGCGGCCAGGACGTGGCTTCGCCGGCACCGGGGCCCGAGACCGCGCGCTGTGGGGCTGCGGGGCGGGTGTGGGGCCGGGGGGCTCCGGGGGTCCGAATAGTGACCTTCTAAGACAAAGTGGGGTCCTGGGATGTCACAATGGGCCCCAGTGACAAAGAGGGTCCCCATGGTGCCACAATGGGCCCTGGGAACAAAGAGGGGTCCCCTGAATGTCACAATGGTCCCTGGGGACAAGGGGGGTCCTACCCTGTAGTAATGGGCCCTGGGGACAAACTGGGGTCCTGGGATATCACAATGGGCCCTGGGGACAAACGGGGTGCCCAGGATGTCATAATGGGCCCAGGGGACAAAGAGGAGTCCCCAGGATGTGACATTAGGCCCTAGGGGAAAGAGGGGTCCCCAGGATGTCACAATGGCCTCTGGGGACTATGAGGGGTCCTGGGACGTCACAATGGGTCCTGGGGATAAAGGAGGTCCCCAGGATGTCACAATAGACCCTGGGGACAAGGGGGGTCTCCAGGATGTCACAATGGGCACCTGATACAAAGAGGGGGTCCCCATTGTGTCACAATGCATCCCCAGTGACAAGGGGGTTCCCCATGGTGTCACAATGGGCCTTGGGGACAATTGGGGGTCCTGGGATGTCACTATGGGCCCTGGGGACAAAGGGAGGTTGCCAGGATGTCACAATGGGCCCTGGGGACAATGAGGGGTTCTGGGACGGCACAATGGGCCCTGGGCACAACTGGGGGGTCCTTAGATGGGGGGTCCTTATGTGGGGGGTGATGGTTAAAGTGTAAGTATGGAGAAGCTTGGCAGATTGATTATACTACACTTCCACAAACACGTCAAGGTAAGCGTTATGTACTTACAATGGTGGAAGCAACCACTGGATGGTTGGAAACATCTGCCGTACCTCATGCTACAGCCCGAAATACCATCTTGGGCCTTGAGAAGCAAGTCCTTTGGTGGCCGGGTACGCCAGAAAGAATTGAATCAGACTATGGTACTCATTTCAAAAACAGTATTATAGACAATTGGGCCAAAGAACATGGTATTGAGTGGGTATATCATATTGCATATCATGCACCAGCCTCTGGGAAAACTGAAAGGTGCAATGGTTTGTTAAAAACTACACTAAAGGCACTTGGTGGTGGAGCCTTTAAAAACTGGGATTCACATTTAGCAAAAGCCACTTGGTTGGGCAACACCAGGGGATCAACCAATCGAGCCGGGCCTGCCCAATCAGAAATTCTATGGACTGTAGAAGGAGATAAAGTCCCTGTAGTACACATGAAAAATATGTTAGGAAAGGCAGTCTGGGTTCCTCCTGCCTCAGGCACAGGCAAACCTATTCGTGGGATTGTTTTTGCCCAGGGACCTGGCAGCACCTGGTGGGTGATGCTCAAGGATGGAGAAGTTCGGTGTGCACCTCAAGGGGATTTGATTTTAGGTGAAAATGTGCAATGCTGAACTGTATGATGTGAATTGCCGCACTAACAATGTTTAATAAGTGTCTTTCAGATCAAGACAATGGCGATGAAACCAGCGCTGGCTTCTTCGAGTGGCGCCCGACACCTTCTTGGAAGTTGGTGTCCTTAACCCACAAACAGGGGCCATGAGATGCACTTGGACCATTTTCCCTCCCTCGGAGACTGTGGTGACAAAATGAACTTAATGAACTTTTCAAAGGATGGTCCACTGATTAATTACTCCTGTGTATATATGTACATATGTATATATATATATATAGTAGTAGTGATTAATTAGATTGTATTGATAGATTGTATTGATAAGGTTTAAGTATTCAGTGAATGTCATATTATAAGGGGTGGAATGTCCTGGTTTTGTTAAAAAACAAGTTTCTCTTTTAGTGAATTTGCCTGTCAGCTCAAGCTTCATATTAGCTGCATTTTCCTGGAGAACCCAACACATGTTTTGGCAAACCCAGCAATGGAATGAAAACTTATTGATAAGCACGGATGCACATCTCGCGAGAGGGGCAACGAGAAACCGGTGACCAACTGTGTATAACATTCCGTTCACGTGAATGCTTCATATAAAAGTGGGAGATCACGAGGATCTCGGCCCTTTTCTCCTCATGGATGACATTAGGAGAGGACCTTGCTGGTCGTCCCTGTGAACGGAGGCCTAGTGAGAGACTGAATCCAGCTCCGGTTGGCTACAGAGTCTAATCCAGGACTTTGGATGCTGGCTCTGCAGTTGCTGAGACTTACAAGATTGGTTTTGTATATTTTGTATTATTTTCCCTGTTCTTATCAGTAGCATCAGTAAAACATCTTTAACTTTTCCAACTCTCTTCCCTCTGTGCTTCTTCCCCTCCCAATCGCCTGTGCTGAGTGGGAAGGGGGAGAGGGACAGGAAAAAGGGGGAATTGGGGGGGGAGAGGACGTTGACAACACATCTGGCAGGGTTTGATTGTCACCCCGCAATCCTAACCCTCGACAGGGACAAAGAGGGTCCTGGGATGTCACAATGGGCCCTGGGGACAAAGGGCGGTCCTCAGGATATCACAATGGGCCCTGGGGACAAAGGGTGGTCGCCAGGATATCACAATGGGCTCTGGTGACAATGGGGTCCCCAGGATGTCACAATGGGCCCTGGGGACAAGTTGGGGTCCCCTCAATTTCACAATGGGCCCTGGGGACAAAGAGGGCTCCCCAGCATATCACAATGGGCCCTGGGGACAATGGGGGGTCCTGGGACGTGACAATGGGCCCTGGGGACAAGGGGGGGTCCCCAGGATGTCACAATGGGCTCTGGGGACAAGGAGGGTCCCCAGGATGTCACAATGGGCGCTGGGGACAAAGAGAGTCCCCAGCATGTCACAATGGGCCCTGGGGACAAAGGGGGTCCCCACGGTATCAGAATGGGCCCTGGGGACAAAGGGGGGTCCCCTGAATGTCACAATGGGCCCTGGGGACAATGGGGGGTCCTGGGATGTCTCAATGAGCCCTGCGGACAAGGGTGGTACCCACGGTGTCACAATGGGCCCTGGGCACAAGGGGGGTCCCCATAGTGTCACAATGGGCCCTGGGGACAATGGGGGGTCCTGGGACGTCACAATGGGCCCTGGGGACAAGGGGGGGTCCCCAGGATGTCACAATGGGCCCTGGGGACAAAGAGGGGTCCCCTGAATGTCACAATGGGCCCTGGGGACAAGGGGGTGCAGTGGATGTCACAATGGGCCCTGGGGACAATGGGGGGTGTCCAGGATGTCAGAATGAGTCCTGAGGACAAGGGGGTTCCCCATGGTGTCACAATGGGTCCCCAGTGACAAGGAGGGGTCCCCATGGTGTCACAATAGGCCCTGGGGACAAAGTGGGGTCCAAGAATGTCACAATGGGCCCTGGGGACAAAAGGGGTTGCCATGGTGCCACAATGGGCCCTGGGGTCAAAGGGGGTCCCCATGGTGCTACAATGGGCCCTGGGGACAAAGGGGGGTCCTGTGATGTCACAATGGGCCCTGGGGACAAAGGGGGTGTCCCCATGGTGCCACAACGGGCCCTGCGAGCAAGGGGGTGGCCAGGATGTCACAATGGGTCCTGGGGAAAATGGGGGGTGCCCAGGATGTCACAATGGACCCTGAGGACAAGCGGGGGTCTCCATGGTGTCACAATGGGCCCCAGTGACAAAGGGGGTCCCCTGAATTTCACAATAGGTCCTGGGGACAATGGGGGGTCCTGGGACGTCACAATGGGCCCTGGGGACAAGGAGGGATCCCCAGGATGTCACAATGGGCCCTGGGGACAATGGGGGGTCCTGGGACGTCACAATGGGCCCTGGGGATAAGGGGGGGTCCCCAGGATGTCACAATGGGCCCTGGGGACAAAGAGGGGTTCCCTGAATGTCACAATGAGCTCTGGGGACAAGGGGGTGCAGAGGATGTCACAATGGGCCCTGGGGACAATGGGGGGTCCTGGGATGTCACAATGGGCCCTGGGGACAAGGAGGGATCCCCAGGATGTCACAATGGGCCCTGGGGACAATGGGGGGTCCTGGGACGTCACAATGGGCCCGGGGGACAAGGAGGGATTCCCAAAATGTCACAATGGGCCCTGGGGACAAAGTAAGGTCCTGGGATGTCACAATGGGCCCTGGGGACAAGGGGGGGTCCCCAGGATGTCACAATGGGCCTTGGGAACAAGGGGGTCCCCCAGATATCACAATGGGCCCTGGGGACAATGTAAGGTCCTGGGCTGTCACAATGGACCCTGAGGACAAGGGGGGTCCCCAGGATGTCACAATGAAGTCTTGGGACAAAGGGGTCCCCAGGATGTCACAATGGGCCCTGGAGACCAGGTGGGGTCCTGGGATGTCACAATGAGCCCCAGTGACAAAGGGGGTCCCTATGGTGCCACAATGGGCCCTGGGGACAAAGGGGGTCCCCTGGATGTCACAATGGGCTCTGGGGACAAGGAGGGTCCCCAGGATGTCACAATGGGCCCTGGGAACAAAGAGCATCCCCAGCATGTCACAATGGGCCCTGGGGACAAAGGGGGTCCCCACGGTATCAGAATGGGCCCTAGGGACAAGGGGGGTCCTCTGAATGTCACAATGGGCCCTGGGGACAATGGGGGGTCCTGGGACCTCACAATGGGCCCTGAGGACAATGGTGGGTCCCCTGAATGTCAAAATGGGCCCTGGGGACAAAGGGGGGTCCGCAGGATGTCACAATGGGCACTGGGGACAAAGGGGGGGTCCCCAGGATGTTACAATGGGCCCTAGGGACAATGTGGGGTCCTGGGATTTCACAATGGGCCCCAGTGACAAAGGGGGTCCCCTGAATGTCACAATGGGTCCTGGGGACAATGGGGGGTCCTGCGACGTCACAATGGGCCCTGGGGACAAGGAGGGATTCCCAAAATGTCACAATGGGCCCTGGGGACAAGGGGGTGTCCCCAGGATGTCACAATGGGCCCTGCGGACAAGGGTGGTACCCACGGTGTCACAATGGGCACTGGGCACAAGGAGGGGTCCCTATAGTGTCACAATGGGTCCTGGGGACAAGTGGGGTCCCCTGAAAGTCACAATGGGCCCTTGGGACAATGTGGGGTCCTGGGATCTCACAATGGGCCCCAATGACAAACGGGGGCCCCTGAATGTCACAATGGGCCCTGGGGACAATGGGGGGTCCTAGGACGTCACAATGGGCCCTGGGGACAAAGGGCGGTCCTCAGGATATCACAATGGGCCCTGGGGACAAAGGGTGGTCGCCAGGATATCACAATGGGCTCTGGTGACAATGGGGTCCCCAGGATGTCACAATGGGCCCTGGGGACAACAGGCGGTCCTGGCATGTCACAATGGGCCCTGGGGACAAAGAGTGTCCCCAGGATATCAGAATGAGCCCTGAGGACAAGTTGGGGTCCCCTGAATTTCACAATGGGCCCTGGGGACAAAGGGGGGTCCTGGGACGTCACAATGGGCCCTGGGGACAATGGGGGGTCGTGGGACGTCACAATGGGC
This sequence comes from Patagioenas fasciata, assembly GCF_037038585.1. Taxonomy (NCBI): domain Eukaryota; kingdom Metazoa; phylum Chordata; class Aves; order Columbiformes; family Columbidae; genus Patagioenas; species Patagioenas fasciata. Next base: position 91,191 of record NW_027288814.1, on the reverse strand, counting down.
CCTGGGGACAAGGGGGGGTCCCCAGGATGTCACAATGGGCCCTGGGGACAAAGAGGGGTCCCCTGAATGTCACAATGGGCCCTGGGGACAAGGGGGTGCAGTGAATGTCACAATGGGCCCTGGGGACAATGGGGGGTGTCCAGGATGTCAGAATGAGTCCTGAGGACAAGGCGAGGTCCCCATGGTGTCACAATGGTTCCCCAGTGACAAGGAGGGATCCCCATGGTGTCACAATAGGCCCTGGGGACAAAGTGGGGTCCAAGAATGTCACAATGGGCCCTGGGGACAAAAGGGGTTGCCATGGTGCCACAATGGGCCCTGGGGTCAAAGGGGGTCCCCATGGTGCTACAATGGGCCCTGGGGACAAAGGGGGGTCCTGGGATGTCACAATGGGCCCTGGGGACAAAGAGGGTGTCCCCATGGTGCCACAATGGGCCCTGGGAGCAAGGGGGTGGCCAGGATGTCACAATGGACCCTGAGGACAAGCAGGGGTCTCCATGGTGTCACAATGGGCCCCAGTGACAAAGGGGGTCCCCTGAATGTCACAATAGGTCCTGGGGACAATGGGGGGTCCTGGGACGTCACAATGGGCCCTGGGGACAAGGAGGGATCCCCAGGATGTCACAATGGGCCCTGGGGACAATGGGGGGTCCTGGGACGTCACAATGAGCCCTGGGGACAAGGGGGCGTCCCCAGGATGTCACAATGGGCCCTGGGGACAAAGAGGGGTCCCCTGAATGTCACAATGGGCCCTGGGGACAAGGGGGTGCCGAGGATGTCACAATGGGCCCTGGGGACAATGGAGGGTCCTGGGCTGTCACATTGGACCCTGAGGACAAGGGGGGTCCCCAGGATGTCACAATGAATTCTTGGGACAAAGGGGGTCCCCAGGATTTCAAAATGCGCCCGTGGGACCAGGGCGGGTCCTGGGATGTCACAATGGGCCCCAGTGACAAAGGGGGTCCCTATGGTGCCACAATGGGCCCTGGGGACAAATGGGCTCCCCTGGATGTCACAATGGGCTCTGGGGACAAGGAGGGTCCCCAGGATGTCACAATGGGCCCTGGGGACAAAGAGCGTCCCCAGCATGTCACAATGGGCCCTGGGGACAAAGGGGGTCCCCACCTTATCAGAATGGGCCCTGGGGACAAAGGGGGGTCCCCTGAATGTCACAATGGGCCCTGGGGACAGTGGGGGGTCCTGGGATGTCTCAATGAGCCCTGCAGACAAGGGTGGTACCCACGGTGTCACAATGGGCCCTGGGCACAAGGGGGGGTCCCCATAGTGTCACAATGGGCCCTGTGGACAATGGGGGGTCCTGGGACATCACAATGGGCCCTGGGGACAAGGGGGGGTCCCCAGGATGTCACAATGGGCCCTGGGGACAAAGAGGGGTCCCCTGAATGTCACAATGGGCCCTGGGGACAAGGGGGTGCAGTGGATGTCACAATGGGCCCTGGGGACAATGTGGGGTGTCCAGGATGTGAGAATGAGTCCTGAGGACAAGGGGGGTCCCCATAGTGTCATAATGGGTCCCCAGTGAGAAGGACGGATCCCCATGGTGTCACAATGTGGCCCAGTGACAAATGGGGGTCCCCTGAATGTCACAATAGGTCCTGGGGACAATGGGGGGTCCTGGGACGTCACAATGGGCCCTGGGGACAAGGAGGGATCTCCAGGATGTCACAATGGGCCCTGGGGACAAGGAGGGATCCCCAGGATGTCACAATGGGCCCTGGGGACAAAGAGGGGTCCCCTGAATGTCACAATGGGCCCTGGGGACAAGGGGGTGCAGAAGATGTCACAATGGGCCCTGGGGACAATGGGGGTCCTCGGACATCACTATGGGCCCTGAAGACAAGGAGGGATCCCCAGGATGTCACAATAGGCCCTGGGGACAATGGGGGGTCCTGGAATGTCACAATGGCCCCCAGTGACAAAGGGGTTCCCCATGGTGTCATAATGGGCCCTGGGGACGAAAGGGGTCCCCAGGATTTCACAATAGCACTGGGGACAAAGGGGGGTCATGGGATGTCACAATGGCCTCCAGTGACAAAGAGGGGCCTCATGGTGCCACAATGGGCCCTGGGGACAAAGGGGGTCCCCTGGATGTCACAATGGGCTCTGGGGACAAGGAGGGTCCCCAGGATGTCACAATGGGCCCTGGGGACAAAGGGGGGTCCCCTGAATGTCACAATGGGCCCTGGGGACAATGGGGGGTCCTGGGACGTCACAATGGGCCCTGGGGACAAGGGGGTGCAGAGGATGTCACAATGGGCCCTGGGGACAATGTCAGGTCCTGGGACGTCACAATGGGCTCTGGGGACAAGGGGGGGTCCCCAGGATGTCACAATGGGCCCTGGGGACAAAGAGGGGTCCCCTGAATGTCACAATGGGCCCTGGGGACAAGGGGGTGCAGTGGATGTCACAATGGGCCCTGGGGACAATGGGGGGTGTCCAGGATGTCAGAATGAGTCCTGAGGACAAGGGGGGGTCCCCATGGTGTCACAATGGGTCCCCAGTGACAAGGAGGGGTCCCCATGGTGTCACAATAGGCCCTGGGGACAAAGTGGGGTCCAAGAATGTCACAATGGGCCCTGGGGACAAAAGGGGTTGCCATGGTGCCACAATGGGCCCTGGGGTCAAAGGGGGTCCCCATGGTGCTACAATGGGCCCTGGGGACAAAGGGGGGTCCTGGGACGTCACAATGGGCCCTGGGGACAAGGAGGGATCCCCAGGATGTCACAATGGGCCCTGGGGACAAGGGGTTGCCGAGGATGTCACAATGGGCCCTGGGGACAAAGGGGGGGTCCCCATGGTGTCACAATGGGCCCAAGTGACAAGGAGGGTCCCCACGGTGCCACGATGGGTCCTGGGGACAAGGGCGTCCCCCAGATGTCACAACGGGCCCTGGGGACAATGGGGTTGCCCAGGATGTCACAATGGGCCCTGGGGACAATGGGAGTCTCCAAGGTGTCAGAACGAGCCCTGGGGTCAAAGTGGAATCCTGGAATGTCGCAATGGCGCCCAGTGACAAAGGGGTTCCCCATGGTGCCACAATGGGCCCTGGGGACAAAAGGGGTCCCCAGGATTTCACAATAGCACTGGGGACAAAGGGGGTCATGGGATGTCACAATGGGTCCTGGGGAAAATGGGGGGTGCCCAGGATGTCACAATGGACTCTGAGGACAAGCGGGGGTCTCCATGGTGTCACAATGGGCCCCAGTGACAAAGGGGGTCCCCTGAATGTCACAATAGGTCCTGGGGACAATGGGGGGTCCTGGGACGTCACAATGGGCTCTGGGGACAAGGAGGGATCCCCAGGATGTCACAATGGGCCCTGGGGACAATGGGGGTTCCTGGGACGTCACAATGGGCCCTGGGGACAAGGGGGGGTCCCCAGGATGTCACAATGGGCCCTGGGGACAAAGAGGGGTTCCCTGAATGTCACAATGAGCTCTGGGGACAAGGGGGTGCAGAGGATGTCACAATGGGCCCTGGGGACAATGGGGGGTCCTGGGACGTCACAATGGGCCCGGGGGACAAGGAGGGATTCCCAAAATGTCACAATGGGCCCTGGGGACAATGGGGGGTCCTGGGATGTCACAATGGGCCCTGGGGACAAGGGTGGGTCCCCAGGATGTCACAATGGGCCTTGGGAACAAGGGGGTCCCCCAGATATCACAATGGGCCCTGGGGACAATGTAAGGTCCTGGGCTGTCACAATGGACCCTGAGGACAAGGGGGGTCCCCAGGATGTCACAATGAAGTCTTGGGACAAAGGGGTCCCTATGGTGCCACAATGGGCCCTGGGGACAAAGGGGGACCCCTGGATGTCACAATGGGCTCTGGGGACAAGGAGGGTCCCCAGGATGTCACAATGGGCCCTGGGAACAAAGAGCATCCCCAGCATGTCACAATGGGCCCTGGGGACAAAGGGCGTCCCCACGGTGTCAGAATGGGCCCTGGGGACAAGTTGGGTCCCCTGAATGTCACAATGGGCCCTGGGGACAATGGGGGGTCCTGGGATGTCACAATGAGCCCTGCAGACAAGGGTGGTACCCACAGTGTCACAATAGGCCCTGGGCACAAGGGGGGGTCCCCATAGTGTCACAATTGACCCTGGGGACAAGGGGGTGCCGAGGATGTCACAATGGGCCCTGGGGACAATGGGGGGTCCTGGGACCTCACAATGGGCCCTGAGGACAATGGTGGGTCCCCTGAATGTCAAAATGGGCCCTGGGGACAAAGGGGGGTCCGCAGGATGTCACAATGGGCCCTGGGGACAATGTGGGGTCCTGGGATTTCACAATGGGCCCCAGTGACAAAGGGGGTCCCCTGAATGTCACAATGGGTCCTGGGGACAATGGGGGGTCCTGGGACGTCACAATGGGCCCTGGGGACAAGGAGGGATTCCCAAAATGTCACAATGGGCCCTGGGGACAAGGGGGTGTCCCCAGGATGTCACAATGGGCCCTGGGGACAAGGGTGGTACCCACGGTGTCACAATGGGCACTGGGCACAAGGAGGGGTCCCTATAGTGTCACAATGGGTCCTGGGGAAAAGTGGAGTCCCCTGAAAGTCACAATGGGCCCTTGGGACAATGTGGGGTCCTGGGATCTCACAATGGGCCCCAATGACAAACGGGGGCCCCTGAATGTCACAATGGGCCCTGGGGACAATGGGGGGTCCTGGGACGTCACAATGGGCCCTGGGGACAAAGGGCGGTCCTCAGGATATCACAATGGGCCCTGGGGACAAAGGGTGGTCACCAGGATATCACAATGGGCTCTGGTGACAATGGGGTCCCCAGGATGTCACAATGGGCCCTGGGGACAACAGGCGGTCCTGGGATGTCACAATGGGCCCTGGGGACAAAGAGTGTCCCCAGGATATCAGAATGGGCCCTGAGGACAAGTTGGGGTCCCCTGAATTTCACAATGGGCCCTGGGGACAAAGAGGGCTCCCCAGCATATCACAATGGGCCCTGGAGACAATGGGGGGTCCTGGGACGTCACAATGGGCCCTGGGGACAAGGAGGGATCCACAGGATGTCACAATGGGCCCTGGGGACAATGGGGGGTCCTGGGACGTCACAATGGGCCCTGGGGACAAGGGGGGGTCCCCAGGATGTCACAATGGGCCCTGGGGACAAAGAGGGGTCCCCTGAATGTCACAATGGGCCCTGGGGACAAGGGGGAGCAGTGGATGTCATAATGGGCCCTGGGGACAATGGGGGGCGTCCAGGATGTGAGAATGAGTCCTGAGGACAAGGCGGGGTCCCCATGGTGTCACAATGGGTCCCCAGTGACAAGGAGGGGTCCCCATGGTGTCACAATAGGCCCTGGGGACAAAGTGGGGTCAAAGAATGTCACAATGGGCCCTGGGGACAAAAGGGGTTGCCATAGTGCCACAATGGGCCCTGGGGTCAAAGGGGGTCCCCATGGTGCTACAATGGGCCCTGGGGACAAAGGGGGTGTCCCCATGGTGCCACAACGGGCCCTGGGAGCAAGGGGGTGGCCAGGATTTCACAATGGACCCTGAGGACAAGCGGGGGTCTCCATGGTGTCACAATGGGCCCCAGTGACAAAGGGGGTCCCCTGAATGTCACAATAGGTCCTGGGGACAATGGGGGGTCCTGGGACGTCACAATGGGCCCTGGGGACAAGGGGGGGTCCCCAGGATGTCACAATGGCCCCTGGGGACAAAGAGCCGTCCCCTGAATGTTACAATGGGCCCTGGGGACAAGGGGGTGCAGTGGATGTCACAATGGGCCCTGGGGACAATGTGGGGTGTCCAGGATGTGAGAATGAGTCCTGAGGACAAGGGGGGTCCCCATGGTGTCATAATGGGTCCCCAGTGACAAGGAGGGGTCCCCATGGTGTCACAATGGGCCCCAGTGACAAAGGGGGTCCCCTGAATGTCACAATAGGTCCTGGGGACAATGGGGGGTCCTGGGACGTCACAATGGGCCCTGGGGACAAGGAGGGATCTCCAGGATGTCACAATAAGCCCTGGGGACAAGGAGGGATCCCCAGGATGTCACAATGGGCCCTGGGGACAAAGAGGGGTCCCCTGAATGTCACAATGGGCCCTGGGGACAAGGGGGTGCAGAGGATGTCACAATGGGCCCTGGGGACAATGGGGGTCCTCGGACATCACCATGGGCCCTGAAGACAAGGAGGGATCCCCAGGATGTCACAAGGGGCCCTGGGGACAATGGGGGGTCCTGGAATGTCACAATGGCCCCCAGTGACAAAGGGGTTCCCCATGGTGTCATAATGGGCCCTGGGGACGAAAGGGGTCCCCAGGATTTCACAATAGCACTGGGGACAAAGGGGGTCATGGGATGTCACAATGGCCTCCGCTGACAAAGAGGGGCCTCATGGTGCCACAATGGGCCCTGGGGACAAAGGGGGTCCCCTGGATGTCACAATGGGCTCTGGGGACAAGGAGGGTCCCCAGGATGTCACAATGGGCCCTGGGGACAAAGAGCGTCCCCAGCATGTCACAATGGGCCCTGGGGACAAGGGGCGTCCCCACGGTATCAGAATGGGCCCTGGGGACAAAGGGGGGTCCCCTGAATGTCACAATGGGCCCTGGGGACAATGGGGGGTCCTGGGACGTCACAATGGGCCCTGGGGACAAGGGGGTGCAGAGGATGTCACAATGGGCCCTGGGGACAATGTCAGGTCCTGGGACGTCACAATGGGCCCTGGGGACAAGGGGGGGTCCCCAGGATGTCACAATGGGCCCTGGGGACAAAGAGGGGTCCCCTGAATGTCACAATGGGCCCTGGGGACAAGGGGGTGCATTGGATGTCACAATGGGCCCTGGGGACAATGGGGGGTGTCCAGGATGTCAGAATGAGTCCTGAGGACAAGGGGGGGTCCCCATGGTGTCACAATGGGTCCCCAGTGACAAGGAGGGGTCCCCATGGTGTCACAATAGGCCCTGGGGACAAAGTGGGGTCCAAGAATGTCACAATGGGCCCTGGGGACAAAAGGGGTTGCCATGGTGCCACAATGGGCCCTGGGGTCAAAGGGGGTCCCCATGGTGCTACAATGGGCCCTGGGGACAAAGGGGGGTCCTGGGACGTCACAATGGGCCCTGGGGACAAGGAGGGATCCCCAGGATGTCACAATGGGCCCTGGGGACAATGGTAGGTCCCCTGAATGTCACAATGGGCACTGGGGACAAAGGGGGGGTCCCCATGGTGTCACAATGGGCCCAAGTGACAAGGAGGGTCCCCACGGTGCCACGATGGGTCCTGGGGACAAGGGCGTCCCCCAGATGTCACAACGGGCCCTGGGGACAATGGGGTTGCCCAGGATGTCACAATGGGCCCTGGGGACAATGGGAGTCTCCAAGGTGTCAGAACGAGCCCTGGGGTCAAAGTGGAATCCTGGAATGTCACAATGGCCCCCAGTGACAAAGGGGTTCCCCATGGTGCCACAATGGGCCCTGGGGACAAAAGGGGTCCCCAGGATTTCACAATAGCACTGGGGACAAAGGGGGTCATGGGATGTCACAATGGGTCCTGGGGAAAATGGGGGGTGCCCAGGATGTCACAATGGACCCTGAGGACAAGCGGGGGACTCCATGGTGTCACAATGGGCCCCAGTGACAAAGGGGGTCCCCTGAATGTCACAATAGGTCCTGGGGACAATGGGGGGTCCTGGGACGTCACAATGGGCTCTGGGGACAAGGAGGGATCCCCAGGATGTCACAATGGGCCCTGGGGACAATGGGGGTTCCTGGGACGTCACAATGGGCCCTGGGGACAAGGGGGGGTCCCCAGGATGTCACAATGGGCCCTGGGGACAAAGAGGGGTTCCCTGAATGTCACAATGAGCTCTGGGGACAAGGGGGTGCAGAGGATGTCACAATGGGCCCTGGGGACAATGGGGGGTCCTGGGACGTCACAATGGGCCCGGGGGACAAGGAGGGATTCCCAAAATGTCACAATGGGCCCTGGGGACAATGGGGGGTCCTGGGATGTCACAATGGGCCCTGGGGACAAGGGTGGGTCCCCAGGATGTCACAATGGGCCTTGGGAACAAGGGGGTCCCCCAGATATCACAATGGGCCCTGGGGACAATGTAAGGTCCTGGGCTGTCACAAGGGACCCTGAGGACAAGGGGGGTCCCCAGGATGTCACAATGAAGTCTTGGGACAAAAGGGTCCCCAGGATGTTACAATGGGCCCTGGGGACAATGGGGGGTCCTGGGACGTCACAATGGGCCCTGGGGACAAGGGGGGGTCCCCAGGATGTCACAATGGGCCCTGGGGACAAAGAGGGGTCCCCTGAATGTTACAATGGGCCCTGGGGACAAGGGGGTGCAGTGGATGTCACAATGGGCCCTGGGGACAATGTGGGGTGTCCAGGATGTGAGAATGAGTCCTGAGGACAAGGGGGGTCCCCATGGTGTCATAATGGGTCCCCAGTGACAAGGAGGGGTCCCCATGTTGTCACAATGGGCCCCAGTGACAAAGGGGGTCCCCTGAATGTCACAATAGGTCCTGGGGAGAATGGGGGGTCCTGGGACGTCACAATGGGCCCTGGGGACAAGGAGGGATCTCCAGGATGTCACAATAAGCCCTGGGGACAAGGAGGGATCCCCAGGATGTCACAATGGGCCCTGGGGACAAAGAGGGGTCCCCTGAATGTCACAATGGGCCCTGGGGACAAGGGGGTGCAGAGGATGTCACAATGGGCCCTGGGGACAATGGGGGTCCTCAGACATCACCATGGGCCCTGAAGACAAGGAGGGATCCCCAGGATGTCACAATGGGCCCTGGGGACAATGGGGGGTCCTGGAATGTCACAATGGCCCCCAGTGACAAAGGGGTTCCCCATGGTGTCATAATGGGCCCTGGGGACGAAAGGGGTCCCCAGGATTTCACAATAGCACTGGGGACAAAGGGGGGTCATGGGATGTCACAATGGCCTCCGGTGACAAAGAGGGGTCTCATAGTGCCACAATGGGCCCTGGGGACAAAGGGGGTCCCCTGGATGTCACAATGGGCTCTGGGGACAAGGAGGGTCCCCAGGATGTCACAATGGGCCCTGGGGACAAAGAGCGTCCCCAGCATGTCACAATGGGCCCTGGGGACAAGGGGCGTCCCCACGGTATCAGAATGGGCCCTGGGGACAAAGGGGGGTCCCCTGAATGTCACAATGGGCCCTGGGGACAATGGGGGGTCCTGGGACGTCACAATGGGCCCTGGGGACAAGGGGGTGCAGAGGATGTCACAATGGGCCCTGGGGACAATGTCAGGTCCTGGGACGTCACAATGGGCCCTGGGGACAAGGGGGGGTCCCCAGGATGTCACAATGGGCCCTGGGGACAAAGAGGGGTCCCCTGAATGTCACAATGGGCCCTGGGGACAAGGGGGTGCATTGGATGTCACAATGGGCCCTGGGGACAATGGGGGGTGTCCAGGATGTCAGAATGAGTCCTGAGGACAAGGGGGGGTCCCCATGGTGTCACAATGGGTCCCCAGTGACAAGGAGGGGTCCCCATGGTGTCACAATAGGCCCTGGGGACAAAGTGGGGTCCAAGAATGTCACAATGGGCCCTGGGGACAAAAGGGGTTGCCATGGTGCCACAATGGGCCCTGGGGTCAAAGGGGGTCCCCATGGTGCTACAATGGGCCCTGGGGACAAAGGGGGGTCCTGGGACGTCACAATGGGCCCTGGGGACAAGGAGGGATCCCCAGGATGTCACAATGGGCCCTGGGGACAAGGGGGTGCCGAGGATGTCACAATGGGCCCTGGGGACAATGGTAGGTCCCCTGAATGTCACAATGGGCACTGGGGACAAAGGGGGGGTCCCCATGGTGTCACAATGGGCCCAAGTGACAAGGAGGGTCCCCACGGTGCCACGATGGGTCCTGGGGACAAGGGCGTCCCCCAGATGTCACAACGGGCCCTGGGGACAATGGGGTTGCCCAGGATGTCACAATGGGCCCTGGGGACAATGGGAGTCTCCAAGGTGTCAGAACGAGCCCTGGGGTCAAAGTGGAATCCTGGAATGTCGCAATGGCCCCCAGTGACAAAGGGGTTCCCCATGGTGCCACAATGGGCCCTGGGGACAAAAGGGGTCCCCAGGATTTCACAATAGCACTGGGGACAAAGGGGGTCATGGGATGTCACAATGGGTCCTGGGGAAAATGGGGGGTGCCCAGGATGTCACAATGGACCCTGAGGACAAGCGGGGGTCTCCATGGTGTCACAATGGGCCCCAGTGACAAAGGGGGTCCCCTGAATGTCACAATAGGTCCTGGGGACAATGGGGGGTCCTGGGACGTCACAATGGGCTCTGGGGACAAGGAGGGATCCCCAGGATGTCACAATGGGCCCTGGGGACAATGGGGGTTCCTGGGACGTCACAATGGGCCCTGGGGACAAGGGGGGGTCCCCAGGATGTCACAATGGGCCTGGGGACAAAGAGGGGTTCCCTGAATGTCACAATGAGCTCTGGGGACAAGGGGGTGCAGAGGATGTCACAATAGGTCCTGGGGACAATGGGGGGTCTTGGGACGTCACAATGAGCCCTGGGGACAAGGGGGCGTCCCCAGGATGTCACAATGGGCCCTGGGGACAAAGAGGGGTCCCCTGAATGTCACAATGGGCCCTGGGGACAATGGGGGCTCCTGGGATGTCTCAATGAGCCCTGCAGACAAGGGTGGTACCCACGGTGTCACAATGGGCCCTGGGCACAAGGGGGGGTCCCCATAGTGTCACAATGGGTCCTGGGGACAATGGGGGGTCCTGGGACGTCACAATGGGCCCTGGGGACAAGGGGGGGTCCCCAGGATGTCACAATGGGCCCTGGGGACAATGGGGGCTCCTGGGATGTCTCAATGAGCCCTGCAGACAAGGGTGGTACCCACAGTGTCACAATGGGCCCTGGGCACAAGGGGGGGTCCCCATAGTGTCACAATGGGTCCTGGGCACAATGGGGGGTCCTGGGACGTCACAATGGGCCCTGGGGACAAGGGGGGGTCCCCAGGATGTCACAATGGGCCCTGGGGACAAAGAGGGGTCCCCTGAATGTTACAATGGGCCCTGGGGACAAGGGGGTGCAGTGGATGTCACAATGGGCCCTGGGGACAATGTGGGGTGTCCAGGATGTGAGAATGAGTCCTGAGGACAAGGGGGGTCCCCATGGTGTCATAATGGGTCCCCAGTGACAAGGAGGGGTCCCCATGTTGTCACAATGAGCCCCAGTGACAAAGGGGGTCCCCTGAATGTCACAATAGGTCCTGGGGACAATGGGGGGTCCTGGGACGTCACAATGGGCCCTGGGGACAAGGAGGGATCTCCAGGATGTCACAATAAGCCCTGGGGACAAGGAGGGATCCCCAGGATGTCACAATGGGCCCTGGGGACAAAGAGGGGTCCCCTGAATGTCACAATGGGCCCTGGGGACAAGGGGGTGCAGAGGATGTCACAATGGGCCCTGGGGACAATGGGGGTCCTCAGACATCACCATGGGCCCTGAAGACAAGGAGGGATCCCCAGGATGTCACAATGGGCCCTGGGGACAATGGGGGGTCCTGGAATGTCACAATGGCCCCCAGTGACAAAGGGGTTCCCCATGGTGTCATCATGGGCCCTGGGGACGAAAGGGGTCCCCAGGATTTCACAATAGCACTGGGGACAAAGGGGGGTCATGGGATGTCACAATGGCCTCCGGTGACAAAGAGGGGCCTCATGGTGCCACAATGGGCCCTGGGGACAAAGGGGGTCCCCTGGATGTCACAATGGGCTCTGGGGACAAGGAGGGTCCCCAGGATGTCACAATGGGCCCTGGGGACAAAGAGCGTCCCCAGCATGTCACAATGGGCCCTGGGGACAAGGGGCGTCCCCACGGTGTCAGAATGGGCCCTGGGGACAAAGGGGGGTCCCCTGAATGTCACAATGGGCCCTGGGGACAATGGGGGGTCCTGGGACGTCACAATGGGCCCTGGGGACAAGGGGGTGCAGAGGATGTCACAATGGGCCCTGGGGACAATGTCAGGTCCTGGGACGTCACAATGGGCCCTGGGGACAAGGGGGGGTCCCCAGGATGTCACAATGGGCCCTGGGGACAAAGAGGGGTCCCCTGAATGTCACAATGGGCCCTGGGGACAAGGGGGTGCATTGGATGTCACAATGGGCCCTGGGGACAATGGGGGGTGTCCAGGATGTCAGAATGAGTCCTGAGGACAAGGGGGGGTCCCCATGGTGTCACAATGGGTCCCCAGTGACAAGGAGGGGTCCCCATGGTGTCACAATAGGCCCTGGGGACAAAGTGGGGTCCAAGAATGTCACAATGGGCCCTGGGGACAAAAGGGGTTGCCATGGTGCCACAATGGGCCCTGGGGTCAAAGGGGGTCCCCATGGTGCTACAATGGGCCCTGGGGACAAAGGGGGGTCCTGGGACGTCACAATGGGCCCTGGGGACAAGGAGGGATCCCCAGGATGTCACAATGGGCCCTGGGGACAATGGTAGGTCCCCTGAATGTCACAATGGGCACTGGGGACAAAGGGGGGGTCCCCATGGTGTCACAATGGGCCCAAGTGACAAGGAGGGTCCCCACGGTGCCACGATGGGTCCTGGGGACAAGGGCGTCCCCCAGATGTCACAACGGGCCCTGGGGACAATGGGGTTGCCCAGGATGTCACAATGGGCCCTGGGGACAATGGGAGTCTCCAAGGTGTCAGAACGAGCCCTGGGGTCAAAGTGGAATCCTGGAATGTCACAATGGCCCCCAGTGACAAAGGGGTTCCCCATGGTGCCACAATGGGCCCTGGGGAAAAAAGGGGTCCCCAGGATTTCACAATAGCACTGGGGACAAAGGGGGTCATGGGATGTCACAATGGGTCCTGGGGAAAATGGGGGGTGCCCAGGATGTCACAATGGACCCTGAGGACAAGCGGGGGACTCCATGGTGTCACAATGGGCCCCAGTGACAAAGGGGGTCCCCTGAATGTCACAATAGGTCCTGGGGACAATGGGGGGTCCTGGGACGTCACAATGGGCTCTGGGGACAAGGAGGGATCCCCAGGATGTCACAATGGGCCCTGGGGACAATGGGGGTTCCTGGGACGTCACAATGGGCCCTGGGGACAAGGGGGGGTCCCCAGGATGTCACAATGGGCCCTGGGGACAAAGAGGGGTTCCCTGAATGTCACAATGAGCTCTGGGGACAAGGGGGTGCAGAGGATGTCACAATGGGCCCTGGGGACAATGGGGGGTCCTGGGACGTCACAATGGGCCCGGGGGACAAGGAGGGATTCCCAAAATGTCACAATGGGCCCTGGGGACAATGGGGGGTCCTGGGATGTCACAATGGGCCCTGGGGACAAGGGTGGGTCCCCAGGATGTCACAATGGGCCTTGGGAACAAGGGGGTCTCCCAGATATCACAATGGGCCCTGGGGACAATGTAAGGTCCTGGGCTGTCACAATGGACCCTGAGGACAAGGGGGGTCCCCAGGATGTCACAATGAAGTCTTGGGACAAAAGGGTCCCCAGGATGTCACAATGGGCCCTGGGGACCAGGGGGGGTCCTGGGATGTCACAATGGGCCCCAGTGACAAAGGGGGTCCCTATGGTGCCACAATGGGCCCTGGGGACAAAGGGGGACCCCTGGATGTCACAATGGGCTCTGGGGACAAGGAGGGTCCCCAGGATGTCACAATGGGCCCTGGGGACAAAGGGCGTCCCCTGAATGTCACAATGGGCCCTGGGGACAATGGGGGGTCCTGGGACGTCACAATGGGCCCTGGGGACAAGGGGGGGTCCCCAGGATGTCACAATGGGCCCTGGGGACAAAGAGGGGTCCCCTGAATGTTACAATGGGCCCTGGGGACAAGGGGGTGCAGTGGATGTCACAATGGGCCCTGGGGACAATGTGGGGTGTCCAGGATGTGAGAATGAGTCCTGAGGACAAGGGGGGTCCCCATGGTGTCATAATGGGTCCCCAGTGACAAGGAGGGGTCCCCATGTTGTCACAATGAGCCCCAGTGACAAAGGGGGTCCCCTGAATGTCACAATAGGTCCTGGGGACAATGGGGGGTCCTGGGACGTCACAATGGGCCCTGGGGACAAGGAGGGATCTCCAGGATGTCACAATAAGCCCTGGGGACAAGGAGGGATCCCCAGGATGTCACAATGGGCCCTGGGGACAAAGAGGGGTCCCCTGAATGTCACAATGGGCCCTGGGGACAAGGGGGTGCAGAGGATGTCACAATGGGCCCTGGGGACAATGGGGGTCCTCGGACATCACCATGGGCCCTGAAGACAAGGAGGGATCCCCAGGATGTCACAATGGGCCCTGGGGACAATGGGGGGTCCTGGAATGTCACAATGGCCCCCAGTGACAAAGGGGTTCCCCATGGTGTCATCATGGGCCCTGGGGACGAAAGGGGTCCCCAGGATTTCACAATAGCACTGGGGACAAAGGGGGGTCATGGGATGTCACAATGGCCTCCGGTGACAAAGAGGGGCCTCATGGTGCCACAATGGGCCCTGGGGACAAAGGGGGTCCCCTGGATGTCACAATGGGCTCTGGGGACAAGGAGGGTCCCCAGGATGTCACAATGGGCCCTGGGGACAAAGAGCGTCCCCAGCATGTCACAATGGGCCCTGGGGACAAGGGGCGTCCCCACTATATCAGAATGGGCCCTGGGGACAAAGGGGGGTCCCCTGAATGTCACAATGGGCCCTGGGGACAATGGGGGGTCCTGGGACGTCACAATGGGCCCTGGGGACAAGGGGGTGCAGTGGATGTCATAATGGGCCCTGGGGACAATGTCAGGTCCTGGGACGTCACAATGGGCCCTGGGGACAAGGGGGGGTCCCCAGGATGTCACAATGGGCCCTGGGGACAAAGAGGGGTCCCCTGAATGTCACAATGGGCCCTGGGGACAAGGGGGTGCATTGGATGTCACAATGGGCCCTGGGGACAATGGGGGGTGTCCAGGATGTCAGAATGAGTCCTGAGGACAAGGGGGGGTCCCCATGGTGTCACAATGGGTCCCCAGTGACAAGGAGGGGTCCCCATGGTGTCACAATAGGCCCTGGGGACAAAGTGGGGTCCAAGAATGTCACAATGGGCCCTGGGGACAAAAGGGGTTGCCATGGTGCCACAATGGGCCCTGGGGTCAAAGGGGGTCCCCATGGTGCTACAATGGGCCCTGGGGACAAAGGGGGGTCCTGGGACGTCACAATGGGCCCTGGGGACAAGGAGGGATCCCCAGGATGTCACAATGGGCCCTGGGGACAAGGGGGTGCCGAGGATGTCACAATGGGCCCTGGGGACAATGGTAGGTCCCCTGAATGTCACAATGGGCCCTGGGGACAAAGGGGGGGTCCCCATGGTGTCACAATGGGCCCAAGTGACAAGGAGGGTCCCCACGGTGCCACGATGGGTCCTGGGGACAAGGGCGTCCCCCAGATGTCACAACGGGCCCTGGGGACAATGGGGTTGCCCAGGATGTCACAATGGGCCCTGGGGACAATGGGAGTCTCCAAGGTGTCAGAACGAGCCCTGGGGTCAAAGTGGAATCCTGGAATGTCACAATGGCCCCCAGTGACAAAGGGGTTCCCCATGGTGCCACAATGGGCCCTGGGGACAAAAGGGGTCCCCAGGATTTCACAATAGCACTGGGGACAAAGGGGGTCATGGGATGTCACAATGGGTCCTGGGGAAAATGGGGGGTGCCCAGGATGTCACAATGGACCCTGAGGACAAGCGGGGGTCTCCATGGTGTCACAATGGGCCCCAGTGACAAAGGGGGTCCCCTGAATGTCACAATAGGTCCTGGGGACAATGGGGGGTCCTGGGACGTCACAATGGGCTCTGGGGACAAGGAGGGATCCCCAGGATGTCACAATGGGCCCTGGGGACAATGGGGGTTCCTGGGACGTCACAATGGGCCCTGGGGACAAGGGGGGGTCCCCAGGATGTCACAATGGGCCCTGGGGACAAAGAGGGGTTCCCTGAATGTCACAATGAGCTCTGGGGACAAGGGGGTGCAGAGGATGTCACAATGGGCCCTGGGGACAATGGGGGGTCCTGGGACGTCACAATGGGCCCGGGGGACAAGGAGGGATTCCCAAAATGTCACAATGGGCCCTGGGGACAATGGGGGGTCCTGGGATGTCACAATGGGCCCTGGGGACAAGGGTGGGTCCCCAGGATGTCACAATGGGCCTTGGGAACAAGGGGGTCCCCCAGATATCACAATGGGCCCTGGGGACAATGTAAGGTCCTGGGCTGTCACAAGGGACCCTGAGGACAAGGGGGGTCCCCAGGATGTCACAATGAAGTCTTGGGACAAAAGGGTCCCCAGGATGTTACAATGGGCCCTGGGGACAATGGGGGGTCCTGGGACGTCACAATGGGCCCTGGGGACAAGGGGGGGTCCCCAGGATGTCACAATGGGCCCTGGGGACAAAGAGGGGTTCCCTGAATGTCACAATGGGCCCTGGGGACAAGGGGGTGCAGAGGATGTCACAATAGGTCCTGGAGACAATGGGGGGTCCTGGGACGTCACAATGAGCCCTGGGGACAAGGGGGCGTCCCCAGGATGTCACAATGGGCCCTGGGGACAAAGAGGGGTCCCCTGAATGTCACAATGGGCCCTGGGGACAATGGGGGCTCCTGGGATGTCTCAATGAGCCCTGCAGACAAGGGTGGTACCCACGGTGTCACAATGGGCCCTGGGCACAAGGGGGGGTCCCCATAGTGTCACAATGGGTCCTGGGGACAATGGGGGGTCCTGGGACGTCACAATGGGCCCTGGGGACAAGGGGGGGTCCCCAGGATGTCACAATGGGCCCTGGGGACAATGGGGGCTCCTGGGATGTCTCAATGAGCCCTGCAGACAAGAGTGGTACCCACAGTGTCACAATGGGCCCTGGGCACAAGGGGGGGTCCCCATAGTGTCACAATGGGTCCTGGGCACAATGGGGGGTCCTGGGACGTCACAATGGGCCCTGGGGACAAGGGGGGGTCCCCAGGATGTCACAATGGGCCCTGGGGACAAAGAGGGGTCCCCTGAATGTTACAATGGGCCCTGGGGACAAGGGGGTGCAGTGGATGTCACAATGGGCCCTGGGGACAATGTGGGGTGTCCAGGATGTGAGAATGAGTCCTGAGGACAAGGGGGGTCCCCATGGTGTCATAATGGGTCCCCAGTGACAAGGAGGGGTCCCCATGGTGTCACAATGGGCCCCAGTGACAAAGGGGGTCCCATGAATGTCACAATAGGTCCTGGGGACAATGGGGGGTCCTGGGACGTCACAATGGGCCCTGGGGACAAGGAGGGATCTCCAGGATGTCACAATAAGCCCTGGGGACAAGGAGGGATCCCCAGGATGTCACAATGGGCCCTGGGGACAAAGAGGGGTCCCCTGAATGTCACAATGGGCCCTGGGGACAAGGGGGTGCAGAGGATGTCACAATGGGCCCTGGGGACAATGGGGGTCCTCGGACATCACCATGGGCCCTGAAGACAAGGAGGGATCCCCAGGATGTCACAATGGGCCCTGGGGACAATGGGGGGTCCTGGAATGTCACAATGGCCCCCAGTGACAAAGGGGTTCCCCATGGTGTCATAATGGGCCCTGGGGACGAAAGGGGTCCCCAGGATTTCACAATAGCACTGGGGACAAAGGGGGGTCATGGGATGTCACAATGGCCTCCGGTGACAAAGAGGGGCCTCATGGTGCCACAATGGGCCCTGGGGACAAAGGGGGTCCCCTGGATGTCACAATGGGCTCTGGGGACAAGGAGGGTCCCCAGGATGTCACAATGGGCCCTGGGGACAAAGAGCGTCCCCAGCATGTCACAATGGGCCCTGGGGACAAGGGGCGTCCCCACGGTGTCAGAATGGGCCCTGGGGACAAAGGGGGGTCCCCTGAATGTCACAATGGGCCCTGGGGACAATGGGGGGTCCTGGGACGTCACAATGGGCCCTGGGGACAAGGGGGTGCAGAGGATGTCACAATGGGCCCTGGGGACAATGTCAGGTCCTGGGACGTCACAATGGGCCCTGGGGACAAGGGGGGGTCCCCAGGATGTCACAATGGGTCCTGGGCACAATGGGGGGTCCTGGGACGTCACAATGGGCCCTGGGGACAAGGGGGGGTCCCCAGGATGTCACAATGGGCCCTGGGGACAAAGAGGGGTCCCCTGAATGTTACAATGGGCCCTGGGGACAAGGGGGTGCAGTGGATGTCACAATGGGCCCTGGGGACAATGTGGGGTGTCCAGGATGTGAGAATGAGTCCTGAGGACAAGGGGGGTCCCCATGGTGTCATAATGCGTCCCCAGTGACAAGGAGGGTTCCCCATGGTGTCACAATGGGCCCCAGTGACAAAGGGGGTCCCATGAATGTCACAATAGGTCCTGGGGACAATGGGGGGTCCTGGGACGTCACAATGGGCCCTGGGGACAAGGAGGGATCTCCAGGATGTCACAATAAGCCCTGGGGACAAGGAGGGATCCCCAGGATGTCACAATGGGCCCTGGGGACAAAGAGGGGTCCCCTGAATGTCACAATGGGCCCTGGGGACAAGGGGGTGCAGAGGATGTCACAATGGGCCCTGGGGACAATGGGGGTCCTCGGACATCACCATGGGCCCTGAAGACAAGGAGGGATCCCCAGGATGTCACAATGGGCCCTGGGGACAATGGGGGGTCCTGGAATGTCACAATGGCCCCCAGTGACAAAGGGGTTCCCCATGGTGTCATAATGGGCCCTGGGGACGAAAGGGGTCCCCAGGATTTCACAATAGCACTGGGGACAAAGGGGGGTCATGGGATGTCACAATGGCCTCCGGTGACAAAGAGGGGCCTCATGGTGCCACAATGGGCCCTGGGGACAAAGGGGGTCCCCTGGATGTCACAATGGGCTCTGGGGACAAGGAGGGTCCCCAGGATGTCACAATGGGCCCTGGGGACAAAGAGCGTCCCCAGCATGTCACAATGGGCCCTGGGGACAAGGGGCGTCCCCACGGTGTCAGAATGGGCCCTGGGGACAAAGGGGGGTCCCCTGAATGTCACAATGGGCCCTGGGGACAATGGGGGGTCCTGGGACGTCACAATGGGCCCTGGGGACAAGGGGGTGCAGAGGATGTCACAATGGGCCCTGGGGACAATGTCAGGTCCTGGGACGTCACAATGGGCCCTGGGGACAAGGGGGGGTCCCCAGGATGTCACAATGGGCCCTGGGGACAAAGAGGGGTCCCCTGAATGTCACAATGGGCCCTGGGGACAAGGGGGTGCATTGGATGTCACAATGGGCCCTGGGGACAATGGGGGGTGTCCAGGATGTCAGAATGAGTCCTGAGGACAAGGGGGGGTCCCCATGGTGTCACAATGGGTCCCCAGTGACAAGGAGGGGTCCCCATGGTGTCACAATAGGCCCTGGGGACAAAGTGGGGTCCAAGAATGTCACAATGGGCCCTGGGGACAAAAGGGGTTGCCATGGTGCCACAATGGGCCCTGGGGTCAAAGGGGGTCCCCATGGTGCTACAATGGGCCCTGGGGACAAAGGGGGGTCCTGGGACGTCACAATGGGCCCTGGGGACAAGGAGGGATCCCCAGGATGTCACAATGGGCCCTGGGGACAATGGTAGGTCCCCTGAATGTCACAATGGGCACTGGGGACAAAGGGGGGGTCCCCATGGTGTCACAATGGGCCCAAGTGACAAGGAGGGTCCCCACGGTGCCACGATGGGTCCTGGGGACAAGGGCGTCCCCCAGATGTCACAACGGGCCCTGGGGACAATGGGGTTGCCCAGGATGTCACAATGGGCCCTGGGGACAATGGGAGTCTCCAAGGTGTCAGAACGAGCCCTGGGGTCAAAGTGGAATCCTGGAATGTCACAATGGCCCCCAGTGACAAAGGGGTTCCCCATGGTGCCACAATGGGCCCTGGGGACAAAAGGGGTCCCCAGGATTTCACAATAGCACTGGGGACAAAGGGGGTCATGGGATGTCACAATGGGTCCTGGGGAAAATGGGGGGTGCCCAGGATGTCACAATGGACCCTGAGGACAAGCGGGGGACTCCATGGTGTCACAATGGGCCCCAGTGACAAAGGGGGTCCCCTGAATGTCACAATAGGTCCTGGGGACAATGGGGGGTCCTGGGACGTCACAATGGGCTCTGGGGACAAGGAGGGATCCCCAGGATGTCACAATGGGCCCTGGGGACAATGGGGGTTCCTGGGACGTCACAATGGGCCCTGGGGACAAGGGGGGGTCCCCAGGATGTCACAATGGGCCCTGGGGACAAAGAGGGGTTCCCTGAATGTCACAATGGGCCCTGGGGACAATGGGGGGTCCTGGGACGTCACAATGGGCCCGGGGGACAAGGAGGGATTCCCAAAATGTCACAATGGGCCCTGGGGACAATGGGGGGTCCTGGGATGTCACAATGGGCCCTGGGGACAAGGGTGGGTCCCCAGGATGTCACAATGGGCCTTGGGAACAAGGGGGTCCCCCAGATATCACAATGGGCCCTGGGGACAATGTAAGGTCCTGGGCTGTCACAATGGACCCTGAGGACAAGGGGGGTCCCCAGGATGTCACAATGAAGTCTTGGGACAAAAGGGTCCCCAGGATGTCACAATGGGCCCTGGGGACCAGGGGGGGTCCTGGGATGTCACAATGGGCCCCAGTGACAAAGGGGGTCCCTATGGTGCCACAATGGGCCCTGGGGACAAAGGGGGACCCCTGGATGTCACAATGGGATCTGGGGACAAGGAGGGTCCCCAGGATGTCACAATGGGCCCTGGGAACAAAGAGCATCCCCAGCATGTCACAATGGGCCCTGGGGACAAAGGGCGTCCCCTGAATGTCACAATGGGCCCTGGGGACAATGGGGGGTCCTGGGACGTCACAATGGGCCCTGGGGACAAGGGGGGGTCCCCAGGATGTCACAATGGGCCCTGGGGACAAAGAGGGGTCCCCTGAATGTTACAATGGGCCCTGGGGACAAGGGGGTGCAGTGGATGTCACAATGGGCCCTGGGGACAATGTGGGGTGTCCAGGATGTGAGAATGAGTCCTGAGGACAAGGGGGGTCCCCATGGTGTCATAATGGGTCCCCAGTGACAAGGAGGGGTCCCCATGTTGTCACAATGGGCCCCAGTGACAAAGGGGGTCCCCTGAATGTCACAATAGGTCCTGGGGACAATGGGGGGTCCTGGGACGTCACAATGGGCCCTGGGGACAAGGAGGGATCTCCAGGATGTCACAATAAGCCCTGGGGACAAGGAGGGATCCCCAGGATGTCACAATGGGCCCCGGGGACAAAGAGGGGTCCCCTGAATGTCACAATGGGCCCTGGGGACAAGGGGGTGCAGAGGATGTCACAATGGGCCCTGGGGACAATGGGGGTCCTCGGACATCACCATGGGCCCTGAAGACAAGGAGGGATCCCCAGGATGTCACAATGGGCCCTGGGGACAATGGGGGGTCCTGGAATGTCACAATGGCCCCCAGTGACAAAGGGGTTCCCCATGGTGTCATCATGGGCCCTGGGGACGAAAGGGGTCCCCAGGATTTCACAATAGCACTGGGGACAAAGGGGGGTCATGGGATGTCACAATGGCCTCCGGTGACAAAGAGGGGCCTCATGGTGCCACAATGGGCCCTGGGGACAAAGGGGGTCCCCTGGATGTCACAATGGGCTCTGGGGACAAGGAGGGTCCCCAGGATGTCACAATGGGCCCTGGGGACAAAGAGCGTCCCCAGCATGTCACAATGGGCCCTGGGGACAAGGGGCGTCCCCACGGTATCAGAATGGGCCCTGGGGACAAAGGGGGGTCCCCTGAATGTCACAATGGGCCCTGGGGACAATGGGGGGTCCTGGGACGTCACAATGGGCCCTGGGGACAAGGGGGTGCAGTGGATGTCATAATGGGCCCTGGGGACAATGTCAGGTCCTGGGACGTCACAATGGGCCCTGGGGACAAGGGGGGGTCCCCAGGATGTCACAATGGGCCCTGGGGACAAAGAGGGGTCCCCTGAATGTCACAATGGGCCCTGGGGACAAGGGGGTGCATTGGATGTCACAATGGGCCCTGGGGACAATGGGGGGTGTCCAGGATGTCAGAATGAGTCCTGAGGACAAGGGGGGGTCCCCATGGTGTCACAATGGGTCCCCAGTGACAAGGAGGGGTCCCCATGGTGTCACAATAGGCCCTGGGGACAAAGTGGGGTCCAAGAATGTCACAATGGGCCCTGGGGACAAAAGGGGTTGCCATGGTGCCACAATGGGCCCTGGGGTCAAAGGGGGTCCCCATGGTGCTACAATGGGCCCTGGGGACAAAGGGGGGTCCTGGGACGTCACAATGGGCCCTGGGGACAAGGAGGGATCCCCAGGATGTCACAATGGGCCCTGGGGACAAGGGGGTGCCGAGGATGTCACAATGGGCCCTGGGGACAATGGTAGGTCCCCTGAATGTCACAATGGGCACTGGGGACAAAGTGGGGGTCCCCATGGTGTCACAATGGGCCCAAGTGACAAGGAGGGTCCCCACGGTGCCACGATGGGTCCTGGGGACAAGGGCGTCCCCCAGATGTCACAACGGGCCCTGGGGACAATGGGGTTGCCCAGGATGTCACAATGGGCCCTGGGGACAATGGGAGTCTCCAAGGTGTCAGAACGAGCCCTGGGGTCAAAGTGGAATCCTGGAATGTCACAATGGCCCCCAGTGACAAAGGGGTTCCCCATGGTGCCACAATGGGCCCTGGGGACAAAAGGGGTCCCCAGGATTTCACAATAGCACTGGGGACAAAGGGGGTCATGGGATGTCACAATGGGTCCTGGGGAAAATGGGGGGTGCCCAGGATGTCACAATGGACCCTGAGGACAAGCGGGGGTCTCCATGGTGTCACAATGGGCCCCAGTGACAAAGGGGGTCCCCTGAATGTCACAATAGGTCCTGGGGACAATGGGGGGTCCTGGGACGTCACAATGGGCTCTGGGGACAAGGAGGGATCCCCAGGATGTCACAATGGGCCCTGGGGACAATGGGGGTTCCTGGGACGTCACAATGGGCCCTGGGGACAAGGGGGGGTCCCCAGGATGTCACAATGGGCCCTGGGGACAAAGAGGGGTTCCCTGAATGTCACAATGAGCTCTGGGGACAAGGGGGTGCAGAGGATGTCACAATGGGCCCTGGGGACAATGGGGGGTCCTGTGACGTCACAATGGGCCCGGGGGACAAGGAGGGATTCCCAAAATGTCACAATGGGCCCTGGGGACAATGGGGGGTCCTGGGATGTCACAATGGGCCCTGGGGACAAGGGTGGGTCCCCAGGATGTCACAATGGGCCTTGGGAACAAGGGGGTCCCCCAGATATCACAATGGGCCCTGGGGACAATGTAAGGTCCTGGGCTGTCACAATGGACCCTGAGGACAAGGGGGGTCCCCAGGGTGTCACAATGAAGTCTTGGGACAAAAGGGTCCCCAGGATGTCACAATGGGCCCTGGGGACCAGGGGGGGTCCTGGGATGTCACAATGGGCCCCAGTGACAAAGGGGGTCCCTATGGTGCCACAATGGGCCCTGGGGACAAAGGGGGACCCCTGGATGTCACAATGGGCTCTGGGGACAAGGAGGGTCCCCAGGATGTCACAATGGGCCCTGGGAACAAAGAGCATCCCCAGCATGTCACAATGGGCCCTGGGGACAAAGGGCGTCCCCTGAATGTCACAATGGGCCCTGGGGACAATGGGGGGTCCTGGGACGTCACAATGGGCCCTGGGGACAAGGGGGGGTCCCCAGGATGTCACAATGGGCCCTGGGGACAAAGAGGGGTCCCCTGAATGTTACAATGGGCCCTGGGGACAAGGGAGTGCAGTGGATGTCACAATGGGCCCTGGGGACAATGTGGGGTGTCCAGGATGTGAGAATGAGTCCTGAGGACAAGGGGGGTCCCCATGGTGTCACAATGGGCCCCAGTGACAAAGGGGGTCCCCTGAATGTCACAATAGGTCCTGGGGACAATGGGGGGTCCTGGGACGTCACAATGGGCCCTGGGGACAAGGAGGGATCTCCAGGATGTCACAATAAGCCCTGGGGACAAGGAGGGATCCCCAGGATGTCACAATGGGCCCTGGGGACAAAGAGGGGTCCCCTGAATGTCACAATGGGCCCTGGGGACAAGGGGGTGCAGAGGATGTCACAATGGGCCCTGGGGACAATGGGGGTCCTCGGACATCACCATGGGCCCTGAAGACAAGGAGGGATCCCCAGGATGTCACAATGGGCCCTGGGGACAATGGGGGGTCCTGGAATGTCACAATGGCCCCCAGTGACAAAGGGGTTCCCCATGGTGTCATCATGGGCCCTGGGGACGAAAGGGGTCCCCAGGATTTCACAATAGCACTGGGGACAAAGGGGGGTCATGGGATGTCACAATGGCCTCCGGTGACAAAGAGGGGCCTCATAGTGCCACAATGGGCCCTGGGGACAAAGGGGGTCCCCTGGATGTCACAATGGGCTCTGGGGACAAGGAGGGTCCCCAGGATGTCACAATGGGCCCTGGGGACAAAGAGCGTCCCCAGCATGTCACAATGGGCCCTGGGGACAAGGGGCGTCCCCACGGTATCAGAATGGGCCCTGGGGACAAAGGGGGGTCCCCTGAATGTCACAATGGGCCCTGGGGACAATGGGGGGTCCTGGGACGTCACAATGGGCCCTGGGGACAAGGGGGTGCAGAGGATGTCACAATGGGCCCTGGGGACAATGTCAGGTCCTGGGACGTCACAATGGGCCCTGGGGACAAGGGGGGGTCCCCAGGATGTCACAATGGGCCCTGGGGACAAAGAGGGGTCCCCTGAATGTCACAATGGGCCCTGGGGACAAGGGGGTGCATTGGATGTCACAATGGGCCCTGGGGACAATGGGGGGTGTCCAGGATGTCAGAATGAGTCCTGAGGACAAGGGGGGGTCCCCATGGTGTCACAATGGGTCCCCAGTGACAAGGAGGGGTCCCCATGGTGTCACAATAGGCCCTGGGGACAAAGTGGGGTCCAAGAATGTCACAATGGGCCCTGGGGACAAAAGGGGTTGCCATGGTGCCACAATGGGCCCTGGGGTCAAAGGGGGTCCCCATGGTGCTACAATGGGCCCTGGGGACAAAGGGGGGTCCTGGGACGTCACAATGGGCCCTGGGGACAAGGAGGGATCCCCAGGATGTCACAATGGGCCCTGGGGACAAGGGGGTGCCGAGGATGTCACAATGGGCCCTGGGGACAATGGTAGGTCCCCTGAATGTCACAATGGGCACTGGGGACAAAGGGGGGGTCCCCATGGTGTCACAATGGGCCCAAGTGACAAGGAGGGTCCCCACTGTGCCACGATGGGTCCTGGGGACAAGGGCGTCCCCCAGATGTCACAACGGGCCCTGGGGACAATGGGGTTGCCCAGGATGTCACAATGGGCCCTGGGGACAATGGGAGTCTCCAAGGTGTCAGAACGAGCCCTGGGGTCAAAGTGGAATCCTGGAATGTCGCAATGGCCCCCAGTGACAAAGGGGTTCCCCATGGTGCCACAATGGGCCCTGGGGACAAAAGGGGTCCCCAGGATTTCACAATAGCACTGGGGACAAAGGGGGTCATGGGATGTCACAATGGGTCCTGGGGAAAATGGGGGGTGCCCAGGATGTCACAATGGACCCTGAGGACAAGCGGGGGTCTCCATGGTGTCACAATGGGCCCCAGTGACAAAGCGGGTCCCCTGAATGTCACAATAGGTCCTGGGGACAATGGGGGGTCCTGGGACGTCACAATGGGCTCTGGGGACAAGGAGGGATCCCCAGGATGTCACAATGGGCCCTGGGGACAATGGGGGTTCCTGGGACGTCACAATGGGCCCTGGGGACAAGGGGGGGTCCCCAGGATGTCACAATGGGCCCTGGGGACAAAGAGGGGTTCCCTGAATGTCACAATGAGCTCTGGGGACAAGGGGGTGCAGAGGATGTCACAATAGGTCCTGGGGACAATGGGGGGTCCTGGGACGTCACAATGAGCCCTGGGGACAAGGGGGCGTCCCCAGGATGTCACAATGGGCCCTGGGGACAAAGAGGGGTCCCCTGAATGTCACAATGGGCCCTGGGGACAATGGGGGCTCCTGGGATGTCTCAATGAGCCCTGCAGACAAGGGTGGTACCCACGGTGTCACAATGGGCCCTGGGCACAAGGGGGGGTCCCCATAGTGTCACAATGGGTCCTGGGGACAATGGGGGGTCCTGGGACGTCACAATGGGCCCTGGGGACAAGGGGGGGTCCCCAGGATGTCACAATGGGCCCTGGGGACAATGGGGGCTCCTGGGATGTCTCAATGAGCCCTGCAGACAAGGGTGGTACCCACAGTGTCACAATGGGCCCTGGGCACAAGGGGGGGTCCCCATAGTGTCACAATGGGTCCTGGGCACAATGGGGGGTCCTGGGACGTCACAATGGGCCCTGGGGACAAGGGGGGGTCCCCAGGATGTCACAATGGGCCCTGGGGACAAAGAGGGGTCCCCTGAATGTTACAATGGGCCCTGGGGACAAGGGGGTGCAGTGGATGTCACAATGGGCCCTGGGGACAATGTGGGGTGTCCAGGATGTGAGAATGAGTCCTGAGGACAAGGGGGGTCCCCATGGTGTCATAATGGGTCCCCAGTGACAAGGAGGGGTCCCCATGGTGTCACAATGGGCCCCAGTGACAAAGGGGGTCCCCTGAATGTCACAATAGGTCCTGGGGACAATGGGGGGTCCTGGGACGTCACAATGGGCCCTGGGGACAAGGAGGGATCTCCAGGATGTCACAATAAGCCCTGGGGACAAGGAGGGATCCCCAGGATGTCACAATGGGCCCTGGGGACAAAGAGGGGTCCCCTGAATGTCACAATGGGCCCTGGGGACAAGGGGGTGCAGAGGATGTCACAATGGGCCCTGGGGACAATGGGGGTCCTCGGACATCACCATGGGCCCTGAAGACAAGGAGGGATCCCCAGGATGTCACAATGGGCCCTGGGGACAATGGGGGGTCCTGGAATGTCACAATGGCCCCCAGTGACAAAGGGGTTCCCCATGGTGTCATAATGGGCCCTGGGGACGAAAGGGGTCCCCAGGATTTCACAATAGCACTGGGGACAAAGGGGGGTCATGGGATGTCACAATGGCCTCCGGTGACAAAGAGGGGCCTCATGGTGCCACAATGGGCCCTGGGGACAAAGGGGGTCCCCTGGATGTCACAATGGGCTTTGGGGACAAGGAGGGTCCCCAGGATGTCACAATGGGCCCTGGGGACAAAGAGCGTCCCCAGCATGTCACAATGGGCCCTGGGGACAAGGGGCGTCCCCACGGTGTCAGAATGGGCCCTAGGGACAAAGGGGGGTCCCCTGAATGTCACAATGGGCCCTGGGGACAATGGGGGGTCTTGGGACGTCACAATGGGCCCTGGGGACAAGGGGGTGCAGAGGATGTCACAATGGGCCCTGGGGACAATGTCAGGTCCTGGGACGTCACAATGGGCCCTGGGGACAAGGGGGGGTCCCCAGGATGTCACAATGGGCCCTGGGGACAAAGAGGGGTCCCCTGAATGTCACAATGGGCCCTGGGGACAAGGGGGTGCATTGGATGTCACAATGGGCCCTGGGGACAATGGGGGGTGTCCAGGATGTCAGAATGAGTCCTGAGGACAAGGGGGGGTCCCCATGGTGTCACAATGGGTCCCCAGTGACAAGGAGGGGTCCCCATGGTGTCACAATAGGCCCTGGGGACAAAGTGGGGTCCAAGAATGTCACAATGGGCCCTGGGGACAAATGGGGTTGCCATGGTGCCACAATGGGCCCTGGGGTCAAAGGGGGTCCCCATGGTGCTACAATGGGCCCTGGGGACAAAGTGGGGTCCTGGGACGTCACAATGGGCCCTGGGGACAAGGAGGGATCCCCAGGATGTCACAATGGGCCCTGGGGACAAGGGGGTGCCGAGGATGTCACAATGGGCCCTGGGGACAATGGTAGGTCCCCTGAATGTCACAATGGGCACTGGGGACAAAGGGGGGGTCCCCATGGTGTCACAATGGGCCCAAGTGACAAGGAGGGTCCCCACGGTGCCACGATGGGTCCTGGGGACAAGGGCGTCCCCCAGATGTCACAATGGGCCCTGGGGACAATGGGGTTGCCCAGGATGTCACAATGGGCCCTGGGGACAATGGGAGTCTCCAAGGTGTCAGAACGAGCCCTGGGGTCAAAGTGGAATCCTGGAATGTCACAATGGCCCCCAGTGACAAAGGGGTTCCCCATGGTGCCACAATGGGCCCTGGGGACAAAAGGGGTCCCCAGGATTTCACAATAGCACTGGGGACAAAGGGGGTCATGGGATGTCACAATGGGTCCTGGGGAAAATGGGGGGTGCCCAGGATGTCACAATGGACCCTGAGGACAAGCGGGGGTCTCCATGGTGTCACAATGGGCCCCAGTGACAAAGGGGGTCCCCTGAATGTCACAATAGGTCCTGGGGACAATGGGGGGTCCTGGGACGTCACAATGGGCTCTGGGGACAAGGAGGGATCCCCAGGATGTCACAATGGGCCCTGGGGACAATGGGGGTTCCTGGGACGTCACAATGGGCCCTGGGGACAAGGGGGGGTCCCCAGGATGTCACAATGGGCCCTGGGGACAAAGAGGGGTTCCCTGAATGTCACAATGAGCTCTGGGGACAAGGGGGTGCAGAGGATGTCACAATGGGCCCTGGGGACAATGGGGGGTCCTGGGACGTCACAATGGGCCCGGGGGACAAGGAGGGATTCCCAAAATGTCACAATGGGCCCTGGGGACAATGGGGGGTCCTGGGACGTCACAATGGGCCCGGGGGACAAGGAGGGATTCCCAAAATGTCACAATGGGCCCTGGGGACAATGGGGGGTCCTGGGATGTCACAATGGGCCCTGGGGACAAGGGTGGGTCCCCAGGATGTCACAATGGGCCTTGGGAACAAGGGGGTCCCCCAGATATCACAATGGGCCCTGGGGACAATGTAAGGTCCTGGGCTGTCACAATGGACCCTGAGGACAAGGGGGGTCCCCAGGGTGTCACAATGAAGTCTTGGGACAAAAGGGTCCCCAGGATTTCACAATGGGTCCTGGGGACCAGGGGGGGTCCTGGGATGTCACAATGGGCCCCAGTGACAAAGGGGGTCCCTATGGTGCCACAATGGGCCCTGGGGACAAAGGGGGACCCCTGGATGTCACAATGGGCTCTGGGGACAAGGAGGGTCCCCAGGATGTCACAATGGGCCCTGGGAACAAAGAGCATCCCCAGCATGTCACAATGGGCCCTGGGGACAAAGGGCGTCCCCTGAATGTCACAATGGGCCCTGGGGACAATGGGGGGTCCTGGGACGTCACAATGGGCCCTGGGGACAAGGGGGGGTCCCCAGGATGTCACAATGGGCCCTGGGGACAAAGAGGGGTCCCCTGAATGTTACAATGGGCCCTGGGGACAAGGGGGTGCAGTGGATGTCACAATGGGCCCTGGGGACAATGTGGGGTGTCCAGGATGTGAGAATGAGTCCTGAGGACAAGGGGGGTCCCCATGGTGTCACAATGGGCCCCAGTGACAAAGGGGGTCCCCTGAATGTCACAATAGGTCCTGGGGACAATGGGGGGTCCTGGGACGTCACAATGGGCCCTGGGGACAAGGAGGGATCTCCAGGATGTCACAATAAGCCCTGGGGACAAGGAGGGATCCCCAGGATGTCACAATGGGCCCTGGGGACAAAGAGGGGTCCCCTGAATGTCACAATGGGCCGTGGGGACAATGGTGGGTCCTGGGACGTCACAATGGGCCCCAGTGACAAGGGGGCGCAGAGGATGTCACAATGGGCCCTGGGGACAATGTCGAGTCCTGGGACGTCACAATGGGCCCTGGGGACAAGGGGGGGTCCACAGGATGTCACAATGGGCCCTGGGGACAAAGGGGGGTCTTGGGATGTCAAAATGGGCCCTGGGGACAAAGGGGGTGTCCCCATGGTGCCACAACGGGCCCTGTGAGCAAGGGGATGGCCAGGATGTCACAATGGGTCCTTGGGAAAATGGGGGGTGCCCAGGATGTCACAATGGGCCCTGGGGACAATGGGGGGACCTGGGACGTCACAATGGGCCCTGGGGACAAGGGGGTTCCCCAGGATGTCACAATGGGCCCTGGTACCAAGGGGGTGCCGAGGATGTCACAATGGGCCCTGGGGACAATGGGGGGTCCTGGTATGTCACAATGGGCCCTGGGGACAAGGGGGGGTCCCCAGATATCACAATGGGCCCTGGGGACAATGGGGGGTCCTTGGATGTCACAATGGGCCCCAGTGACAAAGGGGGTCCCTATGGTGCCACAATGGGCCCTGGGGACAAAGGGGGTCCCCTGGATGTCACAATGTGCTCTGGGGACAAGGAGGGTCCCAGGATGTCACAATGGGCCCTGGGGACAAAGGGTGTCCCCTGGATGTCACAATGGGCTCTGGGGACAAGGAGGGTCCCCAGGATGTCACAATGGGCCCTGCGGACAAGGGTGGTACCCACGGTGTCACAATGGGCACTGGGCACAAGGGGGGGTCCCTATAGTGTCACAATGGGTCCTGGGGACAAGTGGGGTCCCCTGAAAGTCACAATGGGCCCTGGGGACAATGTGGGGTCCTGGGATCTCACAATGGGCCCCAGTGACAAACGGGGGCCCCTGAATGTCACAATGGGCCCTGGGGACAAGGGAGATCCCCATGGTGTCACAATAAGCCCTGGGGACAAAGTGGGGTCCTGGGATGTCACAATGGGCCCTGGGGACAATGGGGGTCCTGGGACGTCACAATGGGCCCTGGGGACAATGGGGGTCCCCACGGTGCCACGATGGGTCCTGGGGACAAGGGCGTCCCCCTAGATGTCACAATGGGCCCTGGGGACAATGGGGTTGCCCACGATGTCACAATGGACCCTGGGGACAAAGGGGGGTGCGCAGGATGTCACAATGGGCACTGGGGACAAAGGGGGGGTCCCCATGGTGTCACAATGGGTTCCCAGTGACAAGGAGGGTTCCCCATGGTGTCACAATAGGCCCTGGGGACAAAGTGGGGTCCTAGAATGTCACAATGAGCCCTGGGGACAAAGGGGGGTCCTGGGATGTCACAATGAGCCCTGCGGACAAGGGTGGTACCCACAGTGTCACAATGGGCTCTGGGCACAAGGGGGGGTTCCCATAGTGTAACAATGGGTCCTGGGGACAAGTGGGGTCCCCAGGATGTCACAATGGGCCCTGGGGACAATGTGGGGTCCTGGGATGTCACAATGGGCCCCAGTGACAAAGGGGGTCCCCTGAATGTCACAATGGGTCCTGGGGACAATGAGGGGTCCTGGGACGTCACAATGGGCCCTGGGGACAAGGAGGGATCCCCAGGATGTCACAATGGGTACTGGAGACAAAGGGGGGGTCCCCATGGTGTCACAATGGGCCCAAGTGACAAGGAGGGTCCCCACGGTGCCACGATGGGTCCTGGGGACAAGGGCGTCCCCCAGATTTCACAATGGGCCCTGGGGACAATGGGGTTGCCCAGGATGTCACAATGGACCCTGGGGACAAAGGGGGGCGCACAGGATGTCACAATGGGCACTGGGGACAAAGGGGGGGTCCCCATGGTGTCACAATGGGCCCAAGTGACAAGGAGGGTCCCCACAGTGCCACGATGGCTCCTGGGGACAAGGGCGTTCCCCAGATGTCACAATGGGCCCTGGGGACAATGGGGTTGCCCAGGATGTCACAATGGGCCCTGGGGACAATGGGAGTCCCCAAGGTGTCAGAACGAGCCCGGGGGACAAAGTGGAATCCTGGAATGTCACAATGGCCCCCAGTGACAAAGGGGTTCCCCATGGTGTCACAATGGGCCGTGGGGACAAAAGGGGTCCCCAGGATTTCACAATAGCACTGGGGATAAAGGGGGGTCATGGGATGTCACAATGGGCCCTGGGGACAAGGGAGATCCCCATGGTGTCACAATAAGCCCTGGGGACAAAGTGGGGTCCTCGGATGTCACAATGGGCCCCAGTGACAAAGGGGTTCCCCATGGTGCCACAATGGGCCGTGGGGACAAATGGGGTCCCCAGGATGTCACAATGAACCCTGGGGACAAACGGTGATCCTGGGACATTTCAATGGGCCCTGGGGACAAAGGGGGGACCCCAGGATGTCACAATGGGCCCTGGGGACAAAGGGGGTCTCCAGGAAATCACAATGGGCTCTGGGGACAATGGAGGTTCCCCAGGATGTTCACAATAGGCCCTGAGGACAAGGGGTGGCCCCATGCTGTCACAATGGGTCTCCAGTGACAAGGGGGTCCCCAAGGTGTCACAATGGGCCCTGGGGACAATGGGGGGTCCTGGGACGTAACAATAGGTCCTGGGGACAAGGGGGTTCCCCACAGTGTCACAATGGGCCCTGGGGACAAAGGGGATCCGCACGGTGTTACAATGGTCCCGGGGGACAGGGGGGATGCCCAGGATGTCACAATGGGCCCTGAGGACAAGGGGGGGTCCCCATGGTGTCACAATGGGTCCCCAGTGACAAGGAGGGTCCCCATGGTGTCATGATGGGTCCCAGTGACAAGGGGGTCCCCAGGATGTAACAATGGAAACTGGGGACAATGCGGGGTCCTGGGACGTCACAATGGGCCCCAGTGACATGGGGATCCCCAGGATGTCACAATGGGCCCTGGGGCAAAGGGGGGTCCTGGGATGTCACAATGGGCCCCAGTGACAAAGGGGGTCCCCTGAATGTCACAATGGGCCCTGGGGACAATGGGGGGTCCTGGGACGTCACAATGGGCCCTGGGGACAAGGAGGGATCCCCAGGATATCACAATGGGCCCTGGGGACAAAGGGGGGACCCCAGGATGTCACAATGGGCCCTGGGGACAAAGGGGGTCCCCTGGATGTCACAATGGCCTCTGGGGACAAGGAGTGTCCCCAGGATGTCACAATGGGCCCTGGGGACAAAGGGGGGTGTCGACGGTGTCAAAATGGGCCCTGGGGACAATGCGGGGTCCTGGGACGTCACAATGGGCCCCAGTGACATGGGGATCCCCAGGATGTCACAATGGGCCCTGGGGACAAAGGGGGGTCCTGGGATGTCTCAATGGGCCCCAGTGACAAAGGGGGTCCCCTGAATGTCACAATGGGCCCTGGGGACAATGGGGGGTCCTGGGACGTCACAATGGGACCTGGGGACAAGGAGGGATCCCCAGGATGTCACAATGGGCCCTGGGGACAATGGGGGGTCCTGGGACGTCACAATGGGCCCTGGGGACAAGAGGGGGTCCCCAGGATGTCACAATGGGCCCTGGGGACAATGTGGGGTCCTGGGATGTCACAATGGGCCCCAGTGACAAAGGGGGTCCCCTGAATGTTACAATAGGTCCTGAGGACAGTGGGGGGTCCTGGGACGTCACAATGGGCCCTGGGGACAAGGAGGGATCCCCAGGATGTCACAATGGGCCCTGGGGACAACGGGGGGTCCTAAGACGTCACAATGGGCCCTGGGGCCAAGCAGGGATCCCCAGGATGTCACAATGGGCCCTGGACACAATGGGGGGTCCTGGGACGTCACAATGGGCCCCGTTGACAAGGGGGCATCCCCAGGATGTCAAAATGCGCCCTGGGGCCCAGGGGGGTCCTGCGATGTCACAATGGGCCCTGGGGACAAAGGGAGTCCCCTGGATGTCACAATGGACTCTGGGGACAAAGGGGATCTCCACGGTATCAGAATGGGCCCTGGGGACAAAGGGGGGTCCTGGGATGTCACAATGAGCCCTGCGGACAAGGGTGGTACCCACGGTGTCACAATGGGCCCTGGGCACAAGGTGGGGTCCCCATAGTGTCACAATGGGTCCTGGGGACAAGTGGGGTCCCCAGGATGTGACAATGTGTCCTGGGGACAATGTGGGGTCCTGGGATGTCACAATGGGCCCCAGTGACAAAGGGGCCCCCTGAATGTCACAATGGGTCCTGGGGACAAAGAGGGGTCCCCTGAATGTCACAATGGGCCCTGGGGACAAGGGGGTGCAGTGGATGTCACAATGGGCCCTGGGGACAATGGGGGGTCCTGGGACGTCACAATGGGCCCCAGTGACAAGGGGGGGTCCCCTGAATGTCACAATGGGCCCTGGGGACAAAGAGAGGTCCCCTGAATGTCACAATGGGCCCTGGGGACAAGGGGGTGCAGTGGATGTCACAATGGGCCCTGGGGACAATGGGGGGTCCTGGAATGTCACAATGGGCCCTGGGGACAATGGGGGTCCCCAGGATGTCACAATGGGCCCTGGGGACAATGGGGTTGCCCAGGATGTCACAATGGGCCCTGGGGACAATGGGAGTCCCCAAGGTGTCAGAACGAGCCCTGGGGACAAAGTGGAATCCTGGAATGTCACAATGGCCCCCAGTGACAAAGGGGTTCCCCACGGTGTCACAATGGGCCCTGGGGACAAAAGCGGTCCCCAGGATTTCACAATAGCACTGGGGACAAAGGGGGGTCATGGGATGTCACAATGGGCCCCAGTGACAAAGAGGGTCCTCATGGTGCCACATTGGGCCCTGGGGACAAAGGGGGTCCCCAGGATGTCACAAATGGCTCTGGGGACAAGGAGGGTCCCCAGGATGTCACAATGGGCCCTGTGGACAAAGGGGGTCCCCACGGTATCAGAATGGGCCCTGGGGACAAAGGGGGGTCCCCTGAATGTCACAATGGGCCCTGGGGACAGTGGGGGGTCCTGGGACGTCACAATGGGCCCTGGGGACAAGGGGGGGTCCCCAGGATGTCACAATGGGCCCTGGGGACAAAGGGGGGTCCCCTGAATGTCACAATGGGCCCTGGGGACAGTGGGGGTCCTGGGACGTCACAATGGGCCCTGGGGACAAAGGGGGGTCCCCTGAATGTCACAATGGGCCCTGGGGACAGTGGGGGTCCTGGGACGTCACAATGGGCCCTGGGGACAAGGAGGGGTCCCCATGGTGTCACAATAGGCCCTGGGGACAAAGTGGGGTCCAAGAATGTCACAATGGGCCCTGGGGACAAAAGGGGTTGCCATGGTGCCACAATGGGCCCTGGGGTCAAAGGGGGTCCCCATGGTGCTACAATGGCCCTGGGGACAAAGGGGTACCTGGGATGTCACAATGGGTCCTGGGGACAAAGGGGGTGTCCCCATGGTGCCACAACGGGCCCTGGGAGCAAGGGGGTGGCCAGGATGTCACAATGAAGTCTTGGGACAAAGGGGTCCCCAGGATGTCACAATGGGGCCTGGGGACCAGGGGGGGTCCTGGGATGTCACAATGGGCCCCAGTGACAAAGGGGGTCCCTATGGTGCCACAATGGGCCCTGGGGACAAAGGGGGTCCCCTGGATGTCACAATGGGCCCTGGGGACAAAGGGGGTCCCCACGGTATCAGAATGGGCCCTGGGGACAAAGGGGGGTCCCCTGAATGTCACAATGGGCCCTGGGGACAATGGGGGGTCCTGGGATGAAACAATGAGCCCTGTAGACAAGGGTGGTACCCACGGTGTCACAATGGGCACTGGGCACAAGGGGGGGTCCCCATAGTGTCACAATGGGTCCTGGGGACAAGTGGGGTCCCCAGGATGTCACAATGGGCCCTGGGGACTAAGAGGGGTCCCCTGAATGTCACAATGGGCCCTGGGGACAAGGGGGGGTCCTGGGACGTAACAATAGGCCCTGAGGACAAGGGGTGGTCCCCATGATGTCACAACGGGTCTCCAGTGACAAGGGGGTCCCCAAGGTGTCACAATGGGCCCTGGGGACAATGCGGGGTCGTGGGACGTCACAATGGGCCCCAGTGACATGGGGGTCCCCAGGATGTCACAATGGGCCCTGGGGACAATGTGGGGTCCTGGGATGTCACAATGGGCCCCAGTGACAAAGGCGGTCCCCTGAATGTCACAATGGGTCCTGGGGACAATGGGGGTTCCTGGGACGTCACAATGGGCCCTGGGGACAAGGAGGGATCCCCAGGATGTCACAATGGGCCCTGGGGACAATGGGGGGTCCTGGGACGTCACAATGGGCCCTGGGGACAAGAGGGGGTCCCCAGGATGTCACAATGGGCCCTGGGGACAAAGAGGGGTCCCCTGAATGTCACAATGGGCCCTGGGGACAAGGGCGTGCCGAGGATGTCACAATGGGCCCTGGGGACAATGGGGGTCCTGGGACGTCACAATGGGCCCTGGGGACACAGAGGGGCCCTAGGACGTCACAATCAGTCCTGGGGACAAGGTGGGGTCCCCTGAGAGTCACAATGAGCCCTGGGAAGAGAGGGGGCTCCCAAGGACATCACAATGGGCCCTGGGAACAATGGGGGGTCCTGGGACGTCACAATTGGCCCTGGGGACAAGGGGGGGTACCCATAGTGTCACAATGGGTCCTGGGGAAAATGGGGTCCCCAGGATGTCACAATGGGCCCTGGGGACAATGTGGGGTCCTGGGATGTCACAATGGGCCCCAGTGACAAAGGGGGTCCCCTGAATGTTACAATAGGACCTGAGGACAGTGGGGAGTCCTGGGACGTCACAATGGGCCCTGGGAACAAGGGGGGGTCCCCATAGTGTCACAATGGGTCCTGGGGACAAGTGGGGTCCCCAGGATGTGACAATGTGTCCTGGGGACAATGTGGGGTCCTGGGATGTCACAATGGGCCCCAGTGACAAAGGGGCCACCTGAATGTCACAATGGGTCCTGGGGACAATGGGGGGTCCTGGGACGTCACAATGGGCCCTGGGGACAAGAAGGGATCCCCAGGATGTCACAATGGGCCCTGGCGACAATGGGGGGTCCTGGGACGTCACAATGGGCCCCAGTGACAAGGGGGGGTCCCCAGGATGTCACAGTGTACCCTGGGTACAAAGAGGCGTCCCCGGAATGTCACAATGGGCCCTGGGGACAAGGGGGTGCCCTGAATGTCACAATGGGCCCTGGGGACAATGGGGGGTCCTGGGATGTCACAATGGGCCCCAGTGACAAGTGGGGGTCCCCAGGATGTCACAATGGGCCCTGGGGACAAAGAGGCGTCCCCGGAATGTCACAATGGGCCCTGGGGACAAGGGGGTGCAGTGGATGTCACAATGGGCCTTGGGCCGATGGGGGGTCCTGGAATGTCACAATGGGCCCTGGGGACAATGGGAGTCCCCAAGGTGTCAGAACGAGCCCTGGGGACAAAGTGGAGTCCTGGAATGTCACAATGGCCCCCAGTGACAAAGGGGTTCCCCATGGTGTCATAATGGGCCCTGGGGACATAAGGGGTCCCCAGGATTTCACAATAGCACTGGGGACAAAGGGGGGTCATGGGATGTCACAATGGGCCCTGGGGACAAGGGAGATCCCCATGGTGTCACAATAAGCCCTGGGGACAAAGTGGGGTCCTGGGATGTCACAATGGGCCCTGGGGACAAAGGGGGGTCCTGGGATGTCACAATGGGGCCCAGTGACAAAGAGGGTCCTCATGGTGCCACAATGGGCCCTGGGGACAAAGGGGGTCCCCTGGATGTCACAATGGGCTCTGGGGACAAGGAGGGTCCCCAGGATGTCACAATGGGCCCTGGGGACAAAGAGCGTCCCCAGCATGTCACAATGGGCCCTGGGGACAAAGAGGGGTCCCCTGAATGTCACAATGGGCCCTGGGGACAATGGGGTGCAGTGGATGTCACAATGGGCCCTGGGGACAATGGGGGGTGTCCAGGATGTGAGAATGAGTCCTGAGGACAAGGGGGGGTCCCCATGGTGTCACAATGGGTCCCCAGTGACAAGGAGGGGTCCCCATGGTGTCACAATAGGTCCTGGGGACAAAGTGGGGTCCAAGAATGTCACAATGGGCCCTGGGGACAAAAGGGGTTGCCATGGTGCCACAATGGGTCCTGGGGTCAAAGGGGGTCCCCATGGTGCTACAATGGGCCCTGGGGACAAAGGGGGGTCCTGGGATGTCACAATGGGCCCTGGGGACAAGCGGGGGTCTCCATGGTGTCACAATGGGCCCCAGTGACAAAGGGGGTCCCCTGAATGTCACAATAGGTCCTGGGGACAATGGGGATCCTGGGACGTCAAAATGGGTCCTGGGGACAAGGAGGGATCCCCAGGATGTCACAATGGGCCCTAGGGACAAAGAGGGGTCCCCTGAATGTCACAATGGGCCCTGGGGACAAGGAGGGATCCCTAGGATGTCACAATGGCCCCGGGGGACAATGGGGGGTCCTGGGACGTCACAATGGGCCCTGGGGACAAGGGGGGGTCCCCAGGATGTCACAATGGAGTCCTGGGACAAAGGGGGTCCCCAGGATGTCACAATGGGGCCTGGGGACAAGGGGGTGTCCTGGGATGTCACAATGGGCCCCAGTGACAAAGGGGGTCCCTATGTTGCCACAATGGGCCATGGGGACAAAGGGGGTCCCCTGGAAGTCAGAGTGGGCTCTGGGGACAAGGAGGGTCCCCAGGATGTCACAATGGGCCCTGGGGACAAAGAGCGTCCCCAGCATGTCACAATGTGTCCTGGGGACAATGTGGGGTCCTGGGATGTCACAATGGGCCCCAGTGACAAAGGGGGTCCCCTGAATGTCACAATGGGTCCTGGGGACAATGGGGGGTCCTGGGACGTCACAATGGGACCTGGGGACAAGGGGGTCCCCAGGAACTCACAATGGGCTCTGGGGACAATGGAGGTTCCCCAGGATGTTCACAATAGGCCCTGAGGACAAGGGGTGGTCCCCATGGTGTCACAATGGGTCCCCAGTGACAAGGGGGTCCCCAAGGTGTCACAATGGGCCCTGGGAACAAGGGGGGGTCCTGGGACGTAACAATAGGCCCTAGGGACAAAGGGGGTCCCCACGGTGTTACAATGGTCCCGGGTGACAAAGGGGGATGCCCAGGATGTCACAATGGGCCCTGAGGCAAGGAGGGGTCTCCATGGTGTCACAATGGGTCCCCAGTGACAAGGAGGGTCCCCATGGTGTCACGATGCGTCCTGGGGACAAGGGGGTCCCCAGGATGTAAGAATGAACCCTGGGGACAATGGGGGGTCCTGGGACGTCACAATGGGTCCTGGGGACAAAGGGGGTCTCCAGGATGTCACAATGGGCTCTGGGGACAATGCAGGGTCCTGGGACGTCACAATGGGTCCTTAGGACAAAGAGGGGTCCCCAGGATGTCACAATGGGCCCTGGGGACAATGTGGGGTCCTGGGATGTCACAATGGGCCCCAGTGACAAAGGGGGTGCCCTGAATGTCACAATGGGCCCTGGGGACAATGGGGGGGTCTTGGGACGTCACAATGGGCCCTGGGGACAAGGAGGGATCCCCAGGATGTCACAATGGGCCCTGGGGACAATGGGGGGTCCTGGGACGTCACAATGGGCCCTGGGGACAAGAGGGGGTCCCCAGGATGTCACAATGGGCCCTGGGGACAAAGAGGTGTCCCCTGAATGTCACAATGGGCCCTGGGGACAAGGGGGTGCAGAGGATGTCACAATAGGCCCTGGGGACAATGGGGGGTCCTGGGAAGTCACAATGGGCCCTGGGGACAAGGAGGGTTCCCCAGGATGTCACAATGGGCCCTGGGGACACAGAGGGGCCCTACAACATCACAATCAGCCCTGGGTACATGGGGGGATCCCCTGAAAGTCACAATGAGCCTTGGGAGTAGAGGGGGCTCCCCAGGACGTCACAATGGGCCCTGGGAACAATGGGGGTCCCTTGAAGGTCACAATGGGCCCTGGGAACAATGGTGGGTCCCCTGAATGTCAAAATGGGCCCTGGGGACAAAGGGGGGTCCGCAGGATGTCACAATGGGCACTGGGGACAAAGGGGAGGTCCCCATGGTGTCACAATGGGCCCAAGTGACAAGGAGGGTCCCCACGGTGCCACGATGGGTCCTGGGGACAAGGGGGTCCCCCAGATGTCACAATGGGCCCTGGGGACAATGGGGTTGCCCAGGATGTCACAATGGACCCTGGGGACAAAGGGGGATCCCCAGGATGTCACAATGGGCCCTGGGGACCAGGGGGGTCCTGCGATGTCACAATGGGCCCTGGGGAGAAAGGGGGTCCCCTGGATGTCACAATGGGCTCTGGGGACAAGGAGGGATCCCCAGGATGTCACAATGGGCCCTGGGGACAATGGGGGGTCCTGGGACGTCACAATGGGCCCCAGTGACAAGGGGGGGTCCCCAGGATGTCACAATGGGCCCTGAGGACAAAGAGGGGTCCCCTGAATGTCACAATGGGCCCTGGGGACAAGGGCGTGCCGAGGATGTCACAATGGGCCCTGGGGACAATGGGGGGTCCTGGAATGTCACAATGGGCACTGGGGACTATGGGGGTCCCCAGGATGTCACAATGGGCCTTGGGGACAATAGGAGGTTCTGGGATGTCACAATGGGCCCTGGGGACAATGGGGGGTGCCCAGGATGTGAAAATGAGTCCTGAGGACATGGGGGGGTCCCCATGGTGTCACAATGGGTCCCCAGTGACAAGGAGGGGTCCCCATGGTGTCACAATAGGCCCTTGGGACAATGGGGTCCCCTGAATGTCACAATGGGCCCTGGGAACAAAAGTGGTTGCCATGGTGCCACAAGGGGCCCTGGGGTCAAAGGCGGTCCCCATGGTGCTAAAATGGGCCCTGGGAGCAAGGGGGTGGCCAGGATGTCACAATGGGTCCTGGGGACAATGGGGGGTGCCCAGGATGTCACAATGGACCCTGAGGACATGGGGGGGTCCCCATGGTGCCACAATGGGCCCTGGGGACTAATGAGGTCCCCACTATGTCACAATGCGTCCTGGAGAAAAAGATGGGTCCCCAGGATGTTACAATCTGCTCTTGGCACAATGGGGTTCCTGGGATGTCACAATGGGCCCTGGGGACAATGGGGGTCCCCACGGTGCCACGATGGGTCCTGGGGACAAGGGCGTCCCCCTAGATGTCACAATGGGCCCTGGGGACAATGGGGTTGCCCAGGATGTCACAATGGACCCTGGGGACAAAGGGGGGTGGGCAGGATGTCACAATGGGCACTGGGGACAAAGGGGGGGTCCCCATGGTGTCACAATGGGTCCCCAGTGACAAGGAGGGTTCCCCATGGTGTCACAATAGGCCCTGGGGACAAAGTGGGGTCCTAGAATGTCACAATGAGCCCTGGGGACAAAGGGGGGTCCTGGGATGTCACAATGGGCCCTGGGGACAAGAGGGGATTCCTAGGATGTCACAATGGGCCCTGGGGACTAATGTGGTCCCCACGGTGTCACAATATGTCCTGGAGACAAAGAGGGGTCCCCAGGATGCCACAATGGGCCCTTGGGACAATGGGGTTCCTGGGATGTCACAATGGGTCCCCAGTGACAAAGGGGGTCCCCAGGATGTCTCAATGGGCCCTGAGAACAATGGGAGGTCCCCATGGTGTCACAAAGGGTCCCCAGTGACAAGGGAGGTCCCCACGGTGCCACGATGGGTCCTGGGGACAAGGAGGTCCCCAGGATGCCACAATGGGCCCTGGGGACAATGGGGGGTCCTGGGACGTCACAATGGGCCCCAGTGACAAAGGGGGTCCCCAGGATGTCACAATGGGCCCTGGGGACAATCTGGGGTCCTGGGACGTCACAATGGGCCCTGGGGACAAGGAGGGATCCCCAGGATGTCACAATAGGACCTGGGGACAAGGGGGTCCCCAGGACTCACAGTGGGCTCTGGGGACAATGGAGGTTCCCCAGGATGCTCACAATAGGCCCTGAGGACAAGGGGTGGTCCCCATGGTGTCACAATGGGTCCCCAGTGACAAGGGGGGTCCCCAAGTGTCACAATGGGCCCTGGGGACAATGGGGGTCCCGGGACGGAATAATAGGCCCTGGGAACAAAGGGGGGGTCCCACAGTGTCACAATGGGCCCTGGGGACAAAGCGGGTCCCCACGGTGTTACAATGGTCCAGGGGGAAAAAGGGGGATGCCCAGGATGTCACAATGGGCCCTGAGGACAAGGGGGGCTCCCCAGGGTGTCGGAATGGGTCCCCAGTGACAAGGAGGGTCCCCATGGTGTCACGATGGGTCCTGGGGACAAGGGGGTCCCCAGGATGTAAGAATGAACCCTGGGGACAATGGGGGGTCCTGGGACGTCACAATGGGCCCTGGAGACAAAGGGGGTCCCCAGATTGTCACAATGGGCCCTGGGGACAATGTGGGGTCCTGGGACGTCACAATGGGCCCCAGTGACAAAGGGGGTCCCCAGGATGTCACAATGGGCCCTGGGGACAATCTGGGGTCCTGGGACGTCACAATGGGCCCTGGGGACAAGGAGGGATCCCCAGGATGTCACAATGGGCCCTGGGGACAATGGGGGGTCCTGGGACGTCACAATGGGCCCTGGGGACAAGAGGGGGTCCCCAGGATGTCACAATGGGCCCTGGCGACAAAGAGGGGTCCCCTGAATGTCACAATGGGCCCTGGGGACAAGGGGGTGCCGAGGATGTCACAATGGGCCCTGGGGACAAGGGGGGGTCCGCAGGATGTCACAATGGGCACTGGGGACAAAGGGGAGGTCCCCATGGTGTCACAATGGGCCCAAGTGACAAGGAGGGTCCCCACGGTGCCACGATGGGTCCTGGGGACAAGGGGGTCCCCCAGATGTCACAATGGGCCCTGGGGACAATGGGGTTGCCCAGGATGTCACAATGGACCCTGGGGACAAAGGGGGATCCCCAGGATGTCACAATGGGCCCTGGGGACCAGGGGGGTCCTGCGATGTCACAAGGGGCCCTGGGGAGAAAGGGGGTCCCCTGGATGTCACAATGGGCTCTGGGGACAAGGAGTGTCCCCAGGATGTCACAATGGGCCCTGGGGACAAGGAGGGATCCCCAGGATGTCACAATGGGCCCCAGTGACAAGGGGGGGTCCCCAGGATGTCACAATGGGCCCTGAGGACAAAGAGGGGTCCCCTGAATGTCACAATGGGCCCTGGGGACAAGGGCGTGCCGAGGATGTCACAATGGGCCCTGGGGACAATGGGGGGTCCTGGAATGTCACAATGGGCACTGGGGACTATGGGGGTCCCCAGGATGTCACAATGGGCCTTGGGGACAATAGGAGGTTCTGGGATGTCACAATGGGCCCTGGGGACAATGGGGGGTGCCCAGGATGTGAAAATGAGTCCTGAGGACATGGGGGGGTCCCCATGGTGTCACAATGGGTCCCCAGTGACAAGGAGGGGTCCCCATGGTGTCACAATAGGCCCTTGGGACAATGGGGTCCCCTGAATGTCACAATGGGCCCTGGGAACAAAAGTGGTTGCCATGGTGCCACAAGGGGCCCTGGGGTCAAAGGCGGTCCCCATGGTGCTAAAATGGGCCCTGGGAGCAAGGGGGTGGCCAGGATGTCACAATGGGTCCTGGGGACAATGGGGGGTGCCCAGGATGTCACAATGGACCCTGAGGACATGGGGGGGTCCCCATGGTGCCACAATGGGCCCTGGGGACTAATGAGGTCCCCACTATGTCACAATGCGTCCTGGAGAAAAAGGGGGGTCCCCAGGATGTTACAATCTGCTCTTGGCACAATGGGGTTCCTGGGATGTCACAATGGGCCCTGGGGACAATGGGGGTCCCCACGGTGCCACGATGGGTCCTGGGGACAAGGGCGTCCCCCTAGATGTCACAATGGGCCCTGGGGACAATGGGGTTGCCCAGGATGTCACAATGGACCCTGGGGACAAAGGGGGGTGGGCAGGATGTCACAATGGGCACTGGGGACAAAGGGGGGGTCCCC
This sequence comes from Patagioenas fasciata, assembly GCF_037038585.1. Classification (NCBI taxonomy): domain Eukaryota; kingdom Metazoa; phylum Chordata; class Aves; order Columbiformes; family Columbidae; genus Patagioenas; species Patagioenas fasciata. The sequence continues at coordinate 47,348 of NW_027288814.1, read as the reverse complement.
ATGGTGTCACAATGGGTCCCCAGTGACAAGGAGGGTTCCCCATGGTGTCACAATAGGCCCTGGGGACAAAGTGGGGTCCTAGAATGTCACAATGAGCCCTGGGGACAAAGGGGGGTCCTGGGATGTCACAATGGGCCCTGGGGACAAGAGGGGATTCCTAGGATGTCACAATGGGCCCTGGGGACTAATGTGGTCCCCACGGTGTCACAATATGTCCTGGAGACAAAGAGGGGTCCCCAGGATGTCACAATGGGCCCTTGGGACAATGGGGTTCCTGGGATGTCACAATGGGTCCCCAGTGACAAAGGGGGTCCCCAGGATGTCTCAATGGGCCCTGAGAACAATGGGAGGTCCCCATGGTGTCACAAAGGGTCCCCAGTGACAAGGGAGGTCCCCACGGTGCCACGATGGGTCCTGGGGACAAGGAGGTCCCCAGGATGCCACAATGGGCCCTGGGGACAATGGGGGGTCCTGGGACGTCACAATGGGCCCCAGTGACAAAGGGGGTCCCCAGGATGTCACAATGGGCCCTGGGGACAATCTGGGGTCCTGGGACGTCACAATGGGCCCTGGGGACAAGGAGGGATCCCCAGGATGTCACAATGGGACCTGGGGACAAGGGGGTCCCCAGGACTCACAGTGGGCTCTGGGGACAATGGAGGTTCCCCAGGATGCTCACAATAGGCCCTGAGGACAAGGGGTGGTCCCCATGGTGTCACAATGGGTCCCCACTGACAAGGGGGGTCCCCAAGTGTCACAATGGGCCCTGGGGTCAATGGGGGTCCCGGGACGGAATAATAGGCCCTGGGAACAAAGGGGGGGTCCCACAGTGTCACAATGGGCCCTGGGGACAAAGCGGGTCCCCACGGTGTTACAATGGTCCAGGGGGAAAAAGGGGGATGCCCAGGATGTCACAATGGGCCCTGAGGACAAGGGGGTTCCCCAGGGTGTCGGAATGGGTCCCCAGTGACAAGGAGGGTCCCCATGGTGTCACGATGGGTCCTGGGGACAAGGGGGTCCCCAGGATGTAAGAATGAACCCTGGGGACAATGGGGGGTCCTGGGACGTCACAATGGGCCCTGGAGACAAAGGGGGTCCCCAGATTGTCACAATGGGCCCTGGGGACAATGTGGGGTCCTGGGACGTCACAATGGGCCCCAGTGACAAAGGGGGTCCCCAGGATGTCACAATGGGCCCTGGGGACAATCTGGGGTCCTGGGACGTCACAATGGGCCCTGGGGACAAGGAGGGATCCCCAGGATGTCACAATGGGCCCTGGGGACAATGGGGGGTCCTGGGACGTCACAATGGGCCCTGGGGACAAGAGGGGGTCCCCAGGATGTCACAATGGGCCCTGGGGACAAAGAGGGGTCCCCTGAATGTCACAATGGGCCCTGGGGACAAGGGGGTGCCGAGGATGTCACAATGGGCCCTGGGGACAAGGGGGGGTCCCCAGGATGTCACAATGGGCCCTGGGTACAAAGAGGGGTCTCTAAAGTGTCACAATGGGCCCTGGGGACACAGAGGGGCCCTAGGACGTCACAATCAGCCCTGGGGACAAGGGGGAGGTCCCCTGAAAGTCACAATGAGCCCTGGGAACAGAGGGGGTCCCCAGGACGTCACAATGGGCCCTAGGAACAATGGGGGTCCCTTGAAGGTCACAATGGGCCCTGGGGACAATGGTGGGTGTCCTGAATGTCAAAATGGGCCCTGGGGACAAAGGGGGGGTCCGCAGGATGTCACAATGGGCACTGGGGACAAAGGGGGAGTCCCCATGGTGTCACAATGGGCCCAAGTGACAAGGAGGGCACCCACGGTGCCACGATGGGTCCTGGGGACAAGGTGGTCCCCCAGATGTCACATTGGGCCCTGGGGACATTGGGGTTGCCCAGGATGTCACAATGGGCCCTGGGGACAATGGTGGGTCCCCTGAATGTCAAAATGGGCCCTGGGGACAAAGGGGGGTAGCAGGATGTCACAATGGGTACTGGGGACAAAGGGGGCGTCCCCATGGTGTCACAATGGGCCCTGGGGACAAAGGGGGATCCCCAGGATGTCACAATGGGCCCTGGGGACAATGGGAGTCCCCAAGGTGTCAGAACGAGCCCTGGGGACAAAGTGGAATCCTGGGATGTCACAATGGCCCCCAGTGACAAAGGGGTTCCCCATGGTGCCACAATGGGCCCTGGGCACAAAGGGGGTCCCCAGGATTTCACAATAGCACTGGGGACAAAGGGGGGTCATGGGATGTCACAATGGGCCCTGGGGACAAGGGAGGTCCCCATGGTGTCACAATAAGCCCTGGGGACAAAGTGGGGTCCTGGGATGTCACAATGGGCCCCAGTGACAAAGGGGGTCCCCATGGTGCCACAATGGGCCGTGGGGACAAAAGGGGTCCCCAGGATGTCACAATGGGCCCTGGGGACCAGGGGGGGTCCTGCGATGTCACAATGGGCCCTGGGGACAAAGGGGGTCCCCTGGATGTCACAATGGGCTCTGGGGACAAGGGTGGCACCCACGGTGTCACAATGGGCCCTGGGAACAAGGCGGGGTGCCCATAGTGTCACAATGGGTCCTGGGGACAAGTGGGGTCCCCAGGTTGTCACAATGGGCCCTGAGGACAATGTGGGGTCCTGGGATGTCACAATGGGCCCCAGTGACAAAGGGGGTGCCCTGAATGTCACAATGGGTCCTGAAGACAATGGGGGGTCCTGGGACGTCACAATGGGCCCTGGGGACAAGGAGGGATCCCCAGGATGTCACAATGGGCCCTGGGGACAAGGGGGGGTCCCCAGGATGTCACAATGTGCCCTGGGTACAAAGAGGCGTCCCCTGAATGTCGCAATGGGCCCTGGGGACAAGGGGGGGTCCTGGGATGTCACAATGGGCCCTGGGGCCAAACAGGGATCCCCAGGATGTCACAATGGGCCCTGGGGACAATGGGGGGTCCTGGGACGTCACAATGGGCCCCAGTAATAAGGGGGTATCCCCAGGATGTCATAATGGGCCCTGGGGACCAGGGGGGTCCTTCGATGTCACAATGGGCCCTGGGGACAAAGGGGGTCCCCTGGATGTCACAATGGGCCCTGGGGACAAAGGGGGGTCCTGGGATGTCTCAATGAGCCCTGCGGACAAGGGTGGTACCCACGGTGTCACAATGGGCCCTGGGAACAAGGGGGGGACCCCATAGTGTCACAATGGGTCCTGGGGACAATGTGGGGTCCTGGGATGTCACAATGGGCCCCAGTGACAAAGGGGCCCTCTGAATGTCACAATGGGTCCTGGGGAAAATGGGGGGTCCTGGGACGTCACAATGGGCCCTGGGGACAAGGAGGGATCCCCAGGATGTCACAATGGGCCCTGGGGACAAAGAGGCGTCCCCGGAATGTCACAATGGGCCCTGGGGACAAAGAGGAGTCCCCTGAATGTCACAATGGACCCTGGGGACAATGGGGGATCCTGGGACGTCACAATGGGCCCCAGTGACAAGGGGGGGTCCCCAGGATGTCACAATGTGCCCTGGGGACAAAGAGGCGTCCCCGGAATGTCACAATGGGCCCTGGGGACAAGGGGGTGCCCTGAATGTTGCAATGGGCCCTGGGGACAATGGGGAGTCCTAAGACGTCACAATGGGCCCTGGGGACAAGGAGGGATCCTGGGACGTCACAATGGGCCCCAGTGACAAGGGGGGGTCCCCAGGATGTCACAATGGGCCCTGGGGACAAAGAGGGGTCCCCTGAATGTCACAATGGGCCCTGGGGACAAGGGGGTGCAGTGGATGTTACAATGGGCCCTGGGGACAATTGGGGGTGTCCAGGATGTGAGAATGAGTCCTGAGGACAAGGGGGGGTCCCCATGGTGTCACAATGGGTCCCCAGTGACAAGGAGGGGTCCCCATGGTGTCACAATAGGCCCTGGGGACAAAGTGGGGTCCAAGAATGTCACAATGGGCCCTGGGGACAAAAGGGGTTGCCATGGTGCCACAATGGGCCCTGGGGTCAAAGGGGGGTCCTGGGATGTCACAATGGGCCCTGGGGACAAAGGGGGTGTCCCCATGGTGCCACAACGGGCCCTGGGAGCAAGGGGGTGGCCAGGATGTCACAATGGGTCCTGGGGAAAATGGGGGGTGCCCAGGATGTCACAATGGACCCTGAGGACAAGCGGGGGTCTCCATGGTGTCACAATGGGCCCCAGTGACAAAGGGGGTCCCCTGAATGTCACAATAGGTCCTGGGGACAATGGGGGGTCCTGGGACGTCACAATGGGCCCTGGGGACAAGGAGGGATCCCCAGGATGTCAGAATGGGCCCTGGGGACAATGGGGGGTCCTGGGACGTCACAATGGGCCCTGGGGACAAGGGGGTGCCGAGGATGTCACAATGGGCTCTGGGGACAATGGGGGGTCCTGGGCTGTCACAATGGACCCTGAGGACAAGGGGGGTCCCCAGGATGTCACAATGGGCCCTGGGGACAAAGGGGGTCCCCACGGTATCAGAATGGGCCCTGGGGACAAGGGGGGTCCCCTGAATGTCACAATGGGCCCTGGGGACAATGGGGGGTCCTGGGATGTCACAATGAGCCCTGCAGACAAGGGTGGTACCCACAGTGTCACAATGGGCCCTGGGCACAAGGGGGGGTCCCCATAGTGTCACAATGGACCCTGGGGACAAGGGGGTGCCGAGGATGTCACAATGGGCCCTGGGGACAATGGGGGGTCCTGGGACCGCACAATGGGCCCTGAGGACAATGGTGGGTCCCCTGAATGTCAAAATGGGCCCTGGGGACAAAGGGGGGTCCGCAGGATGTCACAATGGGCACTGGGGACAAAGGGGGGGTCCCCAGGATGTCACAATGGGCCCTGGGGACAATGTGGGGTCCTGGGATTTCACAATGGGCCCCAGTGACAAAGGGGGTCCCCTGAATGTCACAATGGGTCCTGGGGACAATGGGGGGTCCTGGGACGTCACAATGGGCCCTGGGGACAAGGGGGGGTCCCCAGGATGTCACAATGGGCCCTGGGGACAAAGAGGGGTCCCCTGAATGTCACAATGGGCCCTGGGGACAGGGGGGTGCAGTGGATGTCACAATGGGCCCTGGGGACAATGGGGGGTCCTAAGACGTCACAATGAACCCTGGGGACAACGGGGGGTCCTGGGACGTCACAATGGGCCCCAGTGACAAGGGGCGGTCCCCAGGATGTCACAATGGGCCCTGGGGACAAAGAGGAGTCCCCTGAATGTCACAATGGGCCCTGGGGACAATGGGGGTCCCCAGGATGTCACAATGGGCCCTGGGGACAATAGGAGGTTCTGGGATGTCACAATGGGCCCTTGGGGTTTAGAAGTCAGGTCTAAGAGTGCAGCGTTTGGGGTGCAGGGGCTTGGGGGGAAATTTAAGGTTGCAGAGTGTGGGGTGCACAGGACTGGGGCACAGGATTTGGGGGTGCGGGGTTTCAGGGTTCAGGATTTGGAGGTGTGGAGTTTTGGGGTGCAGGGGTTGGGAGTGCAGGGTGGTGGGGGTGAGAGATTTGGGTGCAGGATTTGGGGGTGCAGAGTCTTGGGAGGCAAGGATCCGGGGCTGCAGGATTTGGGGGTTCAGTGTTTAGGGCAGCACAATCTTGGGGTGCAGGGGTTTGCAGTGAAAGGTTTGGTAGGCAGGATTTGGGGTGCAGGATTCTGGGGTGCTGGGTTTGGGGTACAGGATTTGGTGTTGCAGGGATGGGGTTGAAGGGCTTGGGTTGCCAGGCCTTTGAGGTGCAGGATTTGGAGGTGCAGGGTTTGGGAGGGAATTCTTTGGGGTACAGGGTTTGGGGGCAGGTTTAGGGGTGGAGGATATAGGACGGAAAGATTTGGGAATGCAGGGTTTGGGGTGCAGGTTTCGGGGTTCAGGAAGGTAGGGAGGGCAGGATTAGGGGGTGCAAGGTTTCAGTTGTAGGGTTTAGGGGTGCAGAGTTTGGTAGGGCCGAATTTGGGGGTGCAGGATCTGGGGTGCAGGGTTTGGGAAGACAGGATCGGGGGTGGAGGATTTGGGGATGCAGGATTGAGGGGCAGGGTTTTGGTGCAGGGCTTGGGGTCAGGATCTGGGGTGCAGGTTTGGGAAGAGTATTTTGGGGTGCAGGATTTTGGGTGCCGTGTCTGCGGGGCAGGTTTGGGGTGATCACTGCTGATCCGCACACACTCTCTCTCTCTGTCCCCATTGTCCCCAATGCCCCCTTACCTGTCTCACCTCCCTCTCCAGCTCCGCTCCCACCCCCCCAATCCCCCTCAGCGGGGCCAGCCCGGGGTGCAGCTGCTGCAACGGCTCCTCCTCTGCATTCATTAACAATTAACACCCTCAGCAGCGCTAATTAACACCCCCCCACCCCCCCGTATCCCCGCTGCCCCCTAATTACCCCCTAATTCGCGCTAATCACCCCTAATTCCCCCTCATTACTCACCCAGCAGCCCCTCGATGTCCGCAGCCGCCATCTTGCCCCGCCGGGAGGGCCACAAACCACCTCAAAATTGACCCAAAATAGCGCTTTTTCAACCCAAAACCCTCCCGCTGAGGCTCCCCGAGCTGTGTCCCCAAAGCCCCCGCTGTTGTCACCTCGGGAAAAGCGCGAAAAAAGCGGCCCCGGGGGTCCCCGCGCTTCGCTTCGCGCTCTGAGGGAAAGCGCGGGAAAACGAGCGGAGACGGAAAGAGCCGAGCGCAGCCGAATGGGCCCGAGCGGAGCCGAATGGGCCCGAGCGGAACCGAACGGCGCCCGAGCGGAGCCGAACGGCGCCCGAGCGGAGCCGAGCGGCGCCCGAGCGGAGCCGAGCGGCGCCCGAGCGGAGCCGAGCGGCGCCCGAGTCCCGGCCGGGGCCGAACGCACCCGAAGGGACCCGAAGTCTTCCCGAAGGGGTCCGAGTGGAGCCGAACGCACCCGAACGCACCCGAAGGGGCCGAACGCACCCGAAGGGACCCGAAGTCTTCCCGAAGGGGTCCGAGTGGAGCCGAACGCACCCGAAGGGACCCGAACCCACCCGAAGGGGCCCGAGTGGAGCCGAACAAACCCGAAGGGACCCGAACCCACCCGAAGGGACCCGAACCCACCCGAAGGGACCCGAACGCACCCGAAGGGACCCGAACGCACCCGAAGGGAGCCGAACGCACCCGAAGGGACCCGAACGCACCCGAAGGGGTCCGAGTGGAGCCGAACGCACCCGAAGGGACCCGAACGCACCCGAAGGGACCCGAAGTCTCCCCGAAGGGGCCCGAACCCACCCGAAGGGGCCCGAAGTCTCCCCGAAGGGACCCGAAGTCTCCCCGAAGGGACCCGAAGTCTCCCCGAAGGGACCCGAACCCACCCGAAAGTGCCCCAAAAGGCGCCAAACTCCCAAATCCCCCCCCTTTTTACCCCAAAACCCGTGTTCCGCTCCCCCCCCGGCCCCTCCTCTTCCTCCCCCCGCCCCCTTTCTTCCCCTTTTCCCGCCTCACGATCGTTTCCCGCCGCGGCGGTGGCTGCGAGCGAGGCCACGCCCCCTTCCTCAGGCGGCGGCCAATGGGAAGCGGGGGGGGTGCGTGGCCACGCCCACTGTGCGTGGCGTGCGCGGAGGCGGCTCCGAGAGGAGCCGAAGATACACGAAGGGAGCCGAAGATACACGAAGGGAGCCGAAGGGACCCGAGGGGACCCGAAGGGACCCGAACGCACCCGAAGGGACCCGAACGCACCCGAAGGGACCCGAACGCACCCGAAGGGACCCGAGTGGGGCCCGAACGTACCCGAGGGGACCCGAAGGCACCCGAAGGCACCCAAAGGGACCCGAACGCACCCGAAGGGACCCGAACGCACCCGAAGGGACCCGAGTGGGACCCGAACACACCCGAAGGGACCCGAAGGGACCCGAGTGGGGCCCGCACTCACCCGAAGGGACCCGAAGGGACCCGAACACACTTAGGGGGCTCCATGAGTCACTTATGGGTCACTATGGGGCACTCCTGGGTCCCTAAGGGGGAAATTATGGGGGTCTATGGGGAGTTCAGGAGGGACCCAGGAGTACCCCAAGGGACCCAGGAGTGCCCCAAAGGACCCAGGAGTTCAGGAGGGACCCAGGAGTGCCCCAAAGGACCCAGGAGTTCAGGAGGGACCCAGGAGTGCCCCAAAGGACCCAGGAGTACCCAAATGTGTTGTGTTTTGTTTTTTCTCTCTTGTTTATGTCCTCTTTTACCTGAAATGGGACAATGGGGGCAATGGGGGGCAATGGGGTCAATGGGGGGCAATGGGGTCAGTGGGGGGCAATGGGGTCAGTGGGGGGCAATGGGGGACAATGGGGGACAATGGGGGCAGTGGGTACAATGGGGGCAATGGGGGGCAATGGGGGCAATGGGGGGCAATGGGGGGCAATGGGGGGCAATGGGGGGCAATGGGGGCAGTGGGGGGCAATGGGACAATGGGGGGCAATGGGGTCAATGGGGGCAATGGGAGTCAATGCGGTCAATGGGGGCAATGGGAGTCAATGGGGGGCAATGGGGATCAATGGGTCAACGGGGTCAATGGGGGTCAATGGGGGTCAATGGGTCAATGGGGGCAATGGGGGCAATGGGGATCAATGGGGGGCAATGGGGGGCAATGGGGATCAATGGTGATCAATGGGGGGCAATGGGGGTCAATGGGGGGTCAATGAAGTCAATGACTCAATGGGGGTCAATGGGGATCAATGGGTCAATGGGGTCAGTGGGGTCAATGGGAGTCAATGGGGTCAATGGGGGTCAATGGGGTCAATGGGTCAATGGGGTCAATGGGGATCAATGGGTCAATGGGGTCAATGGGTCAATAGGGATCAATGGGGGGCAATGGGGATCAATGGGTCAATGGGGTCAATGGGGTCAATGGGTCAATGGGGGTCAATCGGTCAATGGGGATCAATGGGGGTCAATGGGGTCAGTCAATGGGGTCAATGGGGTCAATGGGAGTCAATGGGGTCAATGGGTCCCAGGGTCGCATTCCCGCTGTCCCTGTCCCCGCTGTCCCAGGGCTCAGTGCTCACTCCTCATTGGTTCCTGGCCTTTTGCATTCATTAATATTCGGTTAATTATTCGTTAAGGTTTTCTCGCCATAGTTGAGCCCAGCAGGAACCCCCGGGGTCCTAAAACCCTCCCTCTCTATGGGTCCCTATGGGGCTCTATGGGTCCCTATGGAGCTCTATGGGTCCCTATGGGTCCCTATGGAGCTCTCTAGGTCCCTATGGGGTTCCATGGGGCTCTGTGGTTTCCTATGGGCCTCTATGGGGCTCTATGGGTCCCTATGGGTCCCTATGGGTCTTAATGGGTCTCTATGGGGCTCCTTGGGTCTCTATGGGTCCCTATGGGTCTCTATGGGTCTCTACGGGTCCCTATGGGTCTCTATGGGTCTCTACAGGCTCTATGGGTCCCTATGGGGCTCCTTGATGCTCTATGGGTCTCTATGGAACCCCCAGGGTCCTAAAACCCTCCCTCTCTATGGGTCCCTTTGGGTCTCTATGGGTCCCTATGGGTCTCTATGGGGTTCCATGGGGCTCTGTGGCTCCCTATGGGCCTCTATGGTCTCTATGGGTCCCTATGGGGTCCTACGGAGCTCTATGGGTCCCTATGGGTCTCTACAGGCTCTACGGTCCCTATGGGTCTCTATGGGGTTCCATGGGGCTCTGTGGCTCCCTATGGGCCTCTATGGTCTCTATGGGTCCCTATGGGGTCCGACGGAGCTCTATGGGTCCCTATGGGTCTCTACAGGCTCTACGGTCCCTATGGGTCTCTATGGGGTTCCATGGGGCTCTGTGGCTCCCTATGGGCCTCTATGGTCTCTATGGGTCCCTCTGGGGTCCTATGGAGCTCTATGGGTCCCTATGGGTCTCTACAGGCTCTACGGTCCCTATGGGTCCCTATGGGTCTCTATGGTCTCTATGGGTCCCTTTGGGTCTCTATGGGTCCCTATGGGGTTCCATGGGGCTCTGTGGCTCCCTATGGGCCTCTATGGTCTCTATGGGTCCCTATGGGGTCCTATGGAGCTCTATGGGTCCCTATGGGTCTCTACAGGCTCTACGGTCCCTATGGGTCCCTATGGGTCTCTATGGTCTCTATGGGTCCCTATGGGTCCCTTTGGGTCTCTATGGGTCCCTATGGGGTTCCATGGGGCTCTGCGGCTCCCTATGGGCCTCTATGGTCTCTATGGGTCCCTATGGGGTCCTATGGAGCTCTATGGGTCTCTATGGGTCCCTATGGGTCTCTACAGGCTTTACGGTCCCTATGGGTCTCTATGGGGTTCCATGGGGCTCTGTGGCTCCCTATGGGCCTCTATGGTCTCTATGGGTCCCTATGGGGTCCTATGGAGGTGGGTGCTTTTTTCCAACCAAAGTGATTAATGAGTTTTTAGGGTTTATCCCAAATGATGGGAACCCCCGGTTCCTTCCTTCCTTCCTTCCTTCCTTCCTTCCTTCCTTCCTTCCTTCCTTCCTTCCTTCCTTCCTTCCTTCCTTCCTTCCTTCCTTCCCTCCTTCCTTCCTTCCTTCCTTCCTTCCTTACTTCCTTCCCTCCTTCCTTCCCTCCTTGCCCTCTCATAACCGCACGTGAGCCCCGATGCTGAGGGCCCTTGAGCTCCTCCTCGCCTTTGAAAACAACATGGACGACCTCATCTTGTTGATGATGGGGATCTTCTGGAGCAGGCCAGGGATCCTCTGGAGATCCTCGCAACGTGGTGCTTTCCTTTGAGCCCACGACTTCTCTGCCTGGGGCCTCTTCCCATTGGACGCTCTTGGAGGAGCCACTGAGTTTTTGGAGCTCGCCACCTCTTTTGGATGAAGCTGGAGCAGCTGGGGATGGGCCTGGGATGCTGGGCAGGAAGAGCCAGGGCCGGTGCTGGACCCTCCCCAGCCCATTTCTCTCTGTTCGCTCCTCCAGAATCCTCTGAATCTGATGGCGAAGATGACGAAGATGACGAAGATGACGAAGATGACGAAGATGATGAAGATGATGAAGATGACGAGCGTGTCCCCACGCGGGAAGACATCAAGAAGCTGATGGAAAGCAAGAAGAAGCAGCAGTCGCTCCAGGAGAGCTTTGGATACCCCAGACCACCCCTTGTGCTTCAGATGCCCACACCACCCCTTGTGTTTTGGATACCCCAGACCACCCCTTGTGCTTCGGATGCCCACAGCACCCCTTGTGTTTTGGATACCCCAGACCACCCCTTTGGGGAAGACCCTCCGTATGCTGAGGTGTTGCGTCTCCTTCCTCTTCATCCTCTAAAAGGTGTTTGGTGAAGAGCAGAGCTGGAAGCGGGGGTTCCCATCATTTGGGATAAACCCTAAAAACTCATTTTGGTTGGAAAAGACCCTCGAGGTCATGGAGGCCAAGCATAACCCACCCCTGGCACTGACCCGTATCCCTGAGGACGGTGTTTTGTGACACCATGGGGACCCCGCCTTGTCCCCAGAGCCCATTGTGACATCCTGGGGACCCCCTTTGTCCCCAGGGCCCATTGGACGTCCCATGACTCCCCCTTGTCCCCAGGGCCCATTGTGACATCCAGAGGACCCCGCTTTCTCCCCTGGGCGCATTGTGACTTCCTAGGACCCCCCATTGTCCCCAGGGATCATTGGGACACCGTGGGGACCCCCTTTGTCCCCAGGGCCCATTGTGATATTCGGGGGACCCCCTTGTCCCCAGGGCCCATTGTGACATCCCAGGACCCTCCATTGTCCCCAGAGCCCATTGTGACATCCTAGGGACCCCCTTTGTCCCCAGGGCCCATTTTCGCACCATGGGGACCCCCTTTGTTACTGGGTCCCAATGTGACATTCCAGGACCTTACTTTGTCCCCAGGGCCCATTGTGAATTCCCAGGGCCCCATGTTGTCCCCAGGGCCCATTGTGACATCCTGGGGACCCCCTTTGTCCCTGTCGAGGGTTAAGATTCCTAACCCCAACTCCTAACCCCAACTCCTAACCCAGACCATAACGCTAATCCTAATCCTAAACCTAAGCCTAATTCCTAACCCTAAACCCAATCCTAACCCAATCCCTTAACCCTAACCCAATCTCTTAACCCTTATCCCAATCCCTTAACCCTAACCCAAACTCCTAACTCTAAGCCTAAGCCCAACCCAGACGCCTAAGCCCAACCCAGACGCCTAAGCCAAACTCCTAACACTAAGCCTAACCCTAACGGAAACTCCTAACCCTAACCCAAACTCCTAGCCTTAAGACTAACCCTAAATCCTAACTCAAACTCCTAACCCTAAGTCTAAGCCTAAACCAAACTCCTAAGCTTAAGACTAAGCCTAACCCAAACTCCTAAGCCTAACCCTAACCCAAACTCCAAAACCTAAGCCTAACCCTAACCCAAACCCAAACTCAGTGGCCACTAAGCAGGCCTGGAGCTGTCAGGAGAAAGGACTCCCTGGAGCTCACCCAGCTCTAAACTCAGCCCCAACCTGCTGCTGCCTCGGCAGCCGGCACTGCGAGCGGCGCAGAGACGGAGCAGTTGGCAAAGAGCTTTGCAAGGCAGAGCCCTCTGGGGCACAGCACTGAGCTGGACCCACTTCCCCTCTGCGTGACCGAGCGTCAGCCAAGAAAGCAGCAAGCTAAATTTCACAGGAACGGAAAATTAACATGGAAACGCTCATTTGTTCCCAGGTCGTACCTGTGGGATCGCCCCGAGGCTCACGGACACACTCAGGTGAAGCAGTCAAGGAGCCGCTGCCTACAGGGACGGCTGGAATCGAGCAGAAAGGAAAAGCGTTTCCATTTCACGTTGTGAAATGACCTGCAGTGCCTGGACGGGGGTCAGGCAACAACACGGGACCCAGACGCATGCTGAAATTGCCAAAGCTGCAGAGGGGCTGCAGACCCCTTGTCTGGGACCTGGCAGCTTCCAAACTACTGTGTCCAGGCCACATGCAACACCCCTCAAGGACCAGATGGACCAACACGGGGCCTCTCAGGGCCTTCTGACCAGGAGACCTCTCACACACACAAAAGGAAACCCACACTAACGTGGGAGCATGGAGCACCAGGGCAAAAAATGATCATCCATGTTTCTCCTAAATCAGAGCCTGCTGGCTACTGCAAGGCTCAACTATTGCAAGAAAACGTTCACAAATAATAAACCAAATACTAACAAATGCAAAAGGCCAGTAACCAATGAACACTGAACACTGGGCACTGGAGACAGTGGGGGGTCCTGGGATGTCACAATGGGCCCTGGGGACAAAGTAAGGTCCTCGGCTGTCACAATGAGCCCTGAGGACAAGGGGGGTCCCCAGAATTTCACAATGAGCACTGGGGACAAAGTGGGGTCCTGGGATGTCAAAATGGGCCCTGGGGACAAAGGGGGTCCCTTAATTGTCACAATGGGCCCTGGGGACAAAGTGGGGTCCTGGAAAGTCACAATGGGCCCAGAGGACAAAGGGGGTCCCCATGGTGCCACAGTGGGCCCTGGGGATAAAGGGGGTCCTGAGACGTCACAATGGGCCCTGGGGAAAAGGCGGGGTCCCCACGGTGTCACAATGGGCCCTGGGGACAATGGGGGGTCCTGGGATGTCACAATGGGCCCCAGTGACAAAGGGGGTCCCCATGGTGCAACAACGAGCTCTGGGGATAAAGGGGGTCTCCAGGATGTCACAATGGGCCCTGGGGACAAAGGAAGTCCCCAGAATGCCACAATGGGTCCTGGAAAGAAGTGGGGTCCCCACGGTGTCACAATGGGCCTTGGGGACAAAGGGGGGTCCCCAGGATGTCACAATGGGCCCCGGGGACAAAGGGGTCCCCAGGATGTCACAATGGGTACTGGGGACAAAGGCGGGGTCCCCATGGTGTCACAATGGACCCAAGTGACAGGACGAGTCCCCACGGTACCACTATGGGCCCTGGAGACCAGGGGGTTCCCCGGATTTCACAATCGGCCCTGGGGACAAGGGGGGTCCCCCGGATGTCACAAGTGGCCCTGGGGATAAAGGGGGTCCCCATGGTGCCACAATGTGCCCCTGGGACAAAGGGGTCCCCAGGATGTCACAATAAGCCCTGGGGACAAGGGGGGTCCCCAGGATGTCAGAATGGGCACTGGGGACAACGCGGGGTCCTGGGATGTCACAATGGGCCACGGGGACAAAGGCGATCCCCATGGTGTCACAATGGGCCCTGGGGACAAGGGGGTCCCCAGGATGTCACAATGGGCTCATGGGATAAAGGGGGGACCCACGGTGTCACTATAGGCCCTGGGGACAACGGGGGGTCCCCACAGTGCCACGATGGGTCGTGTGGACAAGGGGGTCCCCAGGATGTTCACAACGGGCCCTGAGGACAAAGGGGGTCCCCACGGTGTCACAATGGTCCCTGGGGACAACTTGGGGTCCTGGGATGTCACAATGGGCCCTGGGGACAAAGGCGGTCCCCAGGATGTCACAATAAGCCCTGGGGACAAGGGGGGTCCCCAGGATGTCACAATGGGCACTGGGGACAAAGGGGGTACCCACGGTGTCACTATAGGCCCTGGGGACAACGGGGGGTCCCCACGGTGCCACGATGGGCCCTGGGGACAAGGGGGTCCCCAGGATGTTCACAATGGGCCCTGGAGACAATAGGGTGTCCCCAGGATGTCACAATGGGCCCTGGGGACAAAGAGGGTCCCCAGGATGTCACAATCGGCCCTGGGCACAAAGGGGGGTGCACATGGTGTCAAAATGGGCCCTGGGGACAAAGGGCGTCCCCAGGATGTCACAGTGGGCCCTGGGGACAAAGTGGTCCCCATGGTATCAGAATGGGCCCTGGGGACAAAGAGGGGTGCCCTGAATGTCACAATGGGCCCTGAGGACAAAGGGGGGTCCCCAGGATGTCGCAATGGGCCTTGGGGACAATGGGGGGTCCTAGGATGTCACAATGGGCCCGAGTGACAAATGGGGTCTCTATGGTGTCACAATGGGCCCTGAAGACAAAGGGGGTCCCCTGAATGTCACAATGGGCCCTGAGGACAATGGGGGTTCCTGGAACGTCACAATGGGCCCTGGGGAGAAAGGGAGGTCCCCAGGATGTCACAATGGGCCCTGGAGACAATTGGGGGTTTTGGGATGTCACGATGGGCTCTGACGACAAGGGGAGGTGCCCATGGTGTCACAATGGCTCCTCAGTGACAAGGGGGGTCCCTATAGTGTCACAATGGGCTCTGCAGACAATGGGGGGTCCTGGGATGTCACAATGGGCACCAGTGACAAAGGGGGTCCTCATGGTGCCACAATGGGCCCTGGGGAGTAAGTGGGGTCCTGGGATGTCACAATGGGTCCTGGGGACAAAGGGTGATCCTTTGATGTCACAAGGGGCCCTGGAGGCAAGGGGGTCCCCAGGATGTTACAATGGGCCCTGGGCACAAAGGGGGGTCCCCATAGTGTCACAATGGGTCCCCAGTGACAAGGGGGTCCCCACGGTGCCACGATGGTCCCTGGGGACAAGAGGGGGTCCCCATGGTGTCACAATGGACCCTGGGGTCAAAGGGGGTTCCCAGGACATCACAATGGGCTCTGGGGACAATGGGGATCCTGGGACATCACAATGAGCCCTGGGGACAAGGGGGGGTCCTGGGACGTCACAATGGGTCCTGGGGACAAAGCGGTTCCCCAGGATGTCACAATGGGCCCCGGGGACAAAGCAGGGTCCTGGGACGTCACAATGGGCCCTGGAGACAAAGGGATTCCCCAGGATGTCACAATGGGCCCTGGAGACAAAGGGGGTCCCCACAGTGTCACAATGGTCCCTGGGGACAAAGGAGATCCCCACAGTGTCACAATGGACCCAGGGGACAAAAGGGGGACCCCAGGATGTCACTATGGGCCCAGGGGACAATGGGGGGTCCTGGGACGTTATAATGGGCCCTCGGGAAAAAGGGGGTCCACATGGTGCCACAATGGGCCCTGGGGACAACGGGGGTCCCCAGGATGCCACAATGGACACTGGGGACAAGGGGGTCCCCAGGATGTCACAATGGGCCCTGGGGACACAGGTGGTCCCCAGGATGTCACAATGGGCCCTGGGGACAAAGTGGGGTCCTAAGATGTCACAATGGGCACTGGGGACAAAGGGGGTCCCCATGGTGCCACAATGGGCCTTGGGGACAATGGGGTCTCCCCAGGATGTCACAATGGGCCTTGGGGACAAAGGGGTGTCCCCTGAATGTGCATAATGGGCCCTGGGGACAAAGGGTGGTCGCCGGGATGTCTCAGTGGGCCCTGGGGACAATGGGGGGTCCTGGGATGTCACAATGGGCCCCAGTGACAAAGGGGGTCCCCATGGTGCGACAACGAGCTCTGGGGATAAAGGGGGTCTCCAGGATGTCACAATGAGCCCTGGGGACAAAGGAAGTCCCCAGAATGCCACAATGGGTCCTGGAAAGAAGTGGGGTCCCCAGGATGTCACAATGGGCACTGGGGACAACGAGGGGTCCTGGGACGTCACAATGAGCCCTGGGGAGAAAGGGGGGTCCCCACCCTGTCAGAAGGGACCCTGGGGAGAAGGTGGGGTCCTGGGATGTCACAATGGGCCCTGGGGACAAAGGGGGTGTCCATGGTGCCACAATGGGCCCTGGGGACTAGGTGGGGGGGGTCCCCTCGGTGCCACGATGGGCCCTGGGGACAAGGGGGTCCCCAGGATGTCACAATGGGCCCTGAGGACAAATTGGGGTTCTGGGATGTCACAATGGGCCCTGGGGACAAAGGGGGTCCCCATGGTGCCACAATGGGCCCTGGGGACAAAGAGGGGTCCCCAGAATGTCACAATGGGCCCTGGGGACATTTGGGGTCCCCAGAATGTCACAATGGGCCCTGGGAACAATAGGGGGTCCTGGGACGTCACAATGGGCCCTGGAGTAAAGGGGGGTCCCCAGGATGTCACAATAGGCCCTGGGGACAAAGAGGAGTCCCCTGAATGTCATAATGGGCCCTGAGGACAAGGAGGGTCTCCACGGTGTCACAATGGGCCCTGGGGACAATGGGGGGTCCTGGGATGTCACAATAGGCCCTGGGGACAAAGGGGGTCCCCATGATTTCACAATGGGCCCAGGGGACAATGGGGCATCCTGGGACGTCACAATGGGTCCTGGGGACAAAGGGGGTCCCCATGGTATCACAATGGCCCTGGGGATAAAGGGGGTCCCCATGGTGTCACAATGGCCCTGGGGATAAAGGGGGACCCCATGGTGTCACAATGGGCCCTGGGGACAAAGGGGGTCCCCATGGTGTCACAATGGCCCTGGGGATAAAGGGGGTCCCCATGGTGTCACAATGGGCCCTGGGGACAAAGGGGGACCCCAGGATGTGTATAATGGGGCCTGGGGACAATGGGGGGTCCTGGGATGTCACAATGGGCTCTGGGGACAATAGGGGGTCCTGGGACGTCACAATGGGCCCTGGAGAAAAGGGGGGGTCCTGGCATGTCACAATAGGCCCTGGGGACAAAGGGGGTCTTCAGGATGTCACAATGGGCCCGGGGGACAAAGGGGGTCCCCAGGATGTCACAGTAGGCCCTGGGGAAAAAGAGGGCTCCCCAGGATATCACAATGGGCCCTGGGGACAAAGAGGGGTCCACAGGATGTGCACAATGGGCCCTGGGGACAAAGGGGGCTCCCCAGGATATCACAATGGGCTCTGGTGACATAGGGGTCCCCAAGATGTCACAACGAGTCCTGGGGACAAGGGGGGTCCCAAGGATGTCACAATGGGCACTGGAGACAAAGGGGGGGTCCCCACGGTGCCACGATGGGCCCTGGGGACAAGGGGGTCCCCAGGATGTAACAATGTGCCCTTGGGACAATGGGGGCTCCTGCGATGTCACAATGGGCCCTGGGGACAAAGGGAGGCCCCATGATGTCACAATGGACCCTGGGGACAAAAGGGGTCCCCGGGATGTCACAATGGGCCCAGGGGACAACGAAGCATCCTGGGACGCCACAATGGGCCCGGGGAAAAAGGGGGGTCCCCAGGTTGTTCACAATGGGCCCTGGGGACAATAGGGGTCCTGGGATGTCACAATGAACCCTAGGGACAAAGGGGGTCCCCAGGATGTCACAATGGGCCCTGGGGATAAAGGGGGTCCCCAGGATGTCACAACGGGCCCTGGGTACAAGGGGGGTCCCACCCTGTCACAATGAGCACTGGGGACAAAGGGGGTCCCCAGGATGTCACAATGGGCACTGGAGACAAAGGGGGGGTCTCCACGGTGCCACAATGGGCCCTGGGGACAAGAGGGTCCCCACGGTTTCACAATGGGCCCTGGGGACAAGGGGGATCCCCGCCCTGTCACAATGGGCCCTGGGGCCAAAGGGATCCCCAGGATGTCACAATGGGCCCTGGGGACTGCGGGGGGTACTAGGATGTCACAATGGGTCTTGGGGACAAAGGGGGTACCCAGGATGTCACAATGGGCCCTGGGGACAATGGGGTGTCCCTTGAAGGTCACAATGGGCCCATGGGACAAAGAGGGTGCCCACGGTGTCACAGTGGGCCCTGGCGACAAAGGGGGATCCCCAGGATGTCACAATGGGCCCCGGGGACAAAGTAAAATCCTGGAATGTCACAATGGTCCCCAGTGACAAAGGCGCTCCCCATGGTGCCACAATGGGCCCTGGGGACAAAGTGGGTCCCCAGGATTTCACAATGAGCACTGGGGACAAAGGGGGGTCCCAGGATATCACAATGGGCCCTGGGGACAAGGGGGGGTTCCCATGGAGTCACAATGGGTCCTGGGGACAACGAGGCGTCCTGGGACGTCACAATGGGACTTGGGGACAAAGGGGGTCTTCCACAGTCTCACAATGGGCCCTAGAGACAAGGGGAGATCCCCAGGATGACACAATAGGCCCTGGGGACAAAGAGGAGTCCCCCTGAATGTCACAATGGGCCCTGGGGACAAGGGGGTTCCCCATGGTATCACAATAAGCCCTGGGGACAAAGTGGGGTCCTGGGATGTCACAACTGGCCCCAGTGACAAAGGGTGTCCCCATGGTGCCACAATGGGCCCTGGGGACAAAGAGGGTCCCCAGGATGTCACAATGGGCTTTGGGGACAAGGCGGGGTCCCCAGGATGTCACAATGGGGTCTTGGGACAAAGGGGGTCCCCAGGATGTCACAATGGTCCCTGGGGACAATGGGGGGTCCTGGGACATCACAATGGGCCCTGGGGACAAAGGCGGTCCCAGGGTGTCACAATAAGCCATGGGGACAAGGGGGGTCCCCAGGATGTCACAATGGGCACTGGGGACAAAGGGGGGTCCCCACGGTGCCATGATGGGCCCTGGCGACAAGGGGGTCCCCAGGATGTCACAATGGGCCCATGGGACAAAGGGGGTACCCATGGTGTCACAATGGGCCCTGGGGACAACTTGGGGTCCTGGGATGTCACAATGGGCCCCGGTGACAAAGGGGGTCCCCGTGGTGCCACAATGTGCCCCTGGGACAAAGGGGGTCCCCAGAATGTCATAATGGGCACTGGGGACAAGGGGGGTCCCCAGGATGTCACAAGTGGCCCTGGGGATAAAGGGGGTCCCCATGGTGCCACAATGTGCCCCTGGGACAAAGGGGTCCCCAGGATGTCACAATAAGCCCTGGAGACAAGGGAGGTCCCCAGGATGTCAGAATGGGCCCTGGGGACAACGCGGGGTCCTGGGATGTCACAATGGGCCACAGGGACAAAGGCGATCCCCATGGTGTCACAATGGGCCCTGGGGACAAGGGGGTCCCCAGGATGTCACAATGGGCTCATGGGATAAAGGGGGTACCCACGGTGTCACTATAGGCCCTGGGGACAACGGGGGGTCCCCACGGTGCCACGATGGGTCGTGTGGACAAGGGGGTCCCCAGGATGTTCACAACGGGCCCTGAGGACAAAGGGGGTCCCCACGGTGTCACAATGGTCCCTGGGGACAACTTGGGGTCCTGGGATGTCACAATGGGCCCTGGGGACAACTTGGGGTCCTGGGATGTCACAATGGGCCCTGGGGACAAAGGCGGTCCCCAGGATGTCACAATAAGCCCTGGGGACAAGGGGGGTCCCCAGGATGTCACAATGGGCTCATGGGATAAAGGGGGTACCCACGGTGTCACTATAGGCCCTGGGGACAACGGGGGGTCCCCACGGTGCCACGATGGGCCCTGGGGACAAGGGGGTCCCCAGGATGTTCACAATGGGCCCTGGAGACAATGGGGTGTCCCCAGGATGTCACAATGGGCCCTGGGGACAAAGAGGGTCCCCAGGATGTCACAATCGGCCCTGGGCACAAAGGGGGGTGCACATGGTGTCAAAATGGGCCCTGGGGACAAAGGGCGTCCCCAGGATGTCACAGTGGGCCCTGGGGACAAAGTGGTCCCCATGGTATCAGAATGGGCCCTGGGGACAAAGAGGGGTGCCCTGAATGTCACAATGGGCCCTGAGGACAAAGGGGGGTCCCCAGGATGTCGCAATGGGCCTTGGGGACAATGGGGGGTCCTAGGATGTCACAATGGGCCCGAGTGACAAATGGGGTCTCCATGGTGTTCACAATGGGCCCTGAAGACAAAGGGGGTCCCCTGAATGTCACAATGGGCCCTGAGGACAATGGGGGTTCCTGGAACGTCACAATGGGCCCTGGGGAGAAAGGGAGGTCCCCAGGATGTCACAATGGGCCCTGGAGACAATTGGGGGTTTTGGGATGTCACGATGGGCTCTGACGACAAGGGGAGGTGCCCATGGTGTCACAATGGCTCCTCAGTGACAAGGGGGGTCCCTATAGTGTCACAATGGGCTCTGCAGACAATGGGGGGTCCTGGGATGTCACAATGGGCACCAGTGACAAAGGGGGTCCTCATGGTGCCACAATGGGCCCTGGGGAGTAAGTGGGGTCCTGGGATGTCACAATGGGTCCTGGGGACAAAGGGTGATCCTTTGATGTCACAAGGGGCCCTGGAGGCAAGGGGGTCCCCAGGATGTTACAATGGGCCCTGGGAACAAAGGGGGGTCCCCATAGTGTCACAATGGGACCCCAGTGACAAGGGGGTCCCCACGGTGCCACGATGGTCCCTGGGGACAAGAGGGGGTCCCCATGGTGTCACAATGGACCCTGGGGTCAAAGGGGGTTCCCAGGACATCACAATGGGCTCTGGGGACAATGGGGATCCTGGGAAATCACAATGAGCCCTGGGGACAAGGGGGGGTCCTGGGATGTTCAATGGGTCCTGGGGACAAAGCGGTTCCCCAGGATGTCACAATGGGCCCCGGGGACAAAGCAGGGTCCTGGGACGTCACAATGGGCCCTGGAGACAAAGGGATTCCCCAGGATGTCACAATGGGCCCTGGGGACAAAGGGGGTCCCCACAGTGTCACAATGGTCCCTGGGGACAAAGGAGATCCCCACAGTGTCACAATGGGCCCAGGGGACAAAAGGGGGACCCCAGGATGTCACAATGGGCCCAGGGGACAATGGGGGGTCCTGGGACGTTATAATGGGCCCTCGGGAAAAATGGGGTCCACATGGTGCCACAATGGGCCCTGGGGACAAGGGGGTCCCCAGGATGTCACAATGGGCCCTGGGGACACAGGTGGTCCCCAGGATGTCACAATGGGCCCTGGGGACAATGTGGGGTCCTAAGATGTCACAATGGGCACTGGGGACAAAGGGGGTCCCCATGGTGCCACAATGGGCCTTGGGGACAATGGGGTCTCCCCAGGATGTCACAATGGGCCTTGGGGACAAAGGGGTGTCCCCTGAATGTGCATAATGGGCCCTGGGGACAAAGGGTGGTCGCCGGGATGTCTCAGTGGGCCCTGGGGACAATGGGGTGTCCTGGGATGTCACAATGGGCCCCCGTGACAAATGGGGTCTCCACGGTGTCACAATGGGCCCTGGGGATAAAGGGGGGTCTCCAGGATGTCACAATGGGCCCAAGTGATGAGTCCCCACAGTGCCACTATGGGCCCTGGAGACAAGGGGGGTCCCCAGGATGTCACGATGGGGCCTGGGGACAACGAGGGGTCCTGGGACGTCACAATGAGCCCTGGGGAAAAAGGGTGGTCCCCATGATGTCACAATGGGCACTGGAGACAGTGGGGGGTCCTGGGATGTCACAATGGGCCCTGGGGACAAAGTAAGGTCCTCGGCTGTCACAATGAGCCCTGAGGACAAGGGGGGTCCCCAGAATTTCACAATGAGCACTGGGGACAAAGTGGGGTCCTGGGATGTCAAAATGGGCCCTGGGGACAAAGGGGGTACCTTAATTGTCACAATGGGCCCTGGGGACAAAGTGGGGTCCTGGAATGTCACAATGGGCCCAGAGGACAAAGGGGGTCCCCATGGTGCCACAGTGGGCCCTGGGGACAAAGGGGGTCCTGAGACGTCACAATGGGCCCTGGGGAAAAGGCGGGGTCCCCACGGTGTCACAATGGGCCCTGGGGACAATGGGGGGTCCTGGGATGTCACAATGGGCCCCAGTGACAAAGGGGGTCCCCATGGTGCGACAACGAGCTCTGGGGATAAAGGGGGTCTCCAGGATGTCACAATGGGCCCTGGGGACAAAGGAAGTCCCCAGAATGCCACAATGGGTCCTGGAAAGAAGTGGGGTCCCCACGGTGTCACAATGGGCCTTGGGGACAAAGGGGGGTCCCCAGGATGTCACAATGGGCCCCGGGGACAAAGGGGTCCCCAGGATGTCACAATGGGTACTGGGGACAAAGGCGGGGTCCCCATGGTGTCACAATGGACCCAAGTGACAGGACGAGTCCCCACGGTACCACTATGGGCCCTGGAGACCAGGGGGTTCCCCGGATTTCACAATGGGCCCTGGGGACAAGGGGGGTCCCCAGGATGTCACAATGGGCACTGGGGACAACGAGGGGTCCTGGGACGTCAGAATGAGCCCTGGGGAGAAAGGGGGGGTCCCCACCCTGTCAGAAGGGACCCTGGGGAGAAGGTGGGGTCCTGGGATGTCACAATGGGCGCTGGGGACAAAGGGGGTGTCCATGGTGCCACAATGGGCCCTGGGGACTGGGGGGGGGGGGGGTCCCCTCGGTGCCACGATGGGCCCTGGGGACAAGGGGGTCCCCAGGATGTCACAATGGGCCCTGAGGACAAATTGGGGTTCTGGGATGTCACAATGGGCCCTGGGGACAAAGGGGGGTCCCCAGGATGTCACAATGGGCCCCGGGGACAAAGGGGTCCCCAGGATGTCACAATGGGTACTGGAGACAAAGGCGGGGTCCCCATGGTGTCACAATGGACCCAAGTGACAGGACGAGTCCCCACGGTACCACTATGGGCCCTGGAGACCAGGGGGTTCCCCGGATTTCACAATGGGCCCTGGGGACAAGGGGGGTCCCCAGGATGTCACAATGGGCCCTGGGGACAAAGGGGGTCCCCACAGTGTCACAATGGTCCCTGGGGACAAAGGAGATCCCCACAGTGTCATAATGGTCCCTGGGGATAAAGGGTACTCCCCAGGATGTCACAATAGGCCCTGGGGACAAAGGGGGTCCCCAGGATGTCACAACGGGCCCTGGGGACATTTGGGGTCCCCAGAATGTCACAATGGGCCCTGGGAACAATAGGGGGTCCTGGGACGTCACAATGGGCCCTGGAGTAAAGGGGGGTCCCCAGGATGTCACAATAGTCCCTGGGGACAAAGAGGAGTCCCCTGAATGTCATAATGGGCCCTGAGGACAAGGAGGGTCTCCACGGTGTCACAATGGGCCCTGGGGACAATGGGGGGTCCTGGGATGTCACAATAGGCCCTGGGGACAAAGGGGGTCCCCATGATTTCACAATGGGCCCAGGGGACAATGGGGCATCCTGGGACGTCACAATGGGCCCTGGGGACAAAGGGGGTCCCCATGGTGTCACAATGGCCCTGGGGATAAAGGGGGACCCCAGGATGTGTATAATGGGGCCTGGGGACAATGGGGGGTCCTGGGATGTCACAATGGGCTCTGGGGACAATAGGGGGTCCTGGGACGTCACAATGGGCCCTGGAGAAAAGGGGGGGTCCTGGGATGTCACAATAGGCCCTGGGGACAAAGGGGGTCTTCAGGATGTCACAATGGGCCCATGGGCCAAAGGGGGTACCCATGGTGTCACAATGGGCCCAGGGGACAAAAGGGGGACCCCAGGATGTCACAATGGGCCCAGGGGACAATGGGGGGTCCTGGGACGTTATAATGGGCCCTCGGGTAAAAGGGGGTCCACATGGTGCCAGAATGGGCCCTGGGGACAACGGGGGTCCCAGGATGCCACAATGGACACTGGGGACAAGGGGGTCCCCAGGATGTCACAATGGGCCCTGGGGACAACGGTGGCTCCTGGGATGTCACAATGGGCCCTGGGGACACAGGTGGTCCCCAGGATGTCACAATGGGCCCTGGGGACAAAGTGGGGTCCTAAGATGTCACAATGGGCACTGGGGACAAAGGGGGTCCCCATGGTGCCACAATGGGCCTTGGGGACAATGGGGTCTCCCCAGGATGTCACAATGGGCCTTGGGGACAAAGGGGTGTCCCCTGAATGTGCATAATGGGCCCTGGGGACAAAGGGTGGTCGCCGGGATGTCTCAGTGGGCCCTGGGGACAATGGGGTGTCCTGGGATGTCACAATGGGCCCCAGTGACAAATGGGGTCTCCACGGTGTCACAATGGGCCCTGGAGTAAAGGGGGGTCCCCAGGATGTCACAATAGTCCCTGGGGACAAAGAGGAGTCCCCTGAATGTCATAATGGGCCCTGAGGACAAGGAGGGTCTCCACGGTGTCACAATGGGCCCTGGGGACAATGGGGGGTCCTGGGATGTCACAATAGGCCCTGGGGACAAAGGGGGTCCCCATGATTTCACAATGGGCCCAGGGGACAATGGGGCATCCTGGGACGTCACAATGGGTCCTGGGGACAAAGGGGGTCCCCATGGTGTCACAATGGCCCTGGGGATAAAGCGGGACCCCAGGATGTGTATAATGGGGCCTGGGGACAATGGGGGTCCTGGGATGTCACAATGGGCTCTGGGGACAATAGGGGGTCCTGGGACGTCACAATGGGCCCTGGAGAAAAGGGGGGGTCCTGGGATGTCACAATAGGCCCTGGGGACAAAGGGGGTCTTCAGGATGTCACAATGGGCCCGGGGGACAAAGGGGGTCCCCAGGATGTCACAATAGGCCCTGGGGAAAAAGAGGGCTCCCCAGGATATCACAATGGGCCCTGGGGACAAAGAGGGGTCCACAGGATGTGCACAATGGGTCCTGGGGACAAGGGGGGTCCCAAGGATGTCACAATGGGCACTGGAGACAAAGGGGGGGTCCCCACGGTGCCACGATGGGCCCTGGGGACAAGGGGGTCCCCAGGATGTAACAATGTGCCCTTGGGACAATGGGGGCTCCTGCGATGTCACAATGGGCCCTGGGGACAAAGGGAGGCCCCAGGATGTCACAATGGACCCTGGGGACAAAAGGGGTCCCCGGGATGTCACAATGGGCCCAGGGGACAACGAAGCATCCTGGGACGCCACAATGGGCCCGGGGAAAAAGGGGGGTCCCCAGGTTGTTCACAATGGGCCCTGGGGACAATGGGGGTCCTGGGATGTCACAATGAACCCTAGGGACAAAGGGGGTCCCCAGGATGTAACAATGGGCCCTGGGCACAAATGGGATCCCCATGATGTCACAATGGGCCTTGGAGACAAGGGGTGTCCCGCCCTGTCACAATGGTGCCTGGGGACAAAGGGGTCCCCAGGATGTCACAATGGGCCCTGGGGACAAAGTGGAGTCCTGGTATGCCACAATGGGCCCCAGTGACAAAGGGGGTCCCCACGGTGTCACAATGGGCCCTTGAGACAACAGGGTCCCCAGGATGTCACAATGGGCCTGGGGACAAAGGGGGCTGCCCAGGATGTCACAATGGACTCTGGGGACAAGGGTGGGTCCTGGTATGTCACAATGGCCCCTGGGGACAAAGGGGGTCCCCAGGATGTCACAATGCGCCCTGGGGAAAATGGGGGGTCCTGGGATGTCACAATGGGCCCTGGGGACAAAGGGGGCTCCCCAGGATGTCACAATGGGCTCTGAGGACAAGAGGGGTCCCAAGGATGTCACAATTGGCACTGGAGCAAAAGGGGAGGGTCCCCACGGTGCCACGATGGGCCCTGGGGACAAGGGGGTTCCCAGGATGTCACAATGGGCCCTGGGTACAATGGGGGGTCCTGGGATGTCACAATGGGCCCTGGGGACAAAGTGAGTCCCCAGGATGTCACAATGGGCCCTGGGGACAAAGGGGGTTCCCCTGAACGTCACAATGGGCCTTGGAGACAAAGGGGGGTCCCCAGGATGTCACAATGGGCACTGGAGAAAAAGGGGGGGTCCCCACGGTGTCACAATGAGCCCTGGGGACAATGGGGGATTTTGGGATGTCACAATAGGCCCTGGGGACAAAGGGGCTCCCCAGGATGTCACAATGGGTCCTGGGGACAACGGGGGTCCCCACAGTGTCAGAATGGGGACGGGGGATAAAGGGGGACCGCAGGATGTGCATAATGGGGCCTGGGGACAATGGGGGGTCGTGGGATGTCATAATGGGCCTTGGGGAAAAAGAGGGTGTCTCCAGGATTTCACAATGGGCCGGGGGAACAACAGGGGGTCCTGGGACGTCACAATGGGCCCTGGAGAAAAGGGGGGTCCCCAGGATGTCACAATAGGCCCTGGGGACAAAGAGGAGTCCCCTGAATGTCATAATGGGCCCTGAGGACAAGGAGGGTCTCCACGGTGTCACAATGGGCCCTGGGGACAATGGGGGGTCCTGGGATGTCACAATAGGCCCTGGGGAAAAAGAGGGCTCCCCAGGATATCACAATGGGCCCTGGGGACAAAGAGGGGTCCACAGGATGTGCACAATGGGCCCTGGGGACAAAGGGGGCTCCCCAGGATATCACAATGGGCTCTGGTGACATAGGGGTCCCCAAGATGTCACAACGGGTCCTGGGGACAAGGGGGGTCCCAAGGATGTCACAATGGGCACTGGAGACAAAGGGGGGGTCCCCACGGTGCCACGATGGGCCCTGGGGACAAGGGGGTCCCCAGGATGTAACAATGTGCCCTTGGGACAATGGGGGCTCCTGCGATGTCACAATGGGCCCTGGGGACAAAGGGAGGCCCCAGGATGTCACAATGGACCCTGGGGACAAAAGGGGTCCCCGGGATGTCACAATGGGCCCAGGGGACAACGAAGCATCCTGGGACGCCACAATGGGCCCGGGGAAAAAGGGGGGTCCCCAGGTTGTTCACAATGGGCCCTGGGGACAATGGGGGTCCTGGGATGTCACAATGAACCCTAGGGACAAAGGGGGTCCCCAGGATGTAACAATGGGCCCTGGGCACAAATGGGATCCCCATGATGTCACAATGGGCCTTGGAGACAAGGGGTGTCCCGCCCTGTCACAATGGTGCCTGGGGACAAAGGGGTCCCCAGGATGTCACAATGGGCCCTGGGGACAAAGTGGAGTCCTGGTATGCCACAATGGGCCCCAGTGACAAAGGGGGTCCCCACGGTGTCACAATGGGCCCTTGAGACAACAGGGTCCCCAGGATGTCACAATGGGCCTGGGGACAAAGGGGGCTGCCCAGGATGTCACAATGGACTCTGGGGACAAGGGTGGGTCCTGGTATGTCACAATGGCCCCTGGGGACAAAGGGGGTCCCCAGGATGTCACAATGCGCCCTGGGGAAAATGGGGGGTCCTGGGATGTCACAATGGGCCCTGGGGACAAAGGGGGCTCCCCAGGATGTCACAATGGGCTCTGAGGACAAGAGGGGTCCCAAGGATGTCACAATTGGCACTGGAGCAAAAGGGGAGGGTCCCCACGGTGCCACGATGGGCCCTGGGGACAAGGGGGTTCCCAGGATGTCACAATGGGCCCTGGGTACAATGGGGGGTCCTGGGATGTCACAATGGGCCCTGGGGACAAAGTGAGTCCCCAGGATGTCACAATGGGCCCTGGGGACAAAGGGGGTTCCCCTGAACGTCACAATGGGCCTTGGAGACAAAGGGGGGTCCCCAGGATGTCACAATGGGCACTGGAGAAAAAGGGGGGGTCCCCACGGTGTCACAATGAGCCCTGGGGACAATGGGGGATTTTGGGATGTCACAATAGGCCCTGGGGACAAAGGGGCTCCCCAGGATGTCACAATGGGTCCTGGGGACAACGGGGGTCCCCACAGTGTCAGAATGGGGACGGGGGATAAAGGGGGACCGCAGGATGTGCATAATGGGGCCTGGGGACAATGGGGGGTCGTGGGATGTCATAATGGGCCTTGGGGAAAAAGAGGGTGTCTCCAGGATTTCACAATGGGCCGGGGGAACAACAGGGGGTCCTGGGACGTCACAATGGGCCCTGGAGAAAAGGGGGGTCCCCAGGATGTCACAATAGGCCCTGGGGACAAAGAGGAGTCCCCTGAATGTCATAATGGGCCCTGAGGACAAGGAGGGTCTCCACGGTGTCACAATGGGCCCTGGGGACAATGGGGGGTCCTGGGATGTCACAATAGGCCCTGGGGAAAAAGAGGGCTCCCCAGGATATCACAATGGGCCCTGGGGACAAAGAGGGGTCCACAGGATGTGCACAATGGGCCCTGGGGACAAAGGGGGCTCCCCAGGATATCACAATGGGCTCTGGTGACATAGGGGTCCCCAAGATGTCACAACGGGTCCTGGGGACAAGGGGGGTCCCAAGGATGTCACAATGGGCACTGGAGACAAAGGGGGGGTCCCCACGGTGCCACGATGGGCCCTGGGGACAAGGGGGTCCCCAGGATGTAACAATGTGCCCTTGGGACAATGGGGGCTCCTGCGATGTCACAATGGGCCCTGGGGACAAAGGGAGGCCCCAGGATGTCACAATGGACCCTGGGGACAAAAGGGGTCCCCGGGATGTCACAATGGGCCCAGGGGACAACGAAGCATCCTGGGACGCCACAATGGGCCCGGGGAAAAAGGGGGGTCCCCAGGTTGTTCACAATGGGCCCTGGGGACAATGGGGGTCCTGGGATGTCACAATGAACCCTAGGGACAAAGGGGGTCCCCAGGATGTAACAATGGGCCCTGGGCACAAATGGGATCCCCATGATGTCACAATGGGCCTTGGAGACAAGGGGTGTCCCGCCCTGTCACAATGGTGCCTGGGGACAAAGGGGTCCCCAGGATGTCACAATGGGCCCTGGGGACAAAGTGGAGTCCTGGTATGCCACAATGGGCCCCAGTGACAAAGGGGGTCCCCACGGTGTCACAATGGGCCCTTGAGACAACAGGGTCCCCAGGATGTCACAATGGGCCTGGGGACAAAGGGGGCTGCCCAGGATGTCACAATGGACTCTGGGGACAAGGGTGGGTCCTGGTATGTCACAATGGCCCCTGGGGACAAAGGGGGTCCCCAGGATGTCACAATGCGCCCTGGGGAAAATGGGGGGTCCTGGGATGTCACAATGGGCCCTGGGGACAAAGGGGGCTCCCCAGGATGTCACAATGGGCTCTGAGGACAAGAGGGGTCCCAAGGATGTCACAATTGGCACTGGAGCAAAAGGGGAGGGTCCCCACGGTGCCACGATGGGCCCTGGGGACAAGGGGGTTCCCAGGATGTCACAATGGGCCCTGGGTACAATGGGGGGTCCTGGGATGTCACAATGGGCCCTGGGGACAAAGTGAGTCCCCAGGATGTCACAATGGGCCCTGGGGACAAAGGGGGTTCCCCTGAACGTCACAATGGGCCTTGGAGACAAAGGGGGGTCCCCAGGATGTCACAATGGGCACTGGAGAAAAAGGGGGGGTCCCCACGGTGTCACAATGAGCCCTGGGGACAATGGGGGATTTTGGGATGTCACAATAGGCCCTGGGGACAAAGGGGCTCCCCAGGATGTCACAATGGGTCCTGGGGACAACGGGGGTCCCCACAGTGTCAGAATGGGGACGGGGGATAAAGGGGGACCGCAGGATGTGCATAATGGGGCCTGGGGACAATGGGGGGTCGTGGGATGTCATAATGGGCCTTGGGGAAAAAGAGGGTGTCTCCAGGATTTCACAATGGGCCGGGGGAACAACAGGGGGTCCTGGGACGTCACAATGGGCCCTGGAGAAAAGGGGGGTCCCCAGGATGTCACAATAGGCCCTGGGGACAAAGAGGAGTCCCCTGAATGTCATAATGGGCCCTGAGGACAAGGAGGGTCTCCACGGTGTCACAATGGGCCCTGGGGACAATGGGGGGTCCTGGGATGTCACAATAGGCCCTGGGGAAAAAGAGGGCTCCCCAGGATATCACAATGGGCCCTGGGGACAAAGAGGGGTCCACAGGATGTGCACAATGGGCCCTGGGGACAAAGGGGGCTCCCCAGGATGTCACAATGGGCTCTGAGGACAAGAGGGGTCCCAAGGATGTCACAATTGGCACTGGAGCAAAAGGGGAGGGTCCCCACGGTGCCACGATGGGCCCTGGGGACAAGGGGGTTCCCAGGATGTCACAATGGGCCCTGGGTACAATGGGGGGTCCTGGGATGTCACAATGGGCCCTGGGGACAAAGTGAGTCCCCAGGATGTCACAATGGGCCCTGGGGACAAAGGGGGTTCCCCTGAACGTCACAATGGGCCTTGGAGACAAAGGGGGGTCCCCAGGATGTCACAATGGGCACTGGAGAAAAAGGGGGGGTCCCCACGGTGTCACAATGAGCCCTGGGGACAATGGGGGATTTTGGGATGTCACAATAGGCCCTGGGGACAAAGGGGCTCCCCAGGATGTCACAATGGGTCCTGGGGACAACGGGGGTCCCCACAGTGTCAGAATGGGGACGGGGGATAAAGGGGGACCGCAGGATGTGCATAATGGGGCCTGGGGACAATGGGGGGTCGTGGGATGTCATAATGGGCCTTGGGGAAAAAGAGGGTGTCTCCAGGATTTCACAATGGGCCGGGGGAACAACAGGGGGTCCTGGGACGTCACAATGGGCCCTGGAGAAAAGGGGGGTCCCCAGGATGTCACAATAGGCCCTGGGGACAAAGAGGAGTCCCCTGAATGTCATAATGGGCCCTGAGGACAAGGAGGGTCTCCACGGTGTCACAATGGGCCCTGGGGACAATGGGGGGTCCTGGGATGTCACAATAGGCCCTGGGGAAAAAGAGGGCTCCCCAGGATATCACAATGGGCCCTGGGGACAAAGAGGGGTCCACAGGATGTGCACAATGGGCCCTGGGGACAAAGGGGGCTCCCCAGGATATCACAATGGGCTCTGGTGACATAGGGGTCCCCAAGATGTCACAACGGGTCCTGGGGACAAGGGGGGTCCCAAGGATGTCACAATGGGCACTGGAGACAAAGGGGGGGTCCCCACGGTGCCACGATGGGCCCTGGGGACAAGGGGGTCCCCAGGATGTAACAATGTGCCCTTGGGACAATGGGGGCTCCTGCGATGTCACAATGGGCCCTGGGGACAAAGGGAGGCCCCAGGATGTCACAATGGACCCTGGGGACAAAAGGGGTCCCCGGGATGTCACAATGGGCCCAGGGGACAACGAAGCATCCTGGGACGCCACAATGGGCCCGGGGAAAAAGGGGGGTCCCCAGGTTGTTCACAATGGGCCCTGGGGACAATGGGGGTCCTGGGATGTCACAATGAACCCTAGGGACAAAGGGGGTCCCCAGGATGTCACAATGGGCCCTGGGGATAAAGGGGACTCCCCAGGATGTCACAATAGGCCCTGGGGACAAAGGGGGTCCCCAGGATGTCACAACGGGCCCTGGGTACAAGGGGGGTCCCACCCTGTCACAATGAGCACTGGGGACAAAGGGGGTCCCCAGGATGTCACAATGGGCACTGGAGACAAAGGGGGGGTCTCCACGGTGCCACAATGGGCCCTGGGGACAAGAGGGTCCCCACGGTTTCACAATGGGCCCTGGGGACAAGGGGGATCCCCGCCCTGTCACAATGGGCCCTGGGGCCAAAGGGATCCCCAGGATGTCACAATGGGCCCTGGGGACTGCGGGGGGTACTAGGATGTCACAATGGGTCTTGGGGACAAAGGGGGTACCCAGGATGTCACAATGGGCCCTGGGGACAATGGGGGGTCCCTTGAAGGTCACAATGGGCCCATGGGACAAAGAGGGTGCCCACGGTGTCACAGTGGGCCCTGGCGACAAAGGGGGATCCCCAGGATGTCACAATGGGCCCCGGGGACAAAGTAAAATCCTGGAATGTCACAATGGTCCCCAGTGACAAAGGCGCTCCCCATGGTGCCACAATGGGCCCTGGGGACAAAGTGGGTCCCCAGGATTTCACAATGAGCACTGGGGACAAAGGGGGGTCCCAGGATGTCACAATGGGCCCTGGGGACAAGGGGGGGTCCCCATAGTGTCACAATGGGTCCCCAGTGACAAGGGGGTCCCCACGGTGCCACGATGGGCCCTGGGGACAAGAGGGGGTCCCCATGGTGTCACAATGGACCCTGGGGTCAAAGGGGGTTCCCAGGACATCACAATGGGCTCTGGGGACAATGGGGATCCTGGGACATCACAATGAGCCCTGGGGACAAGGGGGGGTCCTGGGACGTCACAATGGGTCCTGGGGACAAAGCGGTTCCCCAGGATGTCACAATGGGCCCCAGGGACAAAGCAGGGTCCTGGGACGTCACAATGGGCCCTGGAGACAAAGGGGGTCCCCACAGTGTCACAATGGTCCCTGGGGACAATGGGGGGTCCTGGGACGTTATAATGGGCCCTCGGGAAAAAGGGGGTCCACATGGTGCCACAATGGGCCCTGGGGACAACGGGGGTCCCAGGATGCCACAATGGACACTGGGGACAACGGTGGCTCCTGGGATGTCACAATGGGCCCTGGGGACAAAGTGGGGTCCTAAGATGCCACAATGGGCACTGGGGACAAAGGGGGTCCCCATGGTGCCACAATGGGCCTTGGGGACAATGGGGTCTCCCCAGGATGTCACAATGGGCCTTGGGGACAAAGGGGTGTCCCCTGAATGTGCATAATGGGCCCTGGGGACAAAGGGTGGTCGCCGGGATGTCTCAGTGGGCCCTGGGGACAATGGGGTGTCCTGGGATGTCACAATGGGCCCCAGTGACAAATGGGGTCTCCACGGTGTCACAATGGGCCCTGGGGATAAAGGGGGGTCTCCAGGATGTCACAATGGGCCCAAGTGATGAGTCCCCACAGTGCCACTATGGGCCCTGGAGACAAGGGGGGTCCCCAGGATGTCACGATGGGGCCTGGGGACAACGAGGGGTCCTGGGACGTCACAATGAGCCCTGGGGAAAAAGGGTGGTCCCCATGATGTCACAATGGGCACTGGAGACAGTGGGGGGTCCTGGGATGTCACAATGGGCCCTGGGGACAAAGTAAGGTCCTCGGCTGTCACAATGAGCCCTGAGGACAAGGGGGGTCCCCAGAATTTCACAATGAGCACTGGGGACAAAGTGGGGTCCTGGGATGTCAAAATGGGCCCTGGGGACAAAGGGGGTCCCTTAATTGTCACAATGGGCCCTGGGGACAAGGGGGGTCCCTTAATTGTCACAATGGGCCCTGGGGACAAAGTGGGGTCCTGGAATGTCACAATGGGCCCAGAGGACAAAGGGGGTCCCCATGGTGCCACAGTGGGCCCTGGGGACAAAGGGGGTCCTGAGACGTCACAATGGGCCCTGGGGAAAAGGCGGTGTCCCCACGGTGTCACAATGGGCCCTGGGGACAATGGGGGGTCCTGGGATGTCACAATGGGCCCCAGTGACAAAGGGGGTCCCCATGGTGCGACAACGAGCTCTGGGGATAAAGGGGGTCTCCAGGATGTCACAATGGGCCCTGAGGACAAATTGGGGTTCTGGGATGTCACAATGGGCCCTGGGGACAAAGGGGGTCCCCAGAATGTCACAATGGGCCCTGAGGACATTTGGGGTCCCCAGAATGTCATAATGGGCCCTGGGGACAATGGGGGATCCTGAGACGTCACAATGGGCCCTGGGGACAAAGTGGGTCCCCATGGTGTCACAATGGCCCTGGGGACAATGCAGGGTCCCCAGGATGTCACAATGGCCCCTGGGGACATTAGGGGTCCCCACAGTTTCACGATCTTAACCCTTGACACCCCCCAACTACTGGGTCCTTAGGGTTACTCCCGGGTGTATTTGGGTGTTATTTGGGTGTAATTTGGGGGGTTCTGGGGCACGTAGCACCCTTGGTTCAGCCAGGGACACACACACGGGTGCTCTGGGAAGCGACTCCGGCACCGCCGGTTGCCGAATCATCGCACAACCATCCAAGTACTCCTCACCCACCTCGTTCCTTGTCACTGGAACCAACACCGGGATCACCAGGGGGGTTTTCGGACAGCGTCGGGGGTTCGGAGGCGCCGTTTCCATCTCCCAACGATGGTTTCGCGGTGTTTGCATCGCCCGCGTCGCGCACCTGAGCACAAACGGAACCGGGAGCGTCGGTGGCGCTGGAGGATATCAAAGCGCTTTGCAAACTGCTCTTCCCAATTATTTCTCCATTATATAACGAGGATAATAAAACCCGCTACGCTAAACACGACCCAAAC
The DNA here is from genome assembly GCF_037038585.1 of Patagioenas fasciata. NCBI lineage: Eukaryota > Metazoa > Chordata > Aves > Columbiformes > Columbidae > Patagioenas > Patagioenas fasciata. Next base: position 12,795 of record NW_027288814.1, on the reverse strand, counting down.
CGGGCGGGAGCGCGCAACGCGAATCTTTACACCGCAGCGATTCCCTATTTCTCGTTTTCTCACCCCGTCGTCTCCACTCAATCGGCAGCGACTTTCACAAATCATCCAGTTACGCACAATTTGGTAACGACCCCCGCAAAGGGCTTCGACGGCACCGCCGTCCCCCTCGCCGCCTTCGCTCAGATCCCCGCTCAATGAGCAGCACCCATGGGTGCCCGTTACCTGCCCCCTCTCGGCGTCCACCGACCACCCGTGGTTCCGGCACATGGAGACGCCGCCATCCTCAACCGGAGTAGCCGCCAAGTGGCTAAAGTGACAAAAATCAGGATAAATAGGTAAAAAAATCAACATGATAAAGTCACGGCGCTTTTAGAACAGATGGCGTAGTCGGCACTGAAGCTCCAGGCAGGTGGAGCTTGCCCGGTGGAATCAATCGGCGTTCGGTCTCAAAGGTTTCAAGCCAAAAGGGTTAAATAACAAGGATTTAAGGCAAACGTGCCCTCAAGCTCCCACGGGTTCACTCACCGCCCGGTGCAGGCGTTTTCCTCCCAGCCGCGGTCGGCAGGCGGTAGATGTTCCCACCCTGCACGAGAGAAGCAACGGTGGCGGGCAGGGGTTGCTCTGCCGTTAATAAATGCTCATCATTAATAGATAGCGACCGTTAATCAATACCGATTGTTGATAAATACCAGCCACCGTTAATAAATACTGACCGTCATTAGTAAATACTGATCATCCTTAATAAATACTGATCGCCGTTAATAAATACCGACCATCATTAATAAATACTGATCATTATTAATAAATGCTGATCACCATTAATAAATATTGGTCTTTATTAATAATGCTGATTGTCATTAATAAATACTGATCATCATTAATGAATACTGATCATCATTAATACTGATCGTTATTAATAAATACTGATCGCCATTAATAAATACTGACCATCATTAATAAATACTGGTTATCATTAATACTGATCGTTATTAATACATACTGATCATTATTAATAAATGCTGATCACCATTAATAAATATTGATCCTTATTCATATTGCTGATCATCATTAATAAATACTGACCATCATTAATAAATACTGATCATCATTAATAAATACCAATCGTTATTAATAAATACTGACCGTCATTAATAAATACTGATTGTCATTAATAAATACTGATCGCTATTAATAAATACTGACCATCATTAATAAATACTGATCGCCATTAATAAATACTGACCATCACTAATAAATACTGATCGTTATCAATAAATGATCACCATTAATAAATATTGATCCTTATTAATAATGCCGATTGTCATTAATAAATACTGACCATCATTAATAAATACTGATCATCATTAATACTGATCCTTATTAATAAATACTGATCACCATTAATAAAAACTGACCATCATTAATAAATACTGATTGTCCTTAATAAATACTGACTATCATTAATAAATACTGATGTCCTTAATAAATACTGACCACCATTCATAAATACTGACTGTCCTTAATAAATGCTGACTGTCACTAATAAATACTGATTGTTATTAATAAATACTGATCATCATTAATAAATAATGATCATCATTAATAATACTGATCGTCATTAATAAATACTGACCATCATTAATAAATAGTGATCGTCATTAATAAATACTGACTGTTATTAATAATTACTGATCACCATTAATAAATACTGATCGTCCTTAATAAATACTGACCATCATTAATAAATACTGATCACCATTAATAAATACTGACCATCACTAATAAACACTGGTCGTTATTAATAAATACTGATCACCATTAATAAATATTGATCCTTATTAATAATGCTGATCGTCATTAATAAATACTGACCATCATTAATAAATGCTGATTGTCCCTAATAAATACTGACCATCATTAATAAATACTGATCGTCATTAATAAATACCGTTATTAATAATTACTGATCACCACTAATACTGATCGTCATTAATAAATACTGACCATCATTAATAAATACTGAGCGTCATTAATAAATACTAGCCGTTATTAATAATTACTGATCACCATTAATAAATACTGATCATCATTAATAAATACTGACCATCATTACTAAATACTGATCAGTAGTAAATACTGAGCTCAAGGCTCAGGTTGGGCTCCAGGCTCAGGTCGGGCTCCAGGCTCAGGTTGGGCTCCAGGCTCAGGTTGGGCTCCAGGTCGGGCTCCAGGCTCAGGTCGGGCTCCAGGCTCAGACTGGGCTCCAGGTCGGGCTCCAGCGCTTCCCCGCAGAGCAGCCCGGGGCTCTGGGCAAAGCCACGCAGCTCGTCGCCCAAGGGAAACAGGTCCGTGGTCACCGGGCTCCAAACACCCCGGAGCAAAAACCAGAGCGGCCCCAGGACACCCGGGCTCCCAAAGAGCCTGGAAAAGGGACACAAAGAGTTAAATTGGGGGGAGTGAAGTGGCTGCTGATGCTGAGAAACCCCCGGGGGTTCGGGGCTGGGGGGAAAGGGGGGATCTGTATGAAAACTGCTCTGGGGAAAAGGGGGGAAGGGGTTGGGCTGCACGGGAATGGGAGGAGGGACGGGAAAACGGGAGAGGGAAACGGGGAAGAGGGAAAAGGGGGGAAAGGGGGAAAAAGGGGGGAAAGAGGGAAAAGGGGGAAAAAGGGAAAAGAGGGGAAAAGGGGGGAAAGAAGGAAAAGGGGGGAAAAGCAAGGAAAGAGGGAAAAGGGGGAAAAAGGGGGGAAAGAGGGAAAAAGGGGGGAAAGAGGGAAAAAGAGGGAAAAAGCGAGGAAAGAGGGAAAAGAGGGAAAAAGGGGGAAAAGAGGGAAAAATAGGGAAAAAGCGAGGAAAGAGGGAAAGGGGGGGAAAAGGGAAGAAACAGGGATAAAGGGGGAAAAGAGGGATAAGATGGAAAGAGGGGGAAAGAGGGAAAGGTGGGAAAGAAGGGAAAAGGGGAGAAAAGGGGGGAAAGAGGAAAAAGGGGGAAAAGAGGGGAAAAGGGAAAAAGGGGGAAGAGGGAAAAGAGGGGGAAGAGGGGGGGAAGAGGAAAAAGAGGGAAAAAGGGGGCAAAGAGGGATAAAGGGGAAAGAGGGAAAAGAGGGAAAAAGGGGGGAAGAGGGAAAAGGGCGGAAAGAGGGAAAAGAGGGATAAAGGGGGAAAGAGGGAAAAGGCGGAAAAGGGGGGGAAGAAGGAAAAAGGGAGAAAAAGGGGGAAAAGAGGGGGAAGAGGGAAAAAGGGGGGAAAGGGAGAAAAAGGGGGGAAACAGGGATAAAGGGGGAAAGAGGGAAAAGAGGGAAAAAGGGGGGGAAAAGTGGGAAGAGGGAAAAGGGGGGAAAGAGGGAAAAGAGGGAAAAACGGCGGAAAGAGGGAAAAGAGGGAAAAAGGGGGGGAAGGGAAAAAGGGGGGAAAGAGGGATAAAGGGGGAAAGAGGGAAAAGAGGGAAAAGGGGGATGAAAGAGAGAAAAAGTCTGTGGGGGGATTGATGGCGGATCCGCCCCAGCCCCGGGGTCTCTCCTGGAGGGGAGGGACGGGCGGGCTCCAGCGGGGGTGCTGAGGAGATGAGGGGACACGAGGGGACCCGAGGGACCCGAGGGGACGCGATGGGACATGAAGAGACACGAGGGACCCGAGGGGACGCGATCTCCTCACCCGGTGCTTCCCGCCCCGGCGCTTCCCGCCCGCCGGCGCCGCGGCCACGCCCCCTCGCCGCCGGCCACGCCCCCTCGCCGGCGTCACGTGCCGGGAGTGTGTGGCGGGAAAAGGCGGGAGGGAGGAGGGGGAGGCGCCGCCGTTTTGGTGGAGGTTGTGAGGGGAACTGGGGGTCGGCGTGAGGGGCATTGGGGGTCGGTGTGGGGGGAGGAATTGGGGTCGGCGTGAGGGGGGGATTTGGGGGGCAGTGTGGGGGTGGGGATTTGGGGTCGGTGTGAGGGGGGAATTGGGGGGCGGTGTGGGGGAGGAACTGGGGGTCGGTGTGAGCGGGACATTGGGGGTCGGTGTGGGGAGGAATTGGGGATCGGTGGGGGGGGCTTGGGGGGTCGGTGTGAGGGGGAATTGGGGGTCGGTGTGGGGGAAGTTGGGGGTTGGTCTGGGGAGGATTTGAGGGGTCAGTGTGGGGAGGATTTGGGGGTCGATGTGAGGGGCATTAGGGGTTGGTGTGGGGGGCAGGAACTGGGGGTCAGTGTGTGGGGGGGCATTGGGGGTCGGTGCGAGGGGGAATTAGGGTCCAGTGGGGGGGCACTGGGGGTCGGTGTTTGAGGGGGGAATTGGGGGGTCGGTGTGGGGGGGTCAGTGCAGGGGGGGCCTTGGGGGTCGGTGTGAGGGGGCATTGGGGGTCAGTCTGGGGAGGAATTGGGGGTCGGTGTGTGGGGGGGCATTGGGGATCAGTGTGGGGGGGAATTGGGGGTCGGTGTGTGGGGGAATTGGGGTCTGGTGTGGGGGGGGGGACATTGGGGGTCGGTGTGAGGGGGAATTGGGGGTCGGTGTGGGGGGGAAGTTGGGGGTTGGTCTGGGGAGGATTTGAGGGGTCAGTCTGGGGAGGATTTGGGGGTCGATGTGAGGGGCATTAGGGGTTGGTGTGGGGGGCGTTGGGGGTCAGTGCGAGGGGGAATTAGGGTCCGGGGGGGGATTGGGGGTCGGTGTTTGAGGGGGGAACTGGGGGGTTGGTGTGCGGGGGCGGCCTTGGGGGTCGGTGTGAGGGGGCATTGGGGGTCAGTCTGGGGAGGAACTGGGGGGCATTGGGGGGTCGGGGTGGGGGGAGCTGGGGGTCGGGTGGGGGGTGGATTGGGGGTCGGGGTGGGGGGGAGCTGGGGGTCGGGGTGGGGGGTGGATTGGGGGTCGGGGTGGGGGGGGAGCTGGGGGTCGGGTGGGGGGTGGATTGGGGGTCGGTGTGAAGGGAATGGGGGGGGCATGAGGGGAACGGAGGCGCAAAAACAACTTTACAGCCTCCGGAGCCATGAACCTCCACACCCCGCAGGGCTCCAGAGCAGCTGCGTTCGTTTCGCCGTCGGGCGCAAGGGGAGCGATGGTTCCACCCCTCGTGCGCCGCTCCGAGCGGCAGGAGCTGCGTTTAAATACAGCGAGGTGCTCGTGTCCCAACGACCCCAGAGCGCCCGCGCACATCCATAACCTTTCCCGCTCATCACTGCCGTAGTCTCCGCCTGGACGCCCCCTGTTCGCCTGCGCGGCGCCACCTGGTGCTCTGGAGGAGGGGTCTTTGGATGAAGGCTCCTTCAGCTTCCTCAGGTTTGGCTCCTTGTGTTGAATGGACTGGGACCCAAGCTCCAGGTCGGTTGAACCCAGCCTGGCGCCCCCTTTTTGCTGTAAATCTCGGTTCTCTCGTCCCCTCGCGTTCACAGCTGGTGCCGTAAAACTCCTGATCCTGGCACTGCTGGGTTCTGGTTTCCTTACCATGAGTTCACCTAAAGCTCTGAACTAAGGGCTCGTGTGGCTCAGCCCTAAAGTGTTGGCTCGTTAGTGGGCACCCAATTATGTTTTGTTAACCCTTAAAATGTTCGTGCCCTCTATCAGACCCAGGAGTTCGGGCGGGGATTCAGTTCAGGAGGGACCCGGGAGTAACCCTAAGGACCCAGTAGTTGGGGGGTGTCAAGGCTTAAGATCGTGAAACTGTGGGGACCCCTAATGTCCCCAGGGGCCATTGTGACATCCTGGGGACCCTGCATTGTCCCCAGGGCCATTGTGACACCATGGGGACCCACTTTGTCCCCAGGGCCCATTGTGACGTCTCAGGATCCCCCATTGTCCCCAGGACCCATTGTGACATTCTGGGGACCCCAAATGTCCCCAGGGCCCATTGTGACATTCTGGGGACCCCCTTTGTCCCCAGGGCCCATTGTGACATCCCAGAACCCCAATTTGTCCTCAAGGCCCATTGTGACATCCTGGGGACCCCCTTGTCCCCAGGGCCCATCGTGGCACCGAGGGGACCCCCCCCCCCCTACTCCCCAGGGCCCATTGTGGCACCATGGACACCCCCTTTGTCCCCAGGGCCCATTGTGACATCCCAGGACCCCACCTTGTCCCCAGGGTCCCTTCTGACAGGGTGGGGACCCCCCTTTCTCCCCAGGGCTCATTGTGACGTCCCAGGACCCCTCGTTGTCCCCAGTGCCCATTGTGACATCCTGGGACCCCCCTTGTCCCCAGGGCCCATTGTGAAATCCGGGGAACCCCCTGGTCTCCAGGGCCCATAGTGGTACCGTGGGGACTCGTCCTGTCACTTGGGTCCATTGTGACACCATGGGGACCCCGCCTTTGTCCCCAGTACTCATTGTGACATCCTGGGGACCCCTTTGTCCCCGGGGCCCATTGTGACATCCTGGGGACCCCCCTTTGTCCCCAAGGCCCATTGTGACACGGTGGGGACCCCACTTCTTTCCAGGACCCATTGTGGCATTCTGGGGACTTCCTTTGTCCCCAGGGCCCATTGTGACATCCTGGAGACCCCCTTTATCCCCAGAGCTCGTTGTCGCACCATGGGGACCCCCTTTGTCACTGGGGCCCATTGTGACATCCCAGGACCCCCCATTGTCCCCAGGGCCCATTGTGACACCGTGGGGACCCTGCCTTTTCCCCAGGGCCCATTGTGACGTCTCAGGACCCCCTTTGTCCCCAGGGCCCACTGTGGCACCATGGGGACCCCCTTTGTCCTCTGGGCCCATTGTGACATTCCAGGACCCCACTTTGTCCCCAGGGCCCATTGTGACAATTAAGGGACCCCCCTTGTCCCCAGGGCCCATTGTGACAATTAAGGGACCCCCTTTGTCCCCAGGGCCCATTTTGACATCCCAGGACCCCACTTTGTCCCCAGTGCTCATTGTGAAATTCTGGGGACCCCCCTTGTCCTCAGGGCTCATTGTGACAGCCGAGGACCTTACTTTGTCCCCAGGGCCCATTGTGACATCCCAGGACCCCCCACTGTCTCCAGTGCCCATTGTGACATCATGGGGACCACCCTTTTTCCCCAGGGCTCATTGTGACGTCCCAGGACCCCTCGTTGTCCCCAGGCCCCATCGTGACATCCTGGGGACCCCCCTTGTCTCCAGGGCCCATAGTGGCACTGTGGGGACTCATCACTTGGGCCCATTGTGACATCCTGGAGACCCCCCTTTATCCCCAGGGCCCATTGTGACACCGTGGAGACCCCATTTGTCACTGGGGCCCATTGTGACATCCCAGGACACCCCATTGTCCCCAGGGCCCACTGAGACATCCCGGCGACCACCCTTTGTCCCCAGGGCCCATTATGCACATTCAGGGGACACCCCTTTCTCCCCAAGGCCCATTGTGACATCCTGGGGAGACCCCATTGTCCCCAAGGCCCATTGTGGCACCATGGGGACCCCCTTTGTCCCCAGTGCCCATTGTGACATCTTAGGACCCCACTTTGTCCCCAGGGCCCATTGTGACATCCTGGGGACCACCTGTGTCCCCAGGGCCCATTGTGACATCCCAGGAGCCACGGTTGTCCCCAGGGCCCATTGTGACATCCTGGGGACCCCCTTGTCCCCAGTGTCCATTGTGGCATCCTGGGACCCCCGTTGTCCCCAGGGCCCATTGTGGCACCATGTGGACCCCCTTTTTCCCGAGGGCCCATTATAACGTCCCAGGACCCCCCATTGTCCCCTGACCCCATTGTGACATCCTGGGGTCCCCCTTTTGTCCCCTGGGCCCATTGTGACACTGTGGGGATCTCCTTTGTCCCCAGGGACCATTGTGACACTGTGGGGACCCCCTTTGTCCCCAGGGCCCATTGTGACATCCTGGGGAATCCCTTTGTCTCCAGGGCCCATTGTGACGTCCCAGGACCCTGCTTTGTCCCCGGGGCCCATTGTGACATCCTGGGGAACCGCTTTGTCCCCAGGACCCATTGTGACGTCCCAGGACCCCCCCTTGTCCCCAGGGCTCATTGTGATGTCCCAGGATCCCCATTGTCCCCAGAGCCCATTGTGATGTCCTGGGAACCCCCTTTGACCCCAGGGTCCATTGTGACACCATGGGGACCCCCTCTTGTCCCCAGGGCCCATCGTGGCACCGTGGGGACCCCCTTGTCACTGGGGACCCATTGTGACACTATGGGGACCCCCCTTTGTGCCCAGGGCCCATTGTAACATCCTGGGGACCCCCTTGCCTCCAGGGCCCCTTGTGACATCAAAGGATCACCCTTTGTCCCCAGGACCCATTGTGACATCCCAGGACCCCACTTACTCCCCAGGGCCCATTGTGGCACCATGAGGACCCCCTTTGTCACTGGTGCCCATTGTGACATCCCAGGACCCCCCATTGTCTGCAGAGCCCATTGTGACACTATAGGGACCCCCCTTGTCACTGAGGAGCCATTGTGACACCATGGGCACCTCCCCTTGTCGTCAGAGCCCATCGTGACATCCCAAAACCCCCAATTGTCTCCAGGGCCCATTGTGACATCCTGGGGACCTCCCTTTCTCCCCAGGGCCCATTGTGACGTTCCAGGAACCCCCATTGTCCTCAGGGCCCATTGTGACATTCAGGGGACCCCCTTTGTCTTCAGGGCCCATTGTGACACCATGGAGACCCCATTTGTCACTCGGGCCCATTGTGACATCCTAGGACCCCCCATTGTCCCCAAGGCCCATTGCGACATCCTGGGGACCCCCCATTGTCCTCAGGGCCCATTGTGACATTCAGGGGACCCCCTTTGTCTTCAGGGCCCATTGTGACACCATGGAGACCCCATTTGTCACTCGAGCCCATTGTGACATCCTAGGACCCCCCATTGTCCCCAAGGCCCATTGCGACATCCTGGGGACCCCCCTTTGTCCTCAGGGCCCATTGTGACATTCAGGGCACCCCTCTTTGTCCCCAGGGCCCATTCTGATACCATGGGGACCACTTTGTCCCCAGGGCCCACTGTGACATCCTGGGGACGCCCTTTGTCCCCAGGGCCCATTTTGACACCATGTGCACCCCCCTTTGTGCCCAAGGCCGATTGTGACATCCTGGGGACCCTCTTTGTCCCCAGGGCCCATTGTGACATCCTGGGGACACCCCATTGTCTCCAGGGCCCATTGTGAACATCCTGGGGACCCCCTTGTCCCCAGGGCCCATCGTGGCACCGTGGGGACCCCCCGTTGTCCCCAGGGCCTATAGTGACACCGTGGGTACCCCTTTGTCCCCAGTGCCCATTGTGACATCCTGGGGACCCCCCTTGTCCCCAGGGCTTATTGTGACATCCTGGGGACCGCCTTTGTCCCCAGGGCCCATTGTGACATCCCAGGACCCCAAGTTGTCCCCAGGGACCATTGTGACACCGTGGGGACCCCCTTTGTCCTCAGGGCCCGTTGTGAACATCCTGGGGACCCCCTTGTCCACACGACCCATCGTGGCACCGTGGGGACCCCCCGTTGTCCCCAGGGCCTATAGTGACACCGTGGGTACCCCCTTTATCCCATGAGCCCATTGTGACATCCTGGGGACCCCCTTGTCCCCAGGGCCCATTGTGACACCATGGGGATCGCCTTTGTCCCCGTGGCCCATTGTGACATCCCAGGACCCCGCGTTGTCCCCAGGGCCCATTCTGACATCCTGGGGACCCCCCTTGTCCCCATGGCTTATTGTGACACCCTGGGACCGCCTTTGTCCCCAGGGCCCACTGTGATGTCCCAGGAACCCCCATTGTCCCCAGGGACCATTGTGACATCCTGGGGACCCCCTTTGTCCCAAGACCCCATTGTGACATCCTGGGGACCCCCCTTTGTCCTCAGGGCCCATTGTGACATTCAGGGCACCCCTCTTTGTCCCCAGGGCCCATTCTGATACCATGGGGACCACTTTGTCCCCAGGGCCCACTGTGACATCCTGGGGACGCCCTTTGTCCCCAGGGCCCATTTTGACACCATGTGCACCCCCCTTTGTGCCCAGGGCCAATTGTGACATCCCAGGACCCCACTTTGTCCCCAGGGCTTATTGTGATACCATGGGGACCCCCCTTGTCCTCAGGGCCCATTGTGACATTCAGGGGGACTCCTCTTTGTCCCCAAGACCCATTGTGACATCCTAGTACCCCCCGCAGTCCCCAGGGCCCATTGTGACATCCTGGGGATCCCTTTGGCCCCAGGGCCCATTGTGACAGGGCGGGGATCCCCCTTGTCCCCAGGGCCCATTGTGAAACCGTGGGGACCCTCTTGTCCCCAGGGCCCATTGTGGCACCGTGGAGACCCCCCCTTTGTCTCCAGTGCCCATTGTGACATCCTGGGGACCCCCTTTGTCCCCAGTGCTCATTGTGACAGGGTGGGACCCCCCTTGTACCCAGGGCCCGTTGTGACATCCTGGGGACCCCCTTTGTCCCCAGGGCCTATTGTGACATCCTGGGGAGTCCCCTTTATCCCCAGGGCCCATTGTGACATCCTGGGGACCCCCTTTGTCCCTAGGGTTCATTGTGACATCCCAGGACCCCCATTGTCCCCAGGGCCCATTGTGAACAACCTGGGGACCCCCCTTTTTCCCCGGGCCCATTGTGGCGTCCCAGGATGCTTCGTTGTCCCCTGGGCCCATTGTGACATCCCGGGGACCCCTTTTGTCCCCAGGGTCCATTGTGACATCCTGGGGCCTCCCTTTGTCCCCAGGGCCCATTGTGACATCGCAGGAGCCCCCATTGTCCCAAGGGCACATTGTTACATCCTGGGGACCCCCTTGTCCCCAGGGCCCATCGTGGCACCGTGGGGACCCCCCCTTTGTCTCCAGTGCCCATTGTGACATCCTTGGGACCCCCCTTGTCCCCAGGACCCGTTGTGACATCTTGGGGACCCCTATGTCACCAGAGCCCATTGTGATATCCTGGGGAGCCCCCTTTGTCCCCAGGGCCCATTGTGCACATCCTGTGGACCCCTCTTTGTCCCCAGGGCCCATTGTGATATCCTGGGGAGCCCTCTTTTTCCCCAGGGCCTATTGTGACATCCTGGGGACCCCCTTTGTCCCCCGGGCCCATTGTGACATCCTGAAGACCCCCTTTGTCCCCAGGGCCTATTGTGACATGCCAGGACCCCCCCTTTTCTCCAGGGCCCATTGTGACGTCCCAGGACCCCCTATTGTCCCCAGAGCCCATTGTGACATCCCAGGACCCCCCATTGTCCCCAGGCCCCATTATACACATCCTGGGGTCCCCCTTTATCCCCAGGCCCATTGTGAAATCATGGGGACCCCCTTTGTCCCCAGGGCCCATTGTGACGTCCCAGGATGCCCCATTGTCCCCTGGGCCCATTGTGAAATCATGGGGACCCCCTTTGTCCCCAGGGCCTATTGTGACATCCCAGGACCCCCCATTGTCCCCAGGGCCCATTGTGACATCCTGGGGACCCCCCTTTGTCCCCAGGGCCCATTCTGACACCATGGGGACCTTCTTTGTCCCCAGGGCCCATTGTGATATCCTGGGGACTCCCTTTGTCCCCAGGGCCCATTGTGACACCGTGGAGACCCTCCTTGTCCTCAGGGCCCATTATGACATTCAGGGGACTCCTCTTTGTCCCCAGGGCCTATTGTGACATCCTGGGGACCCCCCTTTTCTCCAGGGCCCATTGTGACGTCCCAGGACCCCCTGTTGTTCCCCCGGCCCATTGTGAAATCCTGGAGACACCCTCTTTTTCCCCAAGGCCCATTGTGACATCCCACGACCCCCCATTGTCCCCAGGCCCCATTATGCACATCCTGCGGTCCCCCTTTATCCCCCGTCCCCATTCTGACACTGTGGGGACCCCCGTTGTCCCCAGGACCCATTGTGACATCCTGGGGAGCCCCTTTGTCCCCAGGGCCTATTGTGACATCCCAAAATCCCCCATTGTCCCCAGGGCTCATTGTGACACCGTGGGGACCCCCCCTTTTTCTCCAGTGCCCATTGTGACATCCTGGGGACCCCCCTTTGTCTCCAAGGCCCATTGTGACGTTCAGGGGAACCCCCTTTGTCCCCAGGGCCCATTGTGACATCCTGGGGACTCACTTTGTCCCCAGGGCCCATTGTGACATCCCAGGACCCCCCATTGTCCCCAGGGCCCATCGTGGCACCGTGGGGACCCTCCCCTTTTTCTCCAGTGCCAATTGTGACATCCTTGGGACCCCTCTTGTCCTCAGAGCCCATTGTGACATCCTGGGGAGCCCCCTTTGTCCCCAGTGCCCATTGTGACATCCCAGGACCCCCCATTTTCCCCAGGGCGCATTGTGACATCCTGGGGACCCCCTTTGTCCCCAGGGGCCATTGTGACATACCAGGACCCACCCTTGTCCCCAGAGTCCATTGTGACATCCTGGGCAGCCCCCTTTGTCCCCAGGCCCATTGTGACATCCTGGGGACCCTGTTGTCTCAAGGGCCCATTGTGACACCGTGGGACCCCCTTTGTCACTGGGGCCCATTGTGGCATACCAGGACTCCACTTTGTCCCCAGGGCCCATTGTGACACCGTGGGGACCCCTTTGTCCCCAGGACCCATTGTGACATCCCATGACCCCCCTTGTCCCCAGGGCCCATTGTGACATCCTGGGGAGCCCTTTGTCCCCAGGCACCATTGTGACAGGGCGGGACACCCCTTGTCTCCAAGGCCCATTGTGACATCATGGGGATCCCGTTTGTGCCCAGGGCCCATTGTTACATCCTGGGGACCCCCTTTGTCCCTAGGGTTCATTGTGACATCCCAGGACCCCCATTGTCCCCAGGGCCCATTGTGAACAACCTGGGGACCCCCCTTTTTCCCCGGGCCCATTGTGGCGTCCCAGGATGCTTCGTTGTCCCCTGGGCCCATTGTGACATCCC